>NW_012102587.1:7309450-7360607 GCF_000951045.1 Mandrillus leucophaeus
TTCTCTCTGGCTGCCCTTAATACTTTTTCCTTCATTTCAACCTTGGTGAATCTGACAATTATGTGTCTTGGGGTTGCTTTTCTCAAGGAGTATCTTTGTGGTGTTCTCTGTATTTCCTGAATTTGAATGTTGGCCTGCCTTGCTAGGTTGGGGAAGTTCTCCTGGGTAATACCCTGAAGAGCATTTTCCATTCTCCCCATCACTTTCAGGTACAGCAATCAGACGTAGATTTGGTCTTTTCACATAGTCGCATATTTGTTGGGGGTTTTGTTCATTTCTTTTTACTTTTTTTTAATCTAACCTTGTCTTCTTGCTTTATTTCATTAATTTGATCTTCAATCACTGATACCCTTTCTTCCAGTTGATTGAACAGGCTATTGAAGCTTTTGTATGCATCACAAAGTTCTTGTGCCATGGTTTTCAGCTCCGTGAGGTCATTTAAGATCTTCTGTACACTATTTATTCTAGTTAGCCATTCGTCTAATCTTTTTTCAAGGTTTTTAGCTTCCTTGCCATGGGTTTGAACATCCTCCTTTAGCTTAGGGAGGTTTGTTATTACCGACCTTCTGAAGTCTACTTCTGTCAACTTGTCAAAGTCATTCTCTGTCCAGCTTTGTTCCGTTGCTGGTGAGGAGGTGCAATCCTTTGGAGGAGAAGAGGTCTCCTCTAAATTTTTAGAATTTTCAGCTTTTCTGCTCTGGTTTCTCCCCATCTTTGTGGTTTTATCTACCTTTGGTCTTTGATGTGGTGATCTATAGATGGGGTTTTGGTGTAGATGACCTTTTGTTGATGTTGATGCTACTCCTTTCTGTTTGTTAGTTTTCCTTCTAATAGTTAGGTCCCTCAACTGCAGGTCTCTTCGAGTTTGCTGGAGTTCCACTCCAGACTCTGTTTGCCTGGGTTTCACCAGTGGAAGCTACAGAACAGCAAATATTGCAGAACAGCAAATATTGCTGCCTGATTCTTCCTCTGGAAGCTTTGTCCCCGAGGGGCAGCTGCCTATATGAGGTGTCTGTCGGCCCCTAACTGGGAGGTGTCTCCCAATCAGTCAACATGGGGGTCAGGGACCCACTTGAGGATGCAGTCTGTCTGTTCTCAGAGCTCAAATGCTGTACTGGGAGAACCACTGCTTTCTTCAGAGCTATCAGACAGGGACATTTAAGTCTGCAGAAGTTGTTTGCTGCCTTTTGTTCAGGTATGCCCTGCCCACAGAGGTGGAATCTAGAGGCAGTAGGCCTTGTTGAGCTGCGGTGGACTCTGCTGAGTTCAAGCTTTCTGACCCCTTCGTTTACCTACTCAAGCCTCACCAATGGCAAACGTCCCTCCCCCAGCCAGGCTCCCACCTTGCACATCAATCTCAGACTGCTGCACTAGCAGTGAGCAAGGCTCCATGGGTGTGGGACCAGCCAAGCCATGCATGGGAGAGAATCACTTTGTCTGCCAGTTTCTAAGGCCTTGGGAAAAGTGCAGTATTTGGGCGGGGAGTGTCCCATTTTTCCAGGTAGTCTGTCATGGCTTCCCTTGGGTGGGAAAGGGAAATCCCCCAACTCCTTGTGCTTCTTGGGTGATGTGATGCCCCTCCCTGCTTCAGCTCACCCTCTGTGGGCTGCACCCACTGTCCAACCAGTCACAGTGAGATGAACCAGGTACCTCAGTTGGAAATGCAGAAATCACCCCTCTTCTGTGTCAATCAAGCTAGGAGTTGCAGACCAGAGCTGTTCCTATTTGGCCATCTTGGAACACCGCCCTTATTTCTTTATTGCCGTCTGGTATTTATTCACTCACTTACTCATTCTTTCTTTCTTCTTTCTTTTGCTCAATACACACTTATTAATCTCTTACTATGTGCCAGACTATAAGAACACCATCTTTAAGAAACTCATTATTTTGTTTGTTTGTTTTTTAAGACACAAAACTAGATAAACAATTTTAAGGATTGGTTGGCTTTCTTTGGCTTCAATTTAAAATGCTTTACAGAATTAGAAGAAGCAAAGTGGTAGTAGCAGCATGTCCTCTCAAAAAAAATAAGGACACACTCCCTTCAAGCACTGCATGGCTCTGGAGTGAGTGACTCCTTCAATTTGGTGTTCTGGGTTCTTCACTTGCCTCATCCTTCACCTCATCTTGGGGAGGGAAGAAGAAGAAGCAGAACTTAGAAGATAATGCAGAGGTATTTTTACTAAGAGGTCATATTTTGATTAGGATGGTTAGGAGCCATGAAGGTAGGAAAGCTATCTTTCTTTAACCCCTGTACAGAAAACTTTCCAAAGCACAGAAAATCCACCTCATTTAAACATGAAAAAAAAAGAATGAGTTGAATTCAGAAACCATACAAAAACATTGTAAAAATGAAAGAAGATAACAATGATAAACTGAATAGCATCCTTAGAGAAAATGAAAACATGTCAGAAAAATATGGCCACAAACAGAGAAGAGCTATAAACTAATAGTAGGTTAAGCTAAAGGAAATTAAGCCTATGGCAGAAACTATGAAAGAAGGAGGTAAATCAGTCATGGAAATGTTACTTTTCTCTGTCTAACAAAACCTTATTCATAGACTTTTAAAAATATGCTAAGCAGAAGGAAGATATAAAAAAAGACCTGAAAAAACTTAAGGAAGAATTATAAATTTAAAAAAAAATACTTTTCAAAAATAAACATTAGACCAGAAGGAGCACAAAATAGAATAAACACCACAGAAAGTACCAACAAGATTAGAAAGAAAGAAAAAATGGTTAAATAAACATGATGGAAAATATTTTTAAAAGAAGAATTTGAGAGTAAGTAAAGGCAAGGAAGATTCAAAAGATGTATAATAGTAATCCTCAAAGAAGAAACTCAAAATAGTAAAACAAAACAAATACTGAAAACCATAATCTAAGAAAAATTTCCTGAAACAAAATCATCTTGAATTTACATATTAAAAGATCACATTTGTACATGGGAAAATTAATCCAGAAGAGTCTATACCAAACTCTATTCCACTAAATCTACGAAATTACGAGGAAAACCTTCCAGGCAGGCAGGAAGAAAGGCTGTCACTTATAAGCAGGATGACATATAATTTATTAGGTAGGCTGGGACACTCGTGAGAATAAATGGGGAACCATCAGTAATTATAATTGGACAAAATATGTAAACCGGAACAAAGTGGAACTTGTGGTCTCTCTATAAGGAAAAGGAAATCAGATTGACATCAGTCTTTTCAACAGCAACATTTTAGAATAGAAAGCAGGAAAATAACATAGTTAACATAATCTAGGAAATAGAACGTGAGCAGCCAAAGATTTTATATCCAAATAAACCAATCTTCAAGTAAAAATCACATGAATAGCTACTACCTGTAATTATTTAGGAAAAAGTTGTTCTCAGAAAATCAAAAATGATTGGAAAAATAATTGACATGAAGACTCATGATAAGCATGACTGTTACAACTATTGAATAATAAAGATAAAAGTGACATAATTTATGTAATTGTTACACTCTAACAATATAGATATAACACAAATATCAAAAATGCTTGGGGTAGGGGAAGCATACATAAAGTAAAATAAACTTGCTAATTGTCTTGTTGATGTCAAGTAGGAGTATAGTATTTGCTGGGGTGGCTGGGTGCAGTGGCTCGTGCCTGTAATCCCAGCACCTTGGGAGCCTGAGGCAGAAGGATCACTTGAGGTCAGGAGTTTGACCATTTGGGCAATATAGTGAGATCTCATTTCTATGCACACAAAAATCTTAACAGGGCATGATCACGCACAACTGTAGCCCTAGCTGCTTGGGAAGCTGAGGTAGCTGGGGTGTGAAAAAAGAGAGAATAAGATATAAGTTACTATTGGCTTGTTTCAATGTTGTTCATAATAAGAACAAATAAACAGTATCTGATAAAAGGTAATTAAATATATGAAGATATTTGTTGAAGTGTAATGAGTAAAACAACAATTAAAAAATGAGGCTTTTCAAATAGGAAGAGAAATGTGAAAGAGAGAAAGAAAACAAATAGACCACATAATATAAAACATGCACATACAGACACATGTATAAAAAATATGGCAACACTGAAAAAAACTTACCATTCTTATTAATAATCATAAATGAGTTTAGCTTATCTACTAAAAGAAAAAGATTTTCAAATTTACTAACAGCAAAATCCTATGCTATATACATAAAAGACTCATTTAAAACAAAAATATTTTTGAAAGGTTAAAAATAAAAGAATGAGCAGACATATCAGGAAAGTAAAAATATAAAAAAAAGTAGATGCATCAAGGTTTAATAAGATATAAATAAGTCAAGAAGTATTTTGTTAAATTACATTTTATAATGCTAATGGATATAATTCACAATAAAGATATAATTAATAAATAAAATTGAAGAAAAAAGAGAAAAAACCAAAAAAGATATAATTAATATGTATGCATCCAATGAAATAACAACAACTTGCATAAAACAGAAACTATAGGAGAAGCAAAAAGAAATAGAAATATACTATTTATAGATAACTTTAATATATTTCTCACAGTTCAAGACAAATAAAAAAATTGATAAAGATGGCAGACCTAACTAACACAATGAGTAAGGTAGATCTTACGGCATACATCAAATTCTGAATTCCAGTAACAGATAATAAGCCTTACATGCACATGAAAAATGTTTTAATTTTAAAACGGAGGGGTTATTTGCTGGCTCATGTACCTGAGAGATTTAGAGGTTAATCTCCTGCAAGCACATTCAAATCCAGGTGCCCAAACAATGTCAAGATTTTTTCTTTACCATTTGGCCCAGTTTTCCTCCATTTGGGCTTGATTCTCAGGTGAGCTTTTCCCATTCGGTGGCAAAGATACCCATCAGAAACTCTCGCTTGCATTGCACTAATGGTTAAAGACCATGATTCTTACACCCTCAAATAACTTTATCAGTCTCTAAAAACTCTGATAGGTCATTTATTCATATACATGTCACAGCCCAATCACTGTAGATGAGGTACTCTGGTTGTTAAACCTGGGTCACATGCCAATATCAAAAATGAGATCGATCCATATGATTGAAAACCTATCTAGCACAATGTAAACTAGAAGAAGAGGCTCCTAAAAGAAAAACAGGTGCCCTCTTAATATAAGAGAAAGAAAGGTTGGACAAGCGAAAATAAGAGTTGTTGACCTTACTTACAATTCAATATGATAAATATTGTAAGGAAACAGGATGCAGGGGTGGAACACATGAAAGACTGATCAGCTCTATTCTGGAGAGTTCTAAGAAAACTTTAACATACAAGACAGTGAGCTGGGTTTTGAAAGGTAAGTTCAAGTTCTCTAATCATTTGGAGGGATGGACATTATAGATGAAAGGAAAAGCATGTGCTGATTCACCTATGAAACTACGAAAGAGAATGATGCATTTGGGGAGTTCTGAGTAGTTCATATCACTAGGGGGAAAGGAGAAGTTGAAGGAATGGTGAAACATGGAAATGACATATCAGTAGGGTGAAGACCTTGAAGGTCTTTATATATCATTGTGTTGGTCACTTTTCTCTTTGCCTTCAGTTCTATTTCCATCTTTCTCTGCTCCTCAGAGAACTACAGAGTAAGATTCTTTGCTAACTGACTTCCTAGGAAGTTTGAACAGTGGAAGACTCAGGCAGAAAACTGGAGGGTGAAAGCAGGACAGAAGCCAGGGTATTGCTCTGCCTTAGGGGACCTCTCTGGCAGCAGCTACATCATCTATTTTTGGGGCTGAAGGTCCTAATAGAGTCCCCACCTCAATGATGGCAGCTCCTACCTCCTCCTCATTAATGTCTGCATTGCCTTATCATCTTTCATTAGCTATGTAACCAGTTCCTTCTATTAAATTCCACTTATTTAAAATGGCTGGAATAGTTTCTTTTTCATTGGACTATGGCCAATATAGTAACATTATAAAATTTTGACTTTGCCCTGTATGCAATGGGAAGAATCCTGCACAGGAGGGCAATATGTCAGATTTTTGCTTCAGAAAAACTCCTCAGACAACAGCTGGGGAGAAATTGGAAAAAAGAAGATGAGTCAGAAGGCAAATATTATATAAGAGAATGATGAGTGTTGGAAATAGAGCAGCGATTGAGAGGATGTGTTGGATTAGTAATATACATAGAAAGTGTCGCAGTCAAGTGCTAATGACTAATTGGATAAAAGAGTGTTTGCACATAAGCATCAGCCATTTCAACATGCGTCTGTGGGGTATATGTGAGAATAGCACATTTTCTACCTCATCCTTAATCTTTTCATCCATATCATACTCCAGCATCAAGTGATATGTGTCTAGGCTCACTGGGACAGCAGTCTGGGAATGCAATAAATAGGAAGGTCTCAGAGCCTGCCAAGGGAGGAGATCATTCCTGATTAATATATTATTTGACATAACATAAACAGAGGGAAGAACCTAGATAAAGAAACTGAGAGAGTCGTTACAGGTATAAAGGAAGGAACCACTGACCCATTGGAGTACCATTGGGTGGTCTTGTGTAGGTGGAGGGCAGAATCATAAAGGAAATGAATCAAGCAATTTGGGTTTATGATATCCAGTGATCAGTCGTAGCTAATCTGACCCTTACAGAAATTAATTTACTATCACTATCACTTATTTCCTCCTCATGGACATAAAGACATCAGCATCTTCTCCATGTTTCATCCAATCCATGATTATATCTTAGAGAGAGACCAAGCCCCTTGTGGTAGGAAAATGTGGTTGGTTCCTTGATGTCTACATCAGAAGATTTAGGTTCATGCAGCAAGGCAGTGGCTCTGTCTCAGCCTAGCACCTCCATATATCAGGCAGGAAAGGTAAGGTATGACAGTCCAAAAATGTTCTTGTTTCCAACTTGTTCTCCCTCTGTTCACATTTTTGCTTAATGCTAAACTGATGACTTGCTTATCAAATTGAATTGAAGTGCTGATCTGTTGGTATCCCTAGACTCTAAGCTTTCCCTAGTGGGTCCTGGTCCTTCTAGCTTTGGAATGTCTCAGAGGAGACACTCAGGTTTCTCTTCCACAAATAATAATTTAAACACCCCTATCCTGATATATCTATTCCTATGCAAAAAACTAACACCAAACTTAGAGGTTTAAACAATTGTTTTATTATTTTTTATGATTTTGTGGGTCAGGAATTCAAACAGGGCTCAGCTGAGTGATCCTTCTATTCTACATGGTAGCCATGGAGGTCTTTTGGTGGTGGTATTCAGTTGGAGCATAATTTGGGTCTGGAAGATCCAAGATGATTTCACTTACATGCTGACACAGTGGAAGAGATGGCTGGAGGAGGTGGCTGGGCTTAGCTGCTGATCACTACACATAAATGTGGTCTCATGATTTTGGTAGTCTCGGGATAGTTAGACAACCAGTGGCATCATAGTTATATAGTGGCTTGGGACTCCAAACACAATGTGGCAGAAGCTATGTGGGCATGTGTATCCAGGCACAGAGCACTTCTGTGGGACTCTATAGGTTAAAGTAGTCATAAACCCACCCTGATTCAAGAAGAGCAGACATAGACCCCAACTCTTGAAAGGAGGAGTGTCAAAGAATTGGGGGCCATGTATTAAAACCATGCTCCCTGTATTAGTCCTTACTTACACTGCTATAAAGACATACCTAAGACTGGGTAATTTATTAAGAAAAGAGGTTTAATGGGCTCACAGCTCTGCAGGCTGTGAGGGAAGGCCTCAGGAAACTTACAATTATGGTGGAAAGGCATAGGGGAAGCAGGCACAGCCTTCACATGACCAGAGCAGCAGAGAGAGAGGAGGGGAAGGTGCCACACACTTTCAAAGAACTAGATCCTGTGAGGACTCTATCATGAGACAGCAAGGGGGAAGTCCGCCCCCATGATTCAATCACATCCCAACAGGCCCCTCCTCTACCACTGGGAATTACAATTTGACATGAGATTTGGATGGGGACACAGAGCCAAACCATATCACTCTCCTGTTTAAATTCAGTTCTAGAAATAACTAGTGAACACAACTGCCAAATATACCCTGAAGTGCGGTAAGCAAGTTCAGTAAAATATAACTACACAATGTTAAACAATTTTCTTCACCTACCAGGATTCTCAGACCCTTTAAAAAGCTTGGAGAAAAGCAAGAGCAAACCAAATCCAAAATTAGCAGAAGAAAAGAAATAATAAAGATCAGAGCAGAAATAAATGAAATTGAAATAAAAAATAGAAAAGATCAATTAAACAAAAAGTTGGTTTTTTGAAAAGTTAAACGAAGTTGACAAATCTTTAGCTAGAATAACTAAGAAAAAAAGAGAAGATCCAAATAAATAAAATCATAAACTAAAAAGGTGACAATACAACTGATACTTCAGAAATTCAAAGGATCATCAGTGGCTTCTATAAGCAATTATATGCCAATAAATTGGAAATGGACAAATTCCTAGATACATACAACCTACCAAGATTGAAACAGGAGGAAATCCAAAACCTGAACAGACTAACAAGTAAGAACAAGTAACGAGATTGAAGCTGTAACTAAAAAGTCTCCCAATAAAGAAAAGCACAGGAGCTGATGGTTTCACTGCTGAATTCAACTAAACATTTGAAGAAAAACTGATACCAATCCTTCCCAAACTATTCCAAAAAATAGAGGAGGGAATACTTCCAAACTCACTGTATGAGGCCAGTATTACCCTGATACAAACAAAACTTAACTAAGACACATAAAAAAAGAAAGTTACAGGTCAATATATGTGATACATATTGATGCAACAATTCTCACCAAAATACTAGCAAACTGAATTTGACAATACGTTAGAAAGGTCATTCATCATGACCAAATGGGATTTATCCCCAGGATGCAAAGCTGGCTTAACATACAACAAATCAATCAACGTGATACAGCATATCAACAGAATGAAGGACAAAAACCATATTATTAATTGATGCTGAAAAAGCATTTGATATAATTCAATGTCCCTTTATGATAAAAACTCTCAAAAAACTGGAGATAGAAGGAACACACCTCAACATAGTAAAAAGCCATATATGACAGACATACTGCTAGTATCATACTCAATGGGGAAGAAACAAAAGCCTTTCCTCTAAGATCTGGAACACAACAAAGGATGCTCATTGTCACCACTGTTATAGTACTGGAATATAGTACTGGAAGTCCTGGCTACAGCAATCAGACAACAGAAAGATATTAAGGGTATCCAAATTGGAAGGAAGAAGTTAACTTATTCTTGTTTACAGATTATATGATCTTATATTCGGGAAGACCTAAATATTACACCAAAAATCTACTAGAATTAAAAAATAAATTCAGTGAAGTTGCAAAATCAACATACAAAAATCAGTAGCATTTCTACATGCCAACAGTGAATAATGTGAAAGAATAAAAAATGAAAAACAATCCCATTTACAATACCCACACATAAAATACCTAGCCATTAACCAAAGAAGTAAAAGATATCTACAACAAAAACTATAAAATACATAAAAGAAATAGAAGAGGACACCCAAAAATAAAAAAAGTTCCATGTTCATGGATTGGAAGAATTAATGTTGTTAAAATGTCCATACTACCCAAAGCAATATACAGATTGAATGCAGTCCCTATCAAAATACCAATGGCATTCTTCACAGAAATAGAAAAAACAATTCTGAAATGTATATGGAACTACAAACAACTCAGAATAGCAATGCTATCCTAAACAAAAAAAGAAAACTAGAGGAATCACATTACCTGAATTAAAATTATACTACAGAGCTATAGTAATCAAAACAGCATAGTACTAACATAAAAACAGGCATAGACCAATGGAACAGAATAGATAACCCAGAAACAAATCCACACACCACAGTGAACTCATTTTTGACAAAGGTGCCATGAACATACATTGGGGGAAAGACAGCCTCTTCAATAAATGGTGCTGGGAGAAACTGGATAACCACAGGCAGAAGAATGAAACTAGATCACTTTCTCCCACCATATACAAAAATCAAATAAAAATGGGTTAAAGACTTAAATCTAAGACCTTAAAGCATGAAACTACTGTAAGAAAATATTGGGGAAAATCTCCAGGACTTTGGTCTAGGCAAAAATTTCTTGAACAATACCCCATAAGCACAGAAAACCAAAGCAAAAATGGACAAATGGGATCACATCAAGTTAAAAAAGTTTAAAAAAGTTAAAAAAAAAAAAAACATTTTGCACAGCAAAGGATACAATGAAAAAAGTGAAGTGACAGCCCACAGAATGGGAGAAAAATATTTGCAAACTACCCCTCTGACAAGGGATTAATAACCAGGAACTCAAATATATATATATCTGCACTCCTATATTTGTTCCAGCACTGTTTATGGTAGCTAAGATTTGGAAGCAACCTGTATTAGTCCATTTTCATGCTGCTGATAAAGGCATATCCAAGACTGGACGATTTACAAAAGAAAGAGGTTTATTGGACTTACAGTTTCACGTGGCTGGGCAGGCCTCACAATCATGGTGGAAGGTGAAAGACACATCTCACATGGCGGTGGCAAGAGAGAGAATGAGAGCCAAGCAAAACCAGTTTCTCCTTATCAAACCATCAGATCTCATGAGACTTATTCACTACCACAAGAACAATATGGTGAAAATTGCCCCCATGAGTCAATTTTCTCCCTCTGGGTCTCTCCCATATTACATGGGAACTATGGGAGTACAATTCAAGATGACATTTGGATGGGGACACAGGAGACATAGAACCAAACCATGTCATTCTGCCCCTGACCCCTCCCAAATCTCATGTCCTCACATTTCAAAACCAATCATGACTTCCCAGCAGTCCCCCAAAGTCTTAACTCATTTCAGCATTAACTCAAAAGTCCACAGTTCAAAGTCTCATCTGAGACAAGGCAAGTCCCTTCTGCCTATGACCCTGTAAAATCAAAAGCAAGTTAGTTTCTTCCTAGATACAATGAGGGGTAAACGCATTGTGTAAATACTCATTCCAAATGGGAGGAATTGGCCAAAAGAAAGGGACTATAGGCCCCACGCAAGTCCTAAATCCAGCAGGTCGGTCGAATCTTAAAGGTCCAAAATTATCTCTTTTGACTCCATGTCTCATACCCAGGTCACGCTGATGCAAGGTGGGTTCCCGTGGTCTTAGGCAATTCTACCCCTGTGGCTTTGCAGACTATAGCCCTCCTCCTGGCTGCTTTCATGGGCTGGTGTTGAGTGTCTGTGGCTTTTCCATGTGCACGGTGAAAGCTGTCAGTGGATCCACCATTCTGGTGCTGGAGGACGGTGGCCCTCTTCTCAAAGCTTCACTAGGCAGTGCCCCAGTAGGGACTCTGTGTGGGGGCTCTGATCCCACATTTCCCTTTCTACTGTCCTAACAGAGGTTCTCCATGAGGTCCCCACCCCTGATGCAAACTTCTGCCTGGGCATCCAGGTGTTTCCATACATCCTCTGAAATCTAGGCAAAAGTTCCAAAACCTCCATTCTTGACTTCTGTGCACTGGTAGGCTCAATACCACATGGAAGCTGTCAAGTCTTGAGGCTTGCACCCTCTGAGGGCATGGCCTGAGCTCTGTGTTGACCCCTTTCAGCAATGGTTGGAGTGGCTGGGATGCAGGGCACCAAGTCCCCAGGCTGCACACATCACAGGAACCCTTGGCCTGGCCCATGAAACTACTTCTTCCTCCTAGGCCTCCAGGCCTGTGATGAGAGGGGCTGCCATCTGCCATGAAGACCTCTGACATGCCCTGGAGTTATTTTCCCTATTGTCTTGGGAATTAACATTGGACTCCTCATCACTTATGCAAATTTCTATAGCAGGCTTGAATTTCACCTCAGAAAATGAGTGTTTCTTTTCTACCACATTGTCAGGATGCACATTTTCTGAACTTTTGTGCTGTGCTTCCCTTATAAAACTGAACACTTTAAACAGCACCCAAGTCACCTCTTGAATGCTTGCTCTTTAGAAATTTCTTCTGCCAGATACCCTAAATCGTGTCTCTCAAGTTCAAAGTTCCACAAATCTTTAGGGCAGGAGCAAAATGCTGTCACTCTCTTTGCTAAAACATAACAAGAGTGACCTTTGCTCTAGTTCCTAACAAGTTCCTCATCTCCATCTGAGACCACCTCAGCCTGGACCTATTGTGCATATTGCTATTCGGCTTTTAGTCAAAGTAATTTAACAATTCTCTAGGAAGTGCCAAACTTTCCCACATTTTTCTGTCTTCTTCTGAGCTCCCAAAACTGTCCCAACCTCTGTCTGTTGCCCAGTTTCACAGTCGCTTTCACATATTCAGGTATCTTTTCAAGAATGCTCCACTCTACTGGTACCAATTTACTGTATTAGTCTGTTTTCACCCTGCTGATAAAGATATCCCCAAGACTGGGCAATTTACAAAAGAAAGAGGCTAATTGGACTTACAGTTCCATAGGGCTGGGGAAGCCTCACAATCACGACTGACAACTTATGTGGATGGCAGCAGGCAAGGAGAGGAGTGCTTGTGCAGGGAGATGCTCCTTTTTATAACAATCAGATTTCATGAGTCTTATTCACTGTCACGAGAACAGAATGGGAAAGACCTGCCCCCATGATTCATTTACCTTCTACTAAGTCCTCCCACAACACATGAGAATTCAAGATGAGATTTGGGTGGGGACACAGTCAAACCATATCACAACCTAAGTGTCTATCAACAGATTAGTGGATAAAGAAAATGTGGTACATGTACACAATGGAGTACTATTCAACCATAAAAAAAAGAATGATACCCAGTCATTTACAAGAGCGTGCATGGAACTGGAGATCACTCTGTTAAGTGAAATAAGCCAGGGACAGAAAGCCAAACATTGCATGTTCTTACTTGTTGGATCTAAAAATCTAAACAATTGAACTCATGGACCTAGAGAGTAGAAGGATGGTTACCAGTGGCTGGGAAGGGTAGTGGGCAGGGATCGGGAGAAGGTGGAAATGGTTAATGAGTACAAAAAATAGTTAGAAAGAAGGAATAAGACCTATTATCTGATGCACAACAGAGCTATTGCAGTCAATAACAACTTAACTGTACATCTTAAAATAACTTAGAATGTAACTGGATTGTTTGCAACTCAATGGATAAATGCTCGGGGGGATGGATATCCCATTCTTCATGATATGCTTATTTGACACTGCATGTCTGTATCAAAACATCTCATGTACCCCATAAATATATACACCTACTATGTACCCACAAAGTGGTTTTTTTTTTTTAATCTTAAAAAGCTTGGGAATCAGCCAGGTGCATTGGCTCATGCCTGTAATCCCGACTACTTGGGCAGCTGAAGTGGAAGGATCACTTGAGCCCAGGAGTTTGAGGCTGCAGTGAGCCATGATCACACCACAGCAGCCCAGCCTGGGTGACAGAGTCAAAACAAAACAAAACAAAACAAAACAAAACAAAAAAACCTTGGGAATCTCCAAGAAGAGGATATAGCATGTACCACTTTTCAAGGTATTTTGACCTTGCAACATCCTAGGACTAATTTTCTACATAAGACATCTTGAAAACACTGACTTAGAGAATGACTGAAACAAGAGAAAAGGAAAAAACATTCTTTCTCATATTCTCTGACTTCAAGGGGGCCAGATGCAAGAATACATTTTTTTAAGAATAAAGCAGACATGATTTCCTAAGATGACTTAAGCAACTGGAAGGCACCCATAGACTGGCTGGCAATCAGAGGGCAATCATGAGTTAAACAAGCAGACAGATGTCCCAGAGTTAATATGGAGGTAAGAATAAATCCCTGCATCAAGAAATATTAGTCATAAGCTGCCCATAACTTATTACAGGCTTTTCATTTTTTCTGAACATCTTAATTAAAAGTTAAAGTGGCTAACAATGCTGGCTTTCTTGAGAACTAAAGGAGCATCCACAGAATGTGCAATGTTTTGCAATCATTGCTGAGGGCAAAGCAACCTCATAAAACCATAAAATATTAATTATTTATTATAGGGTTATGGAAGAAGCAAAAGTATAGGGCCTCTTTTGCTTTGGGGATTTGGGTTTGCAAGTTACAGGACAAAAAGGAAATAACTTTGAAATTACAGGAAATCAGAGACAGGAAATCTTAGTTTTGGTCAAAAGCCATAATGTCTTTTGGTGAACTCCATTTGATGACCCTCTGCAATAACTGAAGGGAGTGAGGGAGTCTATTAAGCTGTTTCAGGACCTGGATATATTGACCTGGAAAGATATATGGCTTCATATTACTTTCAGCATATTAAGGTGCCATTCACAAACAAGATGATCTATGGTATTCATCATTCACAACTCACTTTCATGCAGATTGGGAACAGTACCCCCCAAAGATCCCACCATCCAGCTAAAATCCAGCAAAATACAAAGACCTAAAGGGTCTGGTTTTGATTTGGGAACAGGATGAGGCTGCAAAAGGCTGCCTGGTTGCTATGAGGACCTCTGGGTTGGGTCCCCGATGGGGTCTGGGGTAGGCAATGAGTGAGGGCCTAGGACCACTTCCTGGGCAGGCAAGGCTGGCAAGCATTGTACGCCTGGGCCATAGCCCCTCTCTTTCTTCATTCTCACTATCATGGACAGCTTTGCTCTGCTGATCCCATTCAAACGATGAGCATGGAAGGGAAGTAGGAAAGCAGGGACAGTGGGCCAAGCAAGGTGTTTGTCTTCCATTATTTTTTTTGCCAAAGGAAGATACTTCTACATATTCCCCTCTTCATCAGGTGTTTACTTCCCTTCCTCCTCACCAACCAGGTCTAGGGGATGATAGGACGGGTGTGTCTCAAGTGTGGGACAGCCCATCCAAGGATTTTCAGGGTGATTTTAGATGGTACATAGGCAAGGCATGGAACCAAATGGGATGGCACGATGAGGAAGTCTCTTTTCAGTCCTTTTTCTAACTTCTGATCTCATCTAGGATGAGGTCTTAGGGCTTGCTGATGGCCCATCCCTTCTCATAAAACAGGATCAAGTCTGAGGTCGAGAGTTCGAGACCAGCCTGACCAACATGGAGAAACTCCATCTCTACTAAAAACACAAAATTAGCTGGGTGTGGTGGCACATGCCTGTAATCCCAGCTACTTGGGAGGCTGAGGCAGGAGAATTGCTTGAACCTGGGAGGTGGAGGCTTCAAGCGATTGACATGGTGAGCCGAGATCATGCCATTGCTCTCCAAGCTGGGCAACAAGAGAGAAACTCCATCTCAAACAAAAGAAAAAGAAGGAAAAAAGCAAGATCTAGACAGGGTAGAATCACATTGTTCTGTTTACATTGTATTTGACAGTTATCCCTTTATGCAGCAAGTGATTCTGATTTTTCGTGTAGAGTAATGATATAATGCTTTCTTATGAAATGAATTTGTTTGAAAAAGGGAATCAGCTTAAATATAAAATACTTAATGTCCTTCAGATGGCGTGAATGTATGGAAAATCAAGATGGGAAGAAGCAAATGATTGAAATGAGGAAAATACGAAACCGGTGTGACCCTCCAAGTTAACATTTAGGGAAACTGAAGCCCTGAGAGTTTAGATAAACTGCCTACCGTGACCCAGGTATATTTTTATCTCTTTCAGTTACCCATTTGTCAGCTTATTTATTTGATTGTTTCAATATGAAAAGGTCCGACACTGTGCTACAGAGAATGTTAGACCTCAGATGTCCTGCCTCCCTGCCTGGGCTTCCCTCCACCCTCAGGAGACTCTACCACCCCTTGCACAAGGAGGTAGAGAATCTAAGAGGAAGTGGCTGCTGTCTCTATGAAGAAAGACAATATGTGTGTTATTATAGAATACCTGTGGCAACAAGTAGCATAATAGCCATCTAAAAGTAGCTTAAACAATATGGGATTATTATTTTGTTATCTAATAAGCACTTAGCCTTAATTAAGAATTCTAATGCAGAGAGTAAATATTGACCCAAATAAGATAATAAGCTTTAAAAATATTCTTACTAAGAACTTAAGCGAGAGATGCTCTGTTGCATCTTAGAGGTTAAGCCAAATGAAGCAGGAGAAAATAGGTACACCCCCTGACCCCCATGTCCCAGTGATCCTGCTTATTTAGATGCGGAGGTGGAGTGTAATACCTGGTACTGACAGGAAGTGCTTCTGGGAAGGCAGGTACTGAGAGAAACTGCTCGCTGCCACCAGAGCATGGGATCTGGACAGCAGGCAGCTGGACAGAAGGTGACGCCTTCTCTGGTTGTGGAGCTATGAGGCTGTGGCCAGTTTGCAGTGTGGGACCTGAGGCTCACAGGCAGGTAATCAAGCAGGTAATGGAAACCGGAAACACCTTCAGATGAGCAAGGTCCCTGGTTCCCAGTCAGCGGCACCAGCAGGGTGAACTTCAAAACCTAGACCACGCCTATTAGGTCCCTACCTGTCTGTCCAACATCATTTTTTAAACCTTTAATTGCAGTATAACCTACACAAAGTAAAGGGTATGTATCACAAGTGTGTAGCTTTATGAATTCTCCTAAACTGAACACACCCATGTAACCAGCACACAGATTCAAGAAACAGGATATTGGCAGCAACCTAGACAGCCCCTCATAACAGCCTTTTAGTCATGAACCCTCCAAAGGGGAAGCACTATTCTATTTTCATACCTTCTGTAGACACAGTCATGCAGTGCACCCACTCTGATTTCTTTCCTGTATACAGTGTTACATTTGTAAGACTCCATCATCTTGTTGTGGATAGTTGGGGTCCATTCACTCTCACTGATGCATAGTTTTCCAGTGTCAATGTGCCACAATGCATTTATTTCCTCTTCTATGGGTAGGCATTTAGGTAGCTTTCGGTTTGGAGATACTGCCAACCCTGCTGTTACGAACATTGGAGTGCATGCTTTTTGTGCACAAATGCATGTTTCCCCATGAGGTACATACAGAGGAGGACAGGCCTGAGTGTCCAATTTCATGGTACCCTTTGTCACCCTTGCTTGCTTTGTTTCCCGGCTTGAGGCCTTCCCACGAGTGCCGTTTTCTTTCCCTAGAGCACTGTTCTTCTCACTCTTCATCTGGTGAGCCCCACTTGTCACTGAGATTTGGAATGAGATGCTGCTTCCTTGGGGAATCCCTCCCAACCTATTATGCACATTCACCCCTTGCTGGGCTTCTGCTTTGCTGCACTTTAGGAACTCCACCTAAATGACCACTGTGTCATTCCCTACTTGACGCTGCTGCCCTGCATAGACTCTAAGCTTGACGGAGGAGACATCTAGGGTTCTGCACTGGCTTTCCAGGCCCTAGCATAGTGGGTGGCACAATAGTGGATACTAAAAAATTATTCACTGGATAAGTTGGCTGCACCCAAAGCCAGCACTCATCTAACAAACCAAGGCTTCAGTTAATGGCATAAATATAATTAATTGTTCAAAGGAAACTCCTGGTGCCCTTACCGATGCCAAGCCCCATGTCAATTAGTTCCTCTAATCCCTGGCCATGAGCAGGTTTGTGTCCAGGGCCTCTGATAGAGTTGGGTGAGTAGGCAGGAGGCAAATGGCCCTTGTGTGAGGGTTATGAGGTGAAGGGGAGATCTGGGCCTGGAGACAGGGGTTGACAAACAGTTTTCAAAGCAAGGCTTGCTTCTAAATGAGATAAGCTGAATTTGGTCTGACCTCCTTCCTCCTACTCCTTCCTTTTCTCTTAGGACACTGTCTGCTTATCACCCCTATCTAGGCTGGAACAGTTGGGGTGCCCACCAAGCCTGTACATACTGGCATACCCCTCTCCCCAGATCATGGACATTTCATTCCTTTTTGGCATGAGGACACTAATCTGTGAAAGGACATTCATATTTTATACCTGTTTCATGTATACAGGAATCAAATACAATTTCAGAAACGGCTTTTCAGAATTATTATACAACCCAACTTCATTTGTAATACATGTCAGTGATCGGTATAAACCACAACAATAAAAACACATATATAGGCCGGGCGCAGTGGCTCCATCCTGTAATCCCAGCACTTTGGGAGGCCGAGACGGGTGGATTACGAGGTCAGGAGATCGAGACTCATCCTGGCTAACAGGGTAAAACCCCGTTTCTACTAAAAATACAAAATAATTAGCTGGGCGTGGTGGCGGCGCCTGTAGTCCCAGCTACTCAGGAGGCTGAGGCAGGAGAATGGTGTGAACCCGGGAGGCGGAGCTTGCAGTGAGCTGAGATCCGGCCATTGCACTCCAGCCTGGGCGAGAGAGCGAGACTCCGTCTCAAAAAAAAAAAAAACCCAAAAAATCACACATATATAAATTTTAAATAAAATGCTTATTTGTTGGCATGTTATATCTCCCAAGATAGTCATAGCACTCACTTCTTTGTCACAAGACTTTCCAAGGGTGCATGGGAGCTGGCATCAGAAGAGCAAGGAGAAGTGGAGGAAGATCATGATTATGAGTGTGAGACACTGTTCTTGCTAACTCCCCAAAGCCTGGGAGGTGTGGACAGAGTAAGAGACTGGGGGTCACAGAGTTTAACCAGTGGGAATGCTGTGAGCCACCTCTTCAACATTTCTTTCCAACCAGTGGTTTCCATACCGTGAAGGCACCATTGTGCTATTGACATTAAGTATGAATAACCAGGTCATGGATAATGACGAGACTCTGGTCAAAGTCAGTTAGAGGTAGGGAATAGTTTTTGTTTTATGAGAAAATATAGGTATTAGGCCAAGAAATAAAATTATATATTTGGGTTCCATATACATGAATAATATTTGTTAAGGTGCTAATAATTTATTATTTTTAAATTAAACATCAATCCACAAAAGGTAATAGGCAGTATAAAGGAATTTAACTTTGAGGAACAAAGAAGAGTTCAGAACAGACTGCCAGAAACCTGTCTTTGTATTTCTAGCTCAGAAAATCTGTGTTGATTGATTTACTAACTCTTTTTAAGAAAATGGGATAGAGGGAGACAAATTTTTCCTTCTTCCCCGTCTTGTAGGATGTATATTCCCCTCCCACTTGGCATGAACCTGTTAAGCCATAATTTCACTGCCTACTCCATCCTAGCCTTCCGCTATAACAAAATAAGTAAACAAAAAATTTATTTCTAAGTCATTTCAGTGAGATTTTTGGGTTACATGGATGGTTCATCCAAAGTTTTTTTTGCTTTCATTTGTCACTCATAAACTTTAGCAAGGAAAAAAGACTTAACCATCTTAAATGTAGGGAATTCGGTAAATGCCTCTGTATTAGTCCGTTCTCATGCTGCTGATAAAGACATACCTGAGACTGGGCAATTTACAAAAGAAAGAGGTCTAATTAGTAGACTTAGAGTTCCACGTGGCTGGGGAAGCCTCATGATCATGGCAGAAGGAAAGGAGGAGCAAGTTATGTCTTACATGGATGGCAGCAGGCAGAGAAAGAGAGCTTGTGCAGAGAAACTCCCATTTTTAAACCATCAGATCTCGTGAAACCCATTCACTATCACAAGAACAACACGGGAAAGACCTGCCCCCATGATTCAATCATCTTCCACTGGGTCCCTCCACAACATGTGGAAATTATGGGAGCTACAAGATGAGATTTGGTTGGGGACACAGAGCCAAACCATATCAGATTCATAAAAGGAAAAAGATAAAACCTCAACAAAGAGGAGAATATTGGCTCATCAAAATGGGAAATTTCTTTTTATTGATGAATACATTTAAGCAGTTAGCACAGAATTTTATACATGGTGGACACTCAATGACAGCTTCCTTCTCCTCATCTCTTATTAACTAATGCTTAATATATTCACTCATTCCCTCATTCATTTCTTGATTTGTTCTTCCATTCAATATTCATTCGGTTCTTAATGCCTATGAGTTGCTGTATCAGGAACTGAAGACAAAATAAATTTGAGTTTTTGCCCCCAGGTTGCTCACAATTCAAAATTTTATTCTCTTGATAATTGTGATTTTTGCTTTACATAATTTTTCTTCTTGAAGTAGTCAAATGTAGTTGAATATTCTGAATTGATAATGGGTTCATCCAGCTCCTGGTCTGAGCCTTGTCAGTAAATATATCATGAATCTTTTTCTGTAACACCAGCCTTTCCTGGGGTGTGGTCACACTCACCCCTCAAAATCAAAAGAATGCACATGAAATTAAGCATGGGAGAGTAGCTATAAACAGCTAAAGAGGTGCCAGTGAATGAATGTGCCAGTCATGGAAAGGTGAGGAGGGGAGTCTTTCATGCATTCCACAGATAACTGTTGATCTGTTACTACACACCAATCTATTGCAGATCTTGGGGAAAGAGAAGTAGATGTAACAGACAGCAATTTCTGTTGTCATGGTTTTAACATCTGGAATGATCCTTGAGTACATCCTATGTGCCTGGATATTTGTTCATAATTTCAACTGTGTTCTTTGACCACATATCTGAGGTTCAACTAGGTGTAACAGCTTGCCTAAGATCTCACAGCTGAAAGGCAGCAGAGCTAGAATCAGAATCCAAAACAATACTCTGTCCACTTCACCCTGAAGTCTCCCAAATCACAGGTTTGATTTAACAACCGCACCGGGAAGTTAAGATGCTCTAGGTCTATTCTTCTTCCACCTCCTGCCTTTGGATTTTTTGTTAGCAAAGGAGGTCTAACACCTACTTGAAGCCAGGGCAGGACCAGGTAGTAATTACTTGAGGTGTCCTTTGGCTCTAAGAGATATCATTTGTGAATAAATCCTAACATTCTCTAAAGACCTTTCCTGGAAGGGAGAGGGGGGATGTCCCCTACCCTAATTGTTGAACCACCCCTTTCTCATAAACATAGCTAGGAGGATTGACAGCTACTGAACTTACCCCCGATAGCCTGCTTTCTAATATACCACAGCTATGCCACGGCTTTAAACTCTCTGTGTCTGTGCACTTTCCCCAGTCTGGAACAGTCAGCTACCCCATTCATTGCCCTGACTTTTGTATCCATTTAAATATAGCAGTTCTTCAGGGCTAGGCAAGGGTCTCTCTCCACAAAGCCTTCCACAACCACCTTCTTCATCTGTCCACCAGGACCCTTTGCTTGGATCCCCCTCTCCAATTTCATTCCGTTTTGAAGCCCACCACGGTTGGCTTCCTGTTGGTCTCCCCAACGTGATTGAGAGCTGCAGAGGGCAAGGATGTGTCTCACTTGTCTTTCTTTTCCCAGGATCTAGCCTTGGGTTTGGCACAGATTGGTTACTAAACATATATTTATTGAATGAATGATTACATGAATCAATGAAGGAAGGAGTAAAAAAATGAGTGAGTAATTTAATAACTAAGTAAGTGACTGAAGGAGTGAATCATGAGGAGTGAGAAAATGGAGGAGTGAGGAAATGGCAGCCAAGAGGAGCTCCTGTGATCATGAGCTATGTTAATCCCACTAGCATGGGAAAGAAGGTGGTTTTATGACTTTGCCATGCGTGGTCTCCTTTTTCGTTTTCCTTTTTCTTCTCTTAGTACACTTTTTTAGTACATTCAAGTGGTGGGCCCTCTCTGGCTTGAACTGTAGCAGTGGGGAAGGTAGACAGATTCTCACCTACAACTGTAGGTCAGGAAGTATTGTGCAGGCCAAAAGTATGGCCCCAAATGCCTTATATCCTCTGTGAGACCAAGCTGGGCATACATTTAAATTATTAAAATATAGAAATAGTAAGACTGTCTTGACCTTAAGTCAAGAAGAAACACACTTACTAAGTCCACGGACTGAGCTATTGCAGATCCACCATTCCTTAGGCACAACTCCAACACTGAAAACCCAGAAAATCTAGTTTTACCACAACTCACTGTTTATTAATTTCACTTAGTGGAAAATAGTTTTAGGTTTTGCTTCAGAAATGTTTCCATGTTTGATTAAGGGTGATGTCCAAACCCTGCTAAGGGTGTTACTTAATATGAAAAATATAGACCATGTTACTTTTCTAAAATCCAAAAAGGATTTCTGAAGCACATCAAGCCATAGGATTTCAGGAAAGGAATTGTGAGCCTGTCCTACACCCAGGAGCCAAGTTATCAAAGTACAGTGGATGTCCAAAGGTAGGAGATTCCAAACAGAACGTATTAAAAATCTAGGAGCATTTCCAGAGGAAGAAATAATGAGAGAGAAAGTAGGAACAAGCTTCAAAACCAGAGAGTACTCACCTCCCGTGGACCAGATCCTATCCCCGGGTCCATTGGTATTTGTGATTTATCCAGACCACTAATAAGAAATGGCTGCCCTCATACCCTGCCTTTCAGGGACCTCATGTAACCGGCATCCTCACCACCATTGCTGGTTTGCCTGCCTTCAAACGTTTATTATTAATCATATTGAGAAAAGTTGTGCCCTGAGAATGCTTTGAATGTGTGCTGTATCTTAAGTGTCTATGCCCAGTGCCTAGCTCAGGGCCTGACATAGAAGAAATACTCAATAAATGGGGCCAATAAGTCTTTAATGAGCATGTGCAATATGTTACTCTTCGTGATGTGCTTTTATATGCATTGTCTCTCTTAAAATGACCCAGTGAGTCAGGCAAGTGGAGTGAGTCTCAGGGAGGTTAAGACACTTGCTCAAAATCATAAACAGTTCTGCTGGGACTTGCACCAAAGTTGTCTGTTTAAAAATCCTATTCTCTTTATTTGGCATCAGTGTGCCTCCCTCATGTGCAGTCTGAACCCTCAGAATTAAAGACAAATAAAAATGCCAAGTCATGGGAAAGCCTGGTCATAAGAAAAGCAGCTGATGAGCTATCAGCTAATGGACTGTCAGCAGGGCCATCTGTAGGCGATGCCCTCTCCTCTGTCTATCCTCTTGTGAGGTTAATCCAGCAGGAAGTCTAGCCCTGCCAAGAGAAGGGGGTACCATAAATGCACAGATGGGACCAGAGTCCCTTCCAGAGCTCCGCAGGTCCCAGCACTGCTGTCCTCCTTCTCTGCCTGTGTCTGGAGCTGGCCTTGAGGCCCATGAAGAAATGCAGCCTTTTGAAGGTAAAGCAAGGACTACTTGATGCTGAGCTAGAGAGGGTCCAGCGCCCAGCTAAGGTCATGAGAAACTGAGCTCGCTGTAAGAACCCTATAAATGTCTGCAGCAGATGGACCTGCCCGAGGTGAGGGCTCAATTTTCCCCTGTAAGAACAAGCCGGCTAGGGAGGTACTAGCCTTGCATGAGGTCATCCTGACTCTCTTCTGAGGGAAGGATGATTCAGCCCATGACTCTCCTCTGAGGGAAGGATGATTCAGCCTATGTCCCTGTCTTCCTCGGCAGCCTTGCCCTGACCTCTGGAAAACAGGTATTGGGTCAGAAGGGAGCGAAGCCTGAGGGTAGGGTGGGCCACAGCATGGGGATCCTGCACATCTCTCAGTAGTGAGCAGGGTCTGAGGAGCCACCCCTGCCCTGTGACTTTCCACACTAGTGAAGGCAGCATGTCTCGCATGTTTAATATGTCTCTATTTTCCAGCAACGTTACATGGATACTTCCCTCACTCTGAGCAGCTCACAAGTTGGCCAGAAAAATGCTGTGTAAACTCCAGGCCAGGCCTCTAATTCTCTGGCAGCAGCACCAGAGAAACGAGGAGAATGTTCTCCCATTGCCTTCTTCAGCAGGATCTGTGGTATATTTCTAAAAAATAAAAGAAAAAAAATCTACAAAGCCGTAATGCCCTAGCGTGTCATGGCACAGATTTTGCTTTTTAAGTTTGAAAAAGAGTTTGAAAGAATAACACCTTGAACATTAGGTTAAGATCTGCTCCTGCTCAAAAATGATTTTCTTACACAAAAATGTCCTCTCCAAAATGGCTTTTTTGTCAGTAGCATGAAAGCAAGTTTGGCATGGGCCCAGTGGCGATTCTGATGGGAAGTGAAAGGCAGGCACACCCTAGCGATCAAGGTCAAAGGCACCTAGAGCACGCCATATGCAGCAGGAGTCACCCACTACCCAAATGGTGCAGGGCCATTGCCAATTTCCCTGGCATTGCCAGGAGCCTCCGGGATTTACCATAAAGCCTTAGACCCAGGAAGGCTTTGTCCCACACCCAGTGAGTGGAGTCTCTGCCCACCGAGTGCCCACCTGTCTGTCTTGAGGTCTCTCTACGACACTCCCTCCACTAGCAGTCTCTCACACCATTACATGGAAGAGTTAAAACATGAGGACACAGTAGTCTCCAGGTCCTTGGGGGAAATTACTGGGCCAGATTCTAGCCCATTGTTCCTTAATTTCCTTCCATTCTCCCTTCCTACCTCCCTCTGTTCATCCCCACTTTTCTTGCATCAGTCAGTTGGCAACATTTAAAGAGAACTACTCTAATACTAGACATTGTACATGGGTGAGTCAAGTACTGTTCTCTCTCTCAAGGAGTGCACAGACTAGTGTGGAGACTGACATTCCAACACGTTATAACTTTTGATGGCTTCATGCTTGTCACAGCATTAAGTGTAGAGTGTCAGGCAAACAGAAGGAGGCCCTGAGCCAGCCAGGCCAGGCAGGGGTCTTCAACAACTCTGTGGAGTAATGTATGAAACCAGGGGAAGGAAAAACACAAGCTGTGGGTCAGACTTACTGGGCTCAAGTCTCAGGTCTGCCTGCTCGCTCACTGGCTATGTGACCCTGGGCCTCGGTGACCTCAATAGTAACATAAGGGTGATGTTCATGGCATGTCGATGTGGTAACAGTGCCTATGCAGTACAGCAACACCCAAATAAGGACACCCAGAGGGCACACCTTGCATTAATGCAGACGTGAAAATCACGCAACTGCAGATCAACTCCCTGCAGCCTGCGCAGGCCTGCCCCAGTTATTTCATAAACCCTGCAGTCGTGCAACCCTATATTGTATTGGAGGGGATATTTAGGACCTCACCTCTGGCACTATGACCACTAGGAATCGTAGTAATCATAGTAGAATCATGGTTAGGATACTCCTCCTCCACCATGTTTCCCTCCACTGTTATAAATTCATATTTGGAAGTGAACGTCTCCTGCTTCTCTGGAACTCACCAATACACTGACTGGGCAACTGTTTACATGTTATGTCATTGACTACTCAAGAACTTCATGAGCATGTTTTTCACCAAACTTTCCTTGGGCAGTTTATAGTGAACCATCAATAGTCCCACATTTAATTCAAAATAAAAGACCTAACAAGGAATTTTTTAAATTCTGGTGAAGGTATGGAGAAATGAACATCCTCATGTACTGCTGATGGGAACAGGTTTGATGTAACCTTTCTGGGGAGCAATTTGGCGATGCATATTAAAATCTTATAATGTTTATGTCTTATCCCAGTGACACTACTTGTAAAACTTTACCCTAATAACCATTTATGTATGCAAAGATTTATCTACAGGTATCCTTATTGCATGATCCTTAACAATAGCAAAAAATTGGAAACAACATAAATACACAATAATAAAGTCTATTGAATACATTATGATACAATCAAAACATGTAATATACTATACTTGCAACCATGAAAAATTACCTTTTAGGGGACCATGTAACCACACAAAATATGTTTATGGTATATTCCTTGATGAAAAACAGTTCAAAAACAGTTTGTAAATCCTAATCTAACATTGTAAATTTTTTTAAATGATGTAAAATGGACTAGATATATCTAGTCCAAAATATTAGCGTGGTTATCTCTCAGTTGTGGGATTGTTAATTATTTGTGTGCATGCTTGTCTAAACTTTCCAAATTTTTTATAGTCAATGTGTTTCTTAGGCAGTTAAAAAAAATTTAAAAGCTAAAGCTTAAAAGTCAGCAGGTTTGAATTTAAATTATCTCTTTGCAGTCATTTGTCATAGGATAAACTACTTACTCATTCTGTGTCTCATATTTTTTCTCTCTATAAAAGATAGGTAATAATACCTTCTCATAGGGTTGGAGGAGGGTTACGTTAGATAATGTGTATACAGTGCTGTGTATGCAACATGGACTCAATCCATGTTCCACTCACTTCTGCTTATGTGAGTTCAGTGACAGGAGACATGACATACCCAACTACCATGACTAGGTAGGTAAGGATAATGCAGGAGGTTGGATCAAAGCTTAGGCTTGAAGCTGCCCCAAGTGGGATAACGGGGTGAAAGTGTGAATGACAGGACGGCTTAAACAAAGGCCAGGGAACACACTGTACGTGACAAGCAACCTAGGGCACTGGCGCTCTGCTCCCCTTCTGCTGCTCTATTGGGCAGGTCCTAGATGATGTCCAAATGCTGACATCTCATCCTTAGCACTTAAGTTGAAACTTTTTTTTGAATTATTCTACTAGTTATCTTAGGAACAAATTGCTCTAAGAATTGGCTTAAAAATTGGCTTAAAAATGCAATCAGCATCTATTCTCTCATATAATTTCAGTGGGCCAGGAATTTGAAAGTAGCTTAGCTAGGTGGTGGTTCTGGCTTGGGGATCTCTCATGAGGCTAGAGTCAAGATATCAGCTAGGACTGGGGTCATCTGAAGGCTTGACTGGGGCTGGGGGATCTCATTCCATGACGGTTCACACATATAATTGGCAAATTGGTACTGGCTGTTGGCAGGAGGCCCCAGTTCCATACATGTGGACCTCTCCAAAGAGCTGTTTGAAGTTTCTCATGACATGGCAGCTGGTGTCCTCTAGAGTGAATGATCAACAAGGGATCACTCCTTTTATGCCTTTTATGACCTAGCCCCAGAAGTCACGCTGTCATTGCCATAAGGCTCTATTGGTTACACAGGACAGCTCTACTCAGTGCAAAGGAGACTACACTGAAGAATGGATACCAGAAGGTGAGAATCTTGGGGGGCCATCTTGGAGGCTGACTACCACAGTCCCCTCTCCTGGAATATTCTTCCTTTGAATGTCTGCAGGGCTCTCAGCCTCACTTCATCCAGGTCTCTGCTCAAAAGCCATCTTATCAGAGGGGCTTCCCTTGAGCTCTCTCCCAAAATGGAACCCCTTCCAATGTTCCATTACTCTCCTTTTACCCTGCTTCATTTTTCCTTAGAGTACGTATAACATCTACCACATTATATACTTATTTGTTCATAATTTGTTCCCCACCCCAGTAGAATATAAGCTTTAGGAAAGGCCTGTGTCAGCTTTCCCACTGATACAGGAGATGCTTATAAATATTTGTTAGCTGACTAAATGATTAAAGCATGGCATCACCTGATACCTTTGATGCTTGTAAAATTTCTATACATATGACCCGTGAACCAATTAGTAATTCCCTCCTCGTTGTCATTACCCTTGCTTGTAAATCCTTCTAGAGCTGATGATGCTGGCCTTCTGAGCACCACCCTCTTACCTTGCATCCCTCCCAGCCCTGCTTCATGAGTCCTCCTCACCTGCCTTGTTCCTCTTAGTGCTTGACCTTCTCAGGACAGGCCCTGCTGCCCAGGATTTTCCCTTCCATGGCTGCCACAGCGCAGGTTCTCTAACATCCACACTGTTGAGACTTCCTTATTCTGGGCCCCACCTTCTAAAGGCCTAAGAAAAAGGATGACAGCTAAGACTCATATATGACCCTGCTCCTCCGTCCCATATCCATGACAAATATTGCTAAATAATCAGACCATCTCTAATTATATCTGGGCCAAGGAGCTACCAACATTTCAGTGGAGACTACTCAGAGACAATTTTCTGGTCTCTGTTGCTTAACACACTGTCAATTCTAACATTAGGCACTGCAACAGGCAAATAATGAAGATACAGCTGACCCTTGAACAACACAAGGGTGAGGGGGCCCTACCTCCCATGCAGTTGAAAATCTGCATACAACACTTGACTCTCCCAAAACTTAACTACGAATAGCCTACTGTAGGCTACTGGAAGTCTTACTGATAACATAAACAATCTATTAACACATATTTTTTATGTTATATGTATTACATACTATATTCTTACAATAAAATAAGCTAGAGAAAAGAAAATGCCTAGTGTTCCATTATTGGAACGCTAAGCATATTGGAGTTACTTATATCCCACTACTCAAGGTCATCGCCAAGGTCTGATTGCAAAAATTCAAAAAATTGCAACCTCAGGCATAAATGGGCTAAGAAAATCATAAGAAAGAAAAAATATGTGTACTATTCATTAAGTAGAAGGGGATCATCATAAACATCTTCATCCTCATCTTCACATTGAGTAGGCTGAGGAGGAGGAGGAGGAAGAGGGGTTGGTCTTGCTCAGGGGTGGCAGAGGTGAAAGAAAATCTGCGTATAAGTGGACCCTCACAGTCCCAACCCAGGCTGTTCAAGGGTCAACTGTGTTTGGATGTGGGAGGGACAAATGAAACCACAGAGACAACGTTTACCATACATCTACCACGTGCCAAGCATGATCTCAAGCAATTAATGTAGATGATCTCTAACATTTATTTTTCACAATCATCTATAAGGAAGTTACTGTTATTCTGATTTTTATGGAGGGGGAAATGGACTCAGAGAAGTAAACAACTTCCACAGCATCCCTTCGCTAAGAATTGGTACAACCAGTCCAAATTCAGGCAGTTGGATCTGGAGTCCTCTCTTTAACCATTATATGATATCATCTTCAGGTTTTCAATAACCAATTGGTTCATGGGGTCTTGGGAATTAATATCTAGTTGTCCGGCTGAAGTGAACGTTCCCAGGAAATTTCTGTCTGAAATGGAAATCAGAGAACTCTCACTCACTCCCCCTTAGAGTCCCAATTCACTCCTTAACACCTCCATGACATCTTCATGCAGTTATACCAGCACTGCTTGTACGTTATTATTTTACCTACCAGCCTGTATTGCAAGACCATGTCTTCTTGGAGGTCTTCACTACTGCATCATGACTGCCTTTCGAGTTTCATAACTTTTCTCATTTCTTAAACTTCATAGTTTAGCAAAGTACCTGGCCTGTGATAAGTCAAGTGAATAAACCAGGTGAATAAATATTGTCTCTGCTTCCAAGATACTCCTTGGCAGGCTAATTTTCAAAACTTAGCACATTTTAAAGATAGGCTAAGTTGTACTTGTTTATTGAATGGCTAGTTATAGTCTTAAGTTGACTCTGTTATCATATCAAAATGGTTTGAAACATTAAGCAAATAATGGTTTTCTGGAAATGCAGCACTGAAATCTTCTCCAGGAGTTTTAGCCCTGAAAAACAAGTGGGAACATTCAAGTTCTGTCCTGGTAAGGTAATGGGACGATGTATTTAAATACAATTCAGGATTGCATCCCCAAGCAGAGTTTCTCCAGCTTCTGAGCTTATGAATCACCTGCCTCCAGTTCTTCTAATTGTTTTGATAAAAGGAGGTTTAGACAAGCTCTCTTTGGGAGGTAACAAAACCAGTATGTGGCAAGAAACTGGCATTAATTTCCACCAGCCCTTGCTAACCACAGGGCTCTGAGGGGTTCAGAAATGCTCACAGGCTTGCCAGGAGAGTTGGACAGACGTGGTAATGCAATGGGAAATCTGTGAAGGGTGAAAGTCACATTCTTTTAAAAAGTGGGAAAGGCTTTCAGACTTCCTAAAGGACAGTAGACTTAAAGCATAGATGAATATGAAATGAGTGCCAACCTGCCCAGGATAGGCCATCTGGAGGCATAATATGGGGTCCTTTAAGTTGACACCTATGTAGAATAAAAAATGCCGTGGCCTAGAAGACAAAGGATGTGACCTTTCCTAAGGCTCTTCCCATCTCAAGACCTTGATTTATTTGTTGTAAAGGGAAGAAACTGGAGCATATGATCTCCTCACCCTTTTCATCCTCAAATGTTCTAACCGATTTCAATACTGTCTGAGTGACAATATCTAAATGAGATATTGGGTTGTATTTGTTAGTTTTAGGGATAAAAGCTGAAAATATCAACTTTGTAAGAAGAGGATTTTTGGTTTGTTTTTTGTTTTTAAGAAAAACCTATGTAATACATTTTGCTTGTATTTTAACAATAAAATTGAGAAGAAACAGTCAAATCCTAGTGAAGGCCCGTAGAATTATTTATGATGCCAGAGCTCCAATTCCAACTATAGCCATTACCTCAGCTTGGCCCAGTGGCGTCTGCATCTCTCTGACTTAAGATGTATATTTGACTCACCTTTGTGTGTGTCCCTCACTGTACCTTGGGCAGTGCTTGACATAAGATGTGTGCTTAATAGCTGAATATGGAATTGCACTGGATTTAATTGAAATCTGCTTAGAAACACTCTTTCTTGTCAGACAATCCAATGCATTTGAGATTGGCCCAAAATATCTGTAATATATAAGTTGACTCTCAATCATGAGGTGCATTTGATGGAAAAAGATGGGGGAGGGCTCTGTTTTCCCAGAAATATAAGGAGAAACAGGGCTTTAAGACTGTTTAGCCAATAAGTGGTAGAATGACATTTGTTAAAGTTCTGCCAGACTCTAAAACCTGTGGGTTTTCTACTATACAAAGGGGGACACTCTTGAATAGGCATAGATATTCCAGTGTTCTAAGTGTAAATAAAGTTTACAGAAGCAATTTGAAGATGCCCGATGCTTGAGTGACTGTAAATGGGTTCTCCATTAAAATGTAGAAGGGAATTTGGCAATACCAAACTGATCATGGTGAACAGAGCCTAGAGTTCCAAATAATTCTCTTGGCATCCTCCAGGGTGAATAAAAAGGTCCATCCATCTTCCCTACACATGTTCTACTCTTTCTCTAGTCTCCCTTGTGATACAGAAAGGGAGGCCAGATGAACAGCTTTCCCAATAGGTGTTTATCAGTTACGATGTCAATATAATGGACTGTGGACTCTTTTTATTTTCTATGTAGGATAAAACTCATCAGGTAACAAGACTATTGGTGGGTGCAGATGAAAGCTGTGTTAGGAAATGATGGCCAGTGCTGGCTGTGATAAGCAAATATATGGCATTGAGTAAATGCAGCCTGAGGACCCTAAAGCAACAAGGTCTGAACATCCTCATTAGCAGACATTTGACCTAGTCATCCAAACCTTTTTGGAACAATGGTTTCCAATATGTTTAAAAGTCATGGTGCTCCTTTTCAAACAAAATCTTAATAGTTCCCGCTGAATATGGAATTGCACTGGATTTAATTGAAATCTGCTTAGAAACACTCTTTCTTGTCAGACAATCCAATGCATTTGAGATTGGCCCAAAATATCTGTAATATATAAGTTGACTCTCAATCATGAGGTGCATTTGATGGAAAAAGATGGGAGAGGGCTCTGTTTTCCCAGAAATTTAAGGAGAAACAGGGCATTAAGACTGTTTAGCCAATAAGTGGTAGAATGATATTTGTTAAAGTTCTGTCAGACTCTAAAACCTGTGGGTTTTCTACTATATGAAGGGGGTCACTCTTGCATAGGCATAGATATTCCAGTGTTCTAAGTGTAAATAAAGTTTACAGAAGCAATTTGAAGATGCCTGATGCTTGAGTGACTGTAAATGGGTTCTCCATTAAAATGTAGAAGGGCATTTGGCAATACCAAACTGATCATGGTGAACAGAGCCTAGAGTTCCAAATAATTTTCTTGGCATCCTCCAGGGTGAATAAAAAGGTCCACCCATCTTCCCTACACATGTTCTACTCTTTCTCTAGTCTCCCTTGTGATACAGAAAGGGAGGCCAGATGAACAGCTTTCCCAATAGATGTTTATCAGTTACGATGTCAATATAATGGACTGTGGACTCTTTTTATTTTCTATGTAGGATAAAGCTCATCAGGTAACAAGACTATTGGTGGGTGCAGATGAAAGCTGTGTTAGGAAATGATGGCCAGTGCTGGCTGTGACAAGCAAATATATGGCATTGAGTAAACGCAGCCTGAGGACCCTAAAGCAACAAAATCTGAACATCCTCATTAGCAGACATTTGACCTAGTCATCCAAACCTTTTTGGAACAATGGTTTCCAATATGTTTAAAAGTCATGGTGCTCCTTTTCAAACAAAATCTTAATAGTTCCCCAACATACAAAACAAATACAAGCAGAGGTCACTGAAACTAGGACGGGGAACCTGTGGCTGCAGCTCTTCCTTCATTCTCTCCCTGGGAAACAGTCTCAAGGCATTTCTCTGAAAATCTAAGTCTTCACAGAACACAGTAAAAATTCCTGGCCAAGATACCATAGCTCTCTAATAGTGATTTCTTTGCTTTTTTTTTTTTTTTTTTTTTTTTTTTTTTTTTTTTTTTTTTTTTTTTTTTTTTTTTTTTTTTTTTGAGATGGAGTCTCTCTCTCTCTTCATGCTGGAGTGCAGTGGCATGATCTTGGCCTACTGCAACCTCCACCTCCCAGGTTCAAGTGATTCTCCTGCCTCAGTCTCTAAAATAGCTGGGATCACAGGTGTGCACCACTACGCCTGGCTAATTTTTGTATTTTAAATTAAATTTTTGTATTTTAAATTAAATAATTAAAAATTATTTAATTTTTAGAGATGGCGTTTCACTATGTTGGCCAGGCTGGTCTCGAACTCCGGACATCAGGTGATCCACCCACCTTAGCCTCCCAAAGTGCTGAGATTACAGGCGTGAGCCACCATGCCTAACCTGTGATTTCTTTTGTTATCAAGATTTAATTTCCTCTTGACCATTATTATAAAATTAGAGATGTGTTCTTTGGTAAACAAATTGACATAAATATGGAAAAACAACACCTTTCAAGAATGGACCAAGCCTTTTCCACTTACATATTAAAAGGGGAGAATGTGAAATAAAAAAGTAATTATTGCATAAAAAATATGGAAAATGTTCTTGTGGCCAACAGTTTAAAGGTCTAAGGGAGACAGGATAATGCCAGCTTAGCTGAAGCATCCACTCTGGACAGGAGTCCCTTGGTATCTAACCATCTCTCTGCCCAATATTCAACAGGAGGACAGTGTAAAATGCAATCTAGTAAAGTGTTGACAGAATTAATCAGGCTCCATTTTCAAGCTTTCTTTTGCTCCCTGGGCTAAGAAATTAGAAGGCTCTGGCTAAATCAGATACACTTTGAGGTTTCCCCAGAAACACAGCTTTCCTGGAGAAATAAAGCTAATGAAAGGAGAGGTTAACTATGTTTGATTTCGTGAAAGCCCGGTGCCTAATTTTATGTGAACTGCCTGATTTCTTTTAGACCTTAAGCACATGGCTCAGTGACACTGCAGTGTTCAGAGGGGACAGAGGAAAAACATTTGTGAATAAGTCACAAAGCCAAAGTACTGATGCCTTGTGCATAAATGGCACTCACCTGATTTCAAAGCTCTTTCACAGACTATTTCAGTAAGTAGTGAAAAATATCTACCATTCGTTTAATTTTATCTCTCTAATCCTCATCATGATAGGTGAGTTAGAATTTAGTCCTCAATTGTACTGAAGAAGAAATTGAGGCAGAACAAGAATAGGTGACTTGCTCATAAATAGCAGACTTCGATTTTGAATCCAGAGCTCATTGACATCAAATCCCTGAGTCTGACTGCCTCTCTAGGCTGCTTTGCAAATCTCAGTCCTTTCCAGGCGTAATGCAACATTATAAAATTACCTCAAGAGCCATGGGTCTGGACCTAGCCAAAACAAGTTCTCTTCGAACAAGAGACTGCAGAAGCATGTTGATCTTTGGAATCCACACTTGGCAGCTGGTGTGATTTCTTCTCAGGGAAGAAGAAACTAGCAAGTTTAAGATGACAGGGGGGTTGGGCGGGTTGGAGTGGGGCAGTAGTCTACCCAAGCAGATTTCAATTTTAAGTAATGATTCTGGTAACAATGTTGAGGGTATATTAGACAGGAGAGAAATTAGAATCAGAGAAACCAATAAGGAGGAAGCTGTTACAATAGTTCAGAAATAATACGTGTTGTGATTAAGACAAAGGAAGAGGGGTTCAGGAGAAGAAGGAAGATTCTGGAACTTGGTGAAGGTAGGAGCAGCAAGCGAAGACAATTTCCTCCAAGGAACTCCAACCTAATTGTAGAGGTAAGTGGGGAAATAGTTCATTGCAGCAAAGGGTAACTTGGACTCTAACGAGGTCGACAAAAGTGCAGAAAAGCACAAAGGAGGGTCCCCTTAGTTGTTCTAGGGCCAGGGAAGAGCAAGTCAAGAAAGGTGTTCTATCGGAGGTGATGATTGAGCAAAGGATTGAAAGAGAATGCAAAGAACTGGCCCTGTGAGAGGAAGTGAGAGACCATGGCTCCGGTAGCATGTGTCCTACCCAGAGCTCTGAGAAGCTGCAATGAGGTATGAGGCAAAGGGGAGGTGAGGATGGGAGGCCAGGTAGGGCCTGGATCGCAGGGTGCTCATCTAGGAACCTGCTCGATAAAAGGCCATAGGAAGAAACCGAATCTTCGACGATATGTTAAAGAGGTGGAAATCTAAGGTCCAGAAATGTTGAACAGCTAGTCCAGGATCTCTGCTGTTGACCTTGGCTTCAATATGAGGTCCACAGGCCTGCAATGCGAGCCTGGGCTGGTCAGAAATGCAGAATCTCAGGTTGGCCTCAGAATCACGGATCAGGAACTGGTTTGAACAAGGTCTCCTGGTGGTGATGTACTGTAGGTGCACTAAGTTTGAGAATCACTGCTCTACAGTATGCACAGTTTCCAGGATGCTAGCCCCTGCCCGCAGCCAAATATCTGGCAGTAGATGGGGCTTCTTGCAAGTCAAAGAGGCACACGGGTGCTGGTCGGGAATACTGAGTCTCATTAGGCGTGGCTGTAGGGACGCCCTCTGCTGCAGGCTCCACCCACATCAGCCAAATCATAATCAGTGCCCAGGCAGGTGGAGCGGGAGCCCCCAGATTGCTCCACTTGTGGTACAACACGCGTATGATTAATCACTGTTTCCAGAGGCGCCTCATCAATCATCACTTCAGAGGGCCCAGGACAAAGGGGTCGTGGTAGATGAGCACTGGGCGCTGAGAAGGACCGAGTCTCCCGTCTCTGATAAAATGGGCACGTGGAGTTGGGATGGAGGAGGTCGGGACTAAGGAGCATTAGGCATTCACCCCGGCTGCTCTGATTGGTAATTAAGTGACTCGTCTACTGGCGGACAGTCCTGCATGTTCCCCCAGGCATCTGTTAGTTCTTCGAAAACCACTACTGACAAAATGAGGTTTGCCCTTGGTACACAGATAATGAGACTGAGCTTGACAGGTATGGCGCGATTAGAAAATTTCTACATGAAGCTCATTCTGCTAGCCACTCCACAGTAAACAGACTCATTAGAACTTGCAGGTCCCTGGAGGCAAAGCATGTTTGACATTATTAATTGGCTTTTCTGTATAAGGAGTCAAATAGATGAAAAGGTTTATCAAGCTGAAATAATTAATTTTGCCTGAATTCGCTGACAGTTCATTTCTCCTGTAAAAGACCATTTTAAGGTCCTTTTTTTTTTCGAATTTCAAAGTTCAAAAGACATAATAGTGGCAAAAGTGAAGCTTTTTAGTAAATGATAATTAAAGGGAATTTAATTAACTTAGACCTGGGGAAGGGGAAAAAAAGGAATTGCTATCTGTGTCTATACAGAGGTCTAGATGGTTGAACATATCATGACTTAATAATGCATTAATTTTAATCTAATCAAAGTATAATAAAAGAGGTAATTATATGTTTAAAAATTACCAGGCTCCAATAGTGGGGTTTTTAAACACTTAATACTTACCCAGCTTCTCGTTAGCAAAGTTATAATTGTTGTTCTCAGATCCTGCTTATTTCAAGATGGGGGCTTACAGGCAAGAGGTTAATTGAATAAATCATTGTAAGAACCCATGTTGAAACTATGATGAACTACAAAGTTTGCATTCCCTGGCTGCAAAAGATTTTTCTTTTCTTTTTCTTTATGTCTTTCTGTCTCTAAAAATAGCAAATTATTTCCAGCATTCCTTTATCATGCTCCTGAATGCTCCCACGCCCACTCTTTGTCACACAAAGCCAAAATCCAGTTCACATGAGATTCTGCAAAGTTCTTCCTTATTTTCCAAAATTTGCCACTTTCATCTCCAACAAGGAGTTTTGTAGTTCCACTGTGAGACTTCCCAATCTAAAACAATCGGCAATAGATAAACAGGATTTCTCTCCTCACTGAGAACGGGCTTGGTGAAAAGAACCATGAAAAGTCGTAAAACAATGGGATTTCGATTTGCATATAGGCCAATTACTCTGGTCATTTCATTAATAAAAGACTGAGACTTCTTAGAAATGTTCTAAAAGATATAGCTGTTTTGTAGCAAAGAATTATCTTGCCACATAGGAAACATAATAATTTTGTAGTTCAAAGATGATCCACTATTTCCCAAGTTTCTTTGACCCTGATAAAATACAATCTGGTGGGGCAGGAAAAGGAAGGGGTAGAGTAATCACGGAGAGCGGTTCTTCCATACCCAGTAGTATGTCTTGAACCAGCTCCTCAAGGCCTTTCACCCACATCACAGGCTTGGCTCAGGCAGTGGGAACACCACCCTGCAATTACTGGTCTCCCGAAAACCTAATGATGATGATGGTTCTTTTCAGTTCTTCATAGATACTTTTCTAATCCAGAAATGTGTCTTGATTACACTCAAGTAAACAGCAGGGGTGGTTATTTTGTTATTCCCCATCCTCAGTTGGAGGCAGGGCTTGGTTCCTTGAGACTTGTTTTTTTATCATTCCTTGAAATAGGATCTTAAAAAAGTGAAATGATTCAAGTAAAAATCCACACAGAGACTGAGCGTGGTGGCTCATGCCTGTAATCGCAGCATTTTGGGAGGCCGAGGCAGGAGAATCACTTGAGCTCAGGAGTTCAAGACCAGCCAGGGCAATATAGCGAGACTCCTTGTCTACAAAAAAATTTTAAAAATTAGCCTAGCATGGGGGTGCATGCCTGTGGTCCCAACTACTTGGGAGGCTGAGGTGGGAGGATCACTTGAGCCCTAGAGATTAAGGCTGCAGTGAGTTACGATGGTCCACTGCACTCCAGCCTAGGAGGCAGAGTGACACCCCAACTCAAAATAAATACATAAATAAAAATTTTTAAAAATCAACACATAAAAATTCACACCCTCATTGCATTATTTTGAAAAAAACAAGGTCACTTCTGCCTTTTGCCAAAACATTCTCAGGTCCACACTTCTGAGTGAAGAAGGAGAGGTAGGGCATATACAGTGACCACTCAGTGTACAGCATCTCAATTCCCAGCACAACTAAATGAAGTTATCCCATGTTAAAGATGAAAACACTGAGGCTCAGAGGTGGGGAGAAAGTTATATCAGGCCACTCACTTCAGCAGCAAAGCTGGACTGTCTAAACTTAAAGCCCATGTCATTTCCATCAGAAAAGAATAACCCCAAAAAGTAACACATATCGAATTCCCAAACCATAAATACTTGTAACATTTACCAGAGAGTTAACATTTGGGGTAAGAAATGTCATAACCCAAAAAGCAAATATCTACTTCCTTGCAGCGAGGAATACTCGGAAAGATATATATTTTTTCAATCCTGGGAAACTTGAGACCTTCCGGTCCAGCACTCACAAACTTATTGTTCATCATATTTCCCACTCCTGTTTCTTCATATTAGTTCCTTAATTAACTATATTTAAGGTCCAGGGGCCATTATGTTTAAATAAAGGGTAAGATGTGACTGGGGCTAGAAGGGGGAGGAGGTTACTTGTGCCAAGGTTCAGGGCTGGAGCTGTCATCACTCACCAGCATGTTTTCTTCTGAAGTCAATACGTTGTTCCATTTCAAACATGCTTAAAGAAAACACAAATTGATTTCTTTGCAATTCTGAACTACTTATCAAATGGTAACGATCACTGTGTGGTAAATCTCAGACTGAAAATATGCCACGCAATGCTTAGTCATTCTGTTGATGGAACTAATAATTCTCCCCTATTCTCTCATTCTACTCTCTCTCTCTCTCTCTGTCTCTCTGTGTCTCTTTTTATGTCTTTCTATAATTCTGCCTGATGAGACTTAGCAACCCAGAAGGGCTCAGTGTTAGTGTGGTCAGTTCTGAAGACTCCAAAGAAAGCACACATCTACCCAGCACCTCCCTTTCATTCATTAACCCACCAGGGGCCAAGACTAATTAGATCAGCCTGCTCATTTTGAGCTGATAATTGATTTAAATAGATTGCTCATTTAAAAGAGAAGAAAACCCTGCTAAACATTTGGTGCTTGATTTTTTTTTCTTCTTTCCCCGCAACTTTCAATTGCTTGTGCAATGTAGCATAAAATGTAGAGGTCTCCCTTTTCTTTTCTCTCTCTTTTTTAAAGGGGCCATAAAATTAATTACAATAAGTAGGCAATGGGCAGGGGCAGGGGGTTAACTGATGGCTCTAATGAGCAGCCCAGCTTTGGGAAAGCTGAGCCACTCATGCTGTTTGTTGGCTGCAAGGGGGCTGTGACTTCCAAGAGGAGCACAGCCTGAAATCCTGAAACAGTCCATCGTACTGATTCTGTCTTCATAGCAACCGAAGTAGCTTTGCTAAGCTTCAAACAAAAGGAGGCTTCCTTTCCTAATGTGGGGACATTTTGGAATTGTCACCTTCCCATTAAACAAGACAAGAGGCCATTCCTTGGTGCTCGCCTCACCCCATAGTCCCTGTTTTTTATGCAATTTGGGAGGGAGAAAGTTAGGGAAAGACTTGGATCCATTCTGTATTCTAAAGACCTTTCCCTTCTCAAAGGGTCTTTCACGATCCATCCTGCACCATATTGATTTATTTCAAGTGTGGATCAAAAAAGTTTAGACTAGGCTCCTCTTTGGAAACTAAATCGTCCTGCTAGTTTATACTGTTCGCCTGACCGTATCCCTTTGACACAATGAAAAGAGCTTTTGTCTGCAGCCTGGAGGGCAAGAAGTGGAAGCAACACTTGTAATTTGCTCTGGAAAATTTTCTTGCAGTGTTTCCTGTTGCTGAGAGAAGAGATTGCAGGACCTGGTAAAGGAAGCTGAGGAATGTTGCAAAATCTTTGAAGGTAAATACAATTATTGGAAATAGAAAGTACCCACCAAAACTGCATATGCTATGTTTTAGAAGTTCATAGTTTCCAACTCTACAAAAATAGCATGATCCCCATGGGAAAAACATGGGCTCTGGAGTTACGCAAACCTTAACACCCTGATTCAGTCACTTCCTACTTCTGTGTAAGTCATTTGCTTTCTCTATAACTCAATTCCTTTGCCTGTATTATGGAGACACTAATGTCTATTTGGAGGCATAAGGGAGGCATAGGGGTTAGGGACAATGTAATAGCCTAGCCTTGGCTCTAATAAGTGCTCAAGAAATAGCACCTACAATGCAAAATTTGGTTCCCTAATAGCCAAGAGAGGTCATTCATCCCTGTTTTGTCACCTGTTTGAGGCTGGGCAGTTAGGGAGAAGGTAACAGTGTATTGCATTCAGGGCCAGCTTCAACCTAACCTGTGCAGTAGCACAGAGCTCCACATTCAGACAGAAAGGCCCTGCTGTTGCTGTCTTGAAATACTTAATTTTTGAACAGGGGGTACTGAGAGGTGCTCTACATTTCCACATTTTGATTTTGCACCGGCCCTGCACATTCCGTAGCCCCTCCTGATTACATATTCCCTTCTGCAAATGCCTGGGCCATTCCTGGCATCTTGAAGAGCCACTTATGTGGGGTCACGTCTGAGTTGGTGGCACAATGCTTTCACACTTACAAATCACATTCTTTCTGCCTCTTCAACAAATTAGAACCAGAAGTCTAGCCTCTCAGTTCCTGTGGGCCCAGGGCCCGATTGCCATGAAAAGCTATTCAAGAGCACATGCTAGTGGCCAAAGGTCAGAATCGCACCTCTGCAGTTCCATCCACGGGCCCACTAAGAAAATCCATGCCTTTTGAGTAGATGATGGACCCCTACCCAAGAGATGACAAACAAGCACGAAGCATCCCTCTGTTAATTCAGCGTTCATGTGGCAGATTGTTTGCACCATTAATGACATATGAATTTAGTCGCAGGTAATTTTTTTTCAAAGCAACCAGTTGTGAAATATATTGAGAAAACACTGCCAATTTCCAATCCTAATGACAGACACACTGAAGGTAAATAAGATGAATATTTATGGGATACCCGATTGCCTAAATGAGTTCCCTAAAGTATGAATAATTGAATGTGCATATGCTAATTAATTGGGAAAAGCCAGTAGGTAACTCCTTTTTATTTACATTAGCTTCATTTTATTTCATTTCTTACAACTATTACCATTCCCAGTTATTTTCTATGCTTCAGTTAAATTGAGTGTCATTGAGAGAATTTTTAACAGATCTCATGATTCTTTATTTCAATGGATGCATAAGCTAAGGTAGAATATGTACTGATGGTTTCTCAGAGCAGAGTTACTCGGTTTTGCCTAACGATAAAAGTGATTGTTCATTCATGCCTACTGATCACCAATCTTTTTACATACATTTACTCTATTTAATAATCGTCACACCAAACCTTTTGAAGTTTGATCTTGCAGAAATTATGTCCATTTTACAGATGACAAAACTGAGACTCACAACAGTTGTGTGAGCTGCTCATGCTCATGTAACTATAAGGATTAGGGCCCAGATTCAAATTTAACCTACCCAAAAGTCATCTTTCCAGAAACGGAATGCAATCTTTTACCTCGACTAAAGTGTTTTAAAACACTGTCCTTTGCTAGTCATGTCCCAAACACGGTCCACTAGAATTTCAACAAAATGTCTAATCATTCTCACATAGACACCCATGTCAAAACCTAGTCAGAACAACCACCTATACTTTTTTGCGTCTGTTTTTTAAATCAGTTTTGTCAGAGCAGTTTTAAGTTTACAGAAAAATTACACAGAAAGTAGAGTTTTCATATGCTCCCTCTTCCTCCACACTCAATCTCCCCTATTATTAACATCTTGCATTAGTGCAATACATTGTTTTCTAATTGATGAACCAATATTGATACATTATTATTAACTAAAATCCATAGTTTACATTAGAGTTCACTCTTTGCATTACGTAGTTTCCTGGGTTTTGACAAATGTATAATATGTATCTATTATTATCATATCATACAGAATGGTTTCACTGCTCAGAAAATGCCCTGTGCCAAACCTTTTTATCACTCCATCCACCTGCCTTTACTATCCAAAACCCTGACAACCACTGATCTTTTTTACTACCTTTTCCAGAATGTTATGTAGTTAGAATCATACAGTATACAGCCTTTTTAGGTTGGCTTCTTTCACTTAGCAGTATACATTTAAATTTCCTTCTTTTTTTTTTTTTTTTGTGACTCCTGTCTTTTTATTGCTGAATAATATTCCATTATATGGATGTACCAGAGTTTGTTTATCCATTCATCTACTGAAGGGCATCTTGGCTGCTTCCAAGCTTTGCCAATTATGAATAAAGTTACTATAAATATCCATGTTCTGATTTTTTGTGTGAACACAAGTTTTCACTTTGCTTAAATACTAAAAAACATGATTGCTAGATGAAATGGTAAGAATATGTTTAGCTTTGTGAGAAACTGCCAGATCTGTCTTTCAAAGTGGCTGTATCTATTTTGTATTCCATCAGCAACGAATGAGAGTTCCTTGCTCTACCTTTTCACCAGCATTTGGTGGTGCTGGTATTTTAGATTTTCACCATTCTAATAGCTCTACAGTGGTATCTCATTGTTGTTTTAATTGACTGTGTTTCATGTACAACTGAGAGTGAGCAGTGGTCTCCAAAGTAAGACAGGTAAATCCCACAGTGTGGACAAGGCAGCCCACTGAAATACACAAAGAAAAACTAGCAACCACTACTTTTATTTATTCATTACATTATAATTTTAATTTTATTCTTTATGTATATTCTTTTGTTTTGGATGCTTTCTGGGTTTTACCACATATTTCAACATTAAAAGTTAAGTTATTTTTTGCATGCAAGTAGTGTGAATAATTTTTCCCACATGGGAACACTGATTAGAAAAAGATGACATCCCACATGGACTAAGTGTCTTTTTTAATTGAAAAGCTAACCAATTGTCTAGTTACGTTTATCCCAAAAAACCACAAACTGGGTAGTAACTGAGTCTCTAGGCAATATATTTAAAGCTAAGAGGATTAAAAATGAAATTTTAAAAAAAGAAAACAAGTCCTCAGGTGTGATGAAGGGAGCCCTACTACATACAGGCTAATCAATACAGTGGTACTTCTTGACTGCAGGAGGCTGGAAGATATCCAAGTAACCCCATTCAGCACATTTACTTCAAGAATACTTTTTCCAGTTTCCAATTCATGAATAAAGATCATATTTTGTTAATTCTATTCCAGAAAACTTTTTTGCAAGTTGTTTTATTTACAATGCCAACTTTTAAAAAGTCACTAAAGTTAACTGGACAATAAGCTAGGCAGATATTGTTTTACAAAAACAATATACTTAATGTAGGAATTCCTATTCTTAGTGTATATTCTTAATGTACATATTATTATCATAGAAAATGTGTATATTTTAAAAATAAAAATATTTTGTGGAGATTCATACACCCTGCCATTTTTTTGATTAAAGGAAGCATTCAATCAAAAGAAGACCGACTACCATAGAGAACCCTATGTCTGTCAAGACACCAAAACCAGAGACTCATTTCCTCCAAAAATTAAAGCTTGATTTTCATTCAATACTGAGTTTAAGTTTCAAAATGTCTGAATTATGTTTAAGCTGATGTCTAAGTACATTATTTTGAACTGAGTATATCTACTAATGTGATGAAGTCACTATTCCTGAGAGCAACAGTTATCTGAATTCATCTACATACATGTGGTGTGTTTAGAATACTGTCGGAGTAGTCTTAGCTTTTCAAAACACCTTCACTTGCACCATTTAACTTCACACAATAACACAATGACTACTGCTGTTTTAGATTCAATTTCAAAGCCAATTTTTGGCGATGGCAGTCAGGCCCAATGTCCATCTGACACCCCTATGAAGTTGTCTATTTGTATCTTCGATTTATAGATAAGAAAACTGAAGCTTAGAAATTTCCGATAATTTACCCAATGGTCTTTCAGTTAATAATTGGCAGAACCATGATTCACACAGGTTCAGATGCCAGAGCCTGAGTCTTACCCCTTAGAGGATCCTGCATAAGTACCCTTGTGCTTTACGAGGAGGCCTACGTGGCTTATAGAAAAAAACTGGCCAGGTTAGCAAAAGGAAAACCAAACTGTGGGGAGCAGCATTAATGTACACCTGAGCTTTAAAATGCAAATGTATTTATTTTTTCCAAAGCAATTGATCTACATGACAGACACTGGCAAAAATTCCAACTGGCACATATTCTCTACGCTTGATGGGAGACGCTAAATAGTCTCTTATACACAGAGAAGACCCTAACCAAAAAGATCATGTCTATAAAAATACCACTTTTCATGTCATGGAGGCAGTGTGAAAGCCTGTTTAAAAATAGATATATATATCAGATAACAAGTTGATACAACTGGTAGGAGAAGAAATGTCATTTTGGAGACTATTAATGGGCCTGATTCTTTAAAATGAAATCTTGGAAAATACTGCCTTCAGTGTGACAACTGGCACTCCAGAACACTTTGACAACAAGATTAAACACCTTGGAATTTTTCCCTCCCCTTTTTCTTACTTTCCACCCACGTTTTCTCTTTCTCTCTACTTCCCTTTTTTTTTTCTAAAATAAGAGAGGTTGTTAAGGGTTGTATCAATAAGATAGCCAATTCTAGAAACATTGACCAAGAATAACAGCTCTGAAGAAAGTCAAGGAGAAAGGTACTTTAACGAATTATAAGAGAACCTTTTTCCTGAGATATGTAGTTAACACCTGAGCTGGTCAGAATTTTAGATTTGAACCTACTCTAGAAAATTTGGTGAAGTATGATGATGTATCCGTCAGCTTTCCAGATGACCTCCAGTGGTCATCATTTTCTAGTATGTTCTCTATTGTGAAGTCATCTTGAAGGCCTGCCAAGTGTCCAATAGAATATAGGGGAAGTGATGGAGGAAGCTTGCTTGCCCAGGCTAGATCACAACAAGTATTGCAGTTTCTTCCTTGGTCTCTTAGATCTTTTGCTCTGAGAGAAGCCAATTACCACGCTGTCAAGAGACTCAGTAAACTTTATGGAAAGACTCAGATGGAGGGCATCTGAGATCTTCCACCAACAATTAGCACTAAATGGTCAGTCATGTGAGTGTGCCATCTTGGAAATGGATTCTGCAGTCTGGTCAAACCTTCAGATGACTGCAGCCCCAGCTGACATCTCACTGTAACCTCATGAGAGATCCCAAGTCAGAATAGCCCAGCCGTGCTGTTCCAAATTTCTAGCCCACAGAAACTATGACAGATAATAGATGACTATTGTTGTTTCAAATTACTAAGTATTAGGGTGATTTATTTTGCAGCATTAGATAATTAGTACAGTAAGTAAGCTTGGAAGTTTGGTTGAAAAATACAAAGGATCGAAAGCCAACACTGAGCTCACAGTGTCCAGGTTACTTAGCAAAGGGCTATTTGGTGGGGGATTTAAGATATGCGGAACTCTGACCTTACAGCAAATAAATGAAGTTAAAGTAGTTCCGAAGACTGTAGATGAAACCCTCTATGTTAAAATCACATTGCTAGGCATAGTGGTTCATGCCTATAATCTCAGCACTTTGGGTCAAGGTGGGTGGATCACTTGAGGCCAGGAGTTCGAGACCAACCTGGCCAACATGGTGAAACCCATCTGTACTAAAATACAAAAATTAGCCAGGCATGGTGGCACATGTCTGTAGTCCCAGCTACCTGGGTGGCTGAGGCCTGAGAATCACTTGAAACCAGGAGGCGGAGGTTGCAGTGAGATGAAATTGTACCACTGCACTCCAGTCTGGGTGATAGAGTGAGACCCTGTCAAAAAAAAAAAGAGTACGTCACCACAAACTGACCACTTGAAATATGTACTAAGAAACAACTAAATTAATATAAAACAAACTGGAAAATAGGTTGTTTTTTAGATACTTCTTGGAACATGGCAAGTTATCAGGTTAATGAAAAGAGAAAAAAAAAAGGAAGAGAGGTAAGAAACATGGAACATCTCTAGGAGCATTTTAGTTCTAACAATCAAGTATTTCTTCAAGTCTACGTTGTTCAGACAATAATAATAAAGCCATTCTATTGCTCCAAAGAGCAAAATTCTCTGAGATCGTGGGGAGTCGTGGTTCACCGATGGTGTCAGAATGAAATAAATACATCTATTGAGTGTAGGATACAGACTTGTGATGTTACTACTTTCTCTGTGGGAGAGAGATGGGTCCCAAAGATAGTTTACCAGCATGAGGGCACCAGGACCTAAAACAAGGCCTGATGGCTCCTGGGTGTGACCAGAGGGATGCTAGATGAAGTCAATTGACCAAATAATAACAGCAGCAACAACAATAACAATAATAATTATACTCATTTAATTATTATTATGTAGATAAGCACTGCTCCAATTCCTTTACAAGTTTAAACTCATGTTACCATTGAATTAATTAACTAAACACCTATCAGATTGCCATTTTAGCCTCCTTTCTTTGAGCTCTGAGAAAATATCAATATCTAAGAGACCTCTCTTAGAAGGGGATTCCTCTAATTACCACCATTTGCATGCCTACTGTGTGCTAGGAATTGTGCTTCATGTTTTCCATATGGACCAAATATCACACTGTAATATCCTTCATCTTCCCCAAAATCTATGTCAGAATTATTATCTTCATTTCACAGAACAGCAAACCTTGGCTCAGAAAGGTGAAGTCACTTACCTGGGCCTCTAGCTTATAAAAAACAGATAATTTAATACCCAGACTTGTGTATACCCAAATGTATGCTATTTCCTCCCTAGCGTGTAGAAGTTAATGAAAGAAGGACATGGTATCTAAGGAGTCTCGTTTTAAACAGGGGCTAATTTGTCAGTTACACAAAAGAAAATTGCTTGTAACCTAAATTACTGATTAAAATCAATTAAATACTTGTCTCAGATAAGTAGTGTGGCTATGCTATATAACCGCTTCCTCCCCCTCCCCCACCAAAAAACATCATAATGACTTAAAACAACAACAGCAACAATAATTTTGTTTGCCTATGATTCCACAATTTGGTCAGGGCGCAGCAGAAGGCTAATATCTGGTGTTAGCTGGGCTCAGCTGGGTGGCTCTTTGCTCACCCAGGATAGTGAGTGTTATGCATGTGACTGCATTTAGCTGAGGCTCGGCTGGGGTGTCTTGGTGCTCCTGTATACAGTGTGTGTCTCCAGGCAGTCTATCACAATCCAGTGACTTACCCTAAGATTTTTTTCATGATGACTGAATTAGAGGCTAAAAGTGGAAGTTGTAAGACCTTCTAAGACCTTTGCATAGTAGTCTAAGATCATCATTTGAACAGCATTCTATTTGTCCAAGTAAATTATAAGGCCATCTTAGATCAATGGAAGGGGAAATACACTCTCTCTCTCAATGGAAGAAGGGGTATGTATGTACAAGAGAGAGAATTTCTTGTTGGTCATCTTCGAAAATAGTCTACCATAAGATATCCCCTGGCAGCAACATTTCGTATCTCTCCCACTTGCAAAATACATGCACTCCTCAAGTCTCATTTCATTGTGGCAACAGCTCAAAATTCAAATCTCATCATCTGCATCAAGTTTGAAAGTATATGATACTCCTTGATGCAACATTTTTAATGTAGATATCTGTAAACTAAAAAGACAAGTTTTTTTCCCTAAAACACCACATACAATGGTGTGACATGGATTGGATAACTTCATTAGATGCTCTCATTTAAAATGGGGTAAAATGTAGTGATGGCAGCAAAATGGTATATAGAAAAGTTCTAAGTCTCTGTTCCCCCATGGAAACTTCAGAAAACAACTAGAAACTAGCTGAACTAATCTTATAGGAGGTCTGGAATAAAGGAAAAGTCTAAAGCAACCAAGCAAATACTCAATACAAAAAAAAAAAAGCCACATTCAAATTTGTAGGACATTTCATGGCATTTTTATTCACTTCTGCCCCAGCCCCTCTCTGGTATGGTATGGTCTTGGTCACGAGGAGACTATAGCCCAATTGCACCAGAGAGCAGAGCAGACCATCCTTTCCAAGCTCTAACCTTTCTGGGGACTGCCTGAAGAACCAGTCTGTGTCTGGCCTAACTTAGATCTCAGGTGGGAAAAAGCAGCAGCCACTGCTTGTGAAAGCCACAGGATGACTATTAACCCACAGATACCTGAGGCAAGAGATTATGGGTGGAGACAAACAATAGACCATCTAAGGCCCCAAGGAGAATGAAAGGTGAAACTCTTTGGGAAATTAAGATATTCAAAAGCAGCCGTGTTTATAGGGGAATTGAGAAAGCCAGACATAAACCCAGGCAAAACACATTCTCAGAAAAGACCTGAGAAGACTCCAAGGTCTCACCTTAGGCTGATCCCTAGGCTCAGAGCATAATGACTTCTTCTGTCTGCAAAGATTACGAGGAGTGGCTGTTTTTTCAAATGCCTAATTTCCATCAAAAAAATCACAAGGTATATACAAAAAATAAATAAATAACTAAAATATGGCATATGTAAAGGAACAAAACTCCCAGAAAGAGAAGGTAGAAAGGGGCAGAGAGATTATTTGAAGAAGTAATGGCCAAAAATTCCTAAATTTGATTAACTGTGTTAATCTATGAATCCAAGAAATTCAACAAGCTGCAAGTAAGATAAATTCAAATTGGCAGAAACAATTTCATTTCAAGCACAACACTGAACTTTAAACCAGTTCAATGTCTTAAATATGCTCAAAGAGCTAATGGAAAATACAGACAAATAACTAAATAAAATTAGTAAAAGAATATGAGAAATAAGAACATCAATAAGAGATACAGATTATTAAAAGAAAAATATCTGGAGCTGAAAAAAGCAATAACTACATTGTAGTAACCACTACAGGAATTCAGCAGATTTAGCAGGCAGAAAAATCGGTGAACATATAGACAGGAAAATTGAAATAATCTAATATGAGAGGCTAAAAGGAAAAAGAATAGGGAAAAGTGCACAGACCCTAAGAGATATGTGAGGCACTATCAAGCAGATCAATATACACATTATAGGAGTCTCGGAAGGATAAAACAGAAAGAAGCAGAGAGATTATTTGAAGACACAATCGTGAAAAACTTTCTAAATTTGCAAATGTATTCATCTACAAGTCCAAGAAGCTCAACAAGCTACAAGCAGGGTAAATTCAAAATAACCTATACTGAGACACCTTATAATAAAACTGCTGGAAAACAAAGAGAGACAAAGAAAGAATCTTAAAAGCAGCAAGAGAGAATCGGTTTGTCAGATACAAGGGATCCTCTAATACTATCAGCCAATTTGTCAACAGAAACCTTGCTGGCCAGAAGGCAGTGGGATGATGTATTTAAAGTGCTGAAAGAAAAAAATTGTTAATGAAAAATTTTACATCTAACAAAACTGTTCCTCAAAAATGATGAAGAAATTAAGACATTTCTAGATACACAAAAGCTGAATGTGTTCATTACCACTCAATCTGTCCTATAAGAAATGCTAAAGGAAGTCCATTTTGAAATAAAAGGATACTAGGCAGTAACTCAAAGTCACATGAAGATATGAGGAAGATCTTTACTTGAGGTAAATACATGGGCAAATATAAAAACCAATATTATTGTAATTTTAGTTCTAACATCACTTTTTATATTCTACAGAATTTAAAAGACAAATGCAAAAAAAAAAAAGGTAAGTCTCTGTTAGTGGATACACAATATATGAAGTATGTTAGCTGGTTTGCGTTCCCATAAAGGAATATCTAGGCTGGATAATTTATAAAGAAAAGAACTTGGCTAACAGTTCTGCAGGTTGTGCAAGCATGGCACAACATCTGCTCAGCTTTTGGTGAGGCCTCAGGAAGCTTTTACTCATGGTAGAATGTGGAGGGGGAGCAGATATGTCACATGGCAAGAGAGGGGGCGAGAGAGATGCCAGGCTCTTTTAAACAACCAGCTCTTGTATGAACTAATGGAGCAAGAACTCACTTATTACCATGGGGAGGGCACCAAGCCATTCGTGAGGGATCCATCTCAATGACCCAAACACTTTCCACTAGGCCCTACCTCCAGCATTGGGATCAAATTTCAACATGAGATTTGAAGGGGACAAAAATCCAAACTGTATTATAGAGTTACAATTTGTGATATCAATTATATAATGGAGAGAGGAGCTTCACAGAAGTAGAGGTTTCATATGCAACTGAAGTTAAGTTGGTATCAATTTAAATTAGGTTGTTATAATTTTAGAATGTTATATGTGATCACTGTCATAACTACAAAGATAATATCTATAGGATATATACAAGTGAAAATGAGAAGATAATCAAAATGTGAAACCACAAAAATGAACTAAACACAAAAGAATGCAGTATTGGAGGGAATGGGGGATGAAAAAGCTATAAAACACCAAAACAAATAATAAAAGGACAAAAGTAAATACTTCATTCTCAGTAATTACTCCAAACACAAATGGATTAAACTCTCAAATTAAAATAATATATTGGCAGAATGAATTTTAAAAACATGATCCAACTAGATAACCTCTATAAGAGATTCACTTTAATTCTAAAGACATAAATAGATTGAAAGTGAAAGGATGGAAAAAGATATTCTATGCATACAGTAACAAAAAGAGAGCTGGGGTGGCTATACTAATATTAGATCATTAAACTTCAAGTCAAAAAATGTTAAATAGACAAAAAGCATGTTATATGTTGAGAAAAAGGTCAACACACCACAAAATAACAATTATAAACATATATGCAGCAAGCATCAGAGCTTCAAAATATATGAAGCAGACATTGGCAGAATTGAAAGGAGAAAAAGATGGTTCTATGATAATAGTTGGAGTCTTCAATATTACACTTTCTATAATGGATAGAATAACCAAAGATCAATAAGAAAATGGAGGATGCAATAACACTATCAATCAATTGGATCTATCAGATATGTATGGAACACTCCACCCAACAACAGCAGAATATACGTTTCCTCAAGTGTACATTGAATGTTTTCCAGGATAGACAGTGTATTATACCACAAAGCAAGTCTTACCAAAGTTAAAAAGGTTTTAACAATACAAAGTACTTATGATCACATTAGAATAAAACTAGAAATGAATAAGAGAGGAAAATTTACAAATATGTGGACATTAAGCAACGCACTCTTTTTTTTTTCTTTTTTTGAGATGGCGTCTCATTTTATCACCCAGGATGGAGTGCAGTGGCACAATCTCAGCTCACTGCAACCTCCGCCTACAGGGTTCAAGCAATTCTGCCGCAGCCGCCTGAGTAGCTGGCATTACAGGCACATGCCACCACGTCCAGCTACTTTTTGTATTTTTAGTAGAGATGGGGTTTCACCATGTTGGTCAGGCTAGTCTCAAAATCCTGACCTCGTGATCTGCCCACCTCGGCCTCCCGAAGTGCTAGGATTACAGGCGTGAGCCACTGTGCCTGGCCAAGCAACACACTCTTAAACGGCCAGTGGATACAAGAAGAAATAGCAAGAAAAATTAGAAAATATCTAAGATAAATGAAAACAAAACCCAAACATAAGAGAACTTACAGAATGCAGCAAAAGCCATGCTAAAGCGAAAATTTATAGCTCTAAATACATTAAAATGAAGAAAGATCTGAAATCAACAACTCAAATTTACACATTAAGGGAAGAGAAAATGAAGAGTGAGCAAAACCCAAAACTTGCAGATGAAGGAAATAATAAAGATTAGAGCAAAGATTAAAAAAACAAAGAATAGAAGAAGAATAAAGAACATCAGCAAACCAACTATAGTTTCTTTGAAAAGATCACCAAAATTGACAAAATCTTAGCTAGGTTGACCAAAAAAAAGGAGAAGATTCCAATTACTAATATCAGAAATGAAAGTGGGGACATTACCATCAATGCTGCAGAATTAAAAGTATTATAAAGGGGTACTATGAACAATTATAAGCAAACAAATTGTTTAAACTAGATGAACAAATTCCTAAAAATATGCAACCTACCATGACTAAATTATGAAAAAGTAGAACATCTGTATAGGACTAACTACTAAGATTCAATCAGTAATCAAGGAATCAAAAGTCAAGGAACCAAAATCAATAATCAAACTTCACTGAATTCTACCAAACATTTAAAGAAGACTTAACACCAATCTTTCTCAAATTCTCAAAAGTTGAAAAGGAAGATCAAGGCCAGGCGCGGTGGCTCAAGCCTGTAATCCCAGCACTTTGGGGGGCCGAGACGGGCGGATCACGAGGTCAGGAGATCGAGACCATCC
>NW_012102587.1:7361077-7363874 GCF_000951045.1 Mandrillus leucophaeus
AAAAAAAAAAAAAAAATTGAAAAGGAGAGAACACTTTCTAACTTATTTTATGAGGCCAGCCTTACCCTGATACCAAAGTCAAACAAAGAATTGAGTTCAGCAGCATAGTGAAAGTGTTATATACCGTGACTAAGTGGGATTTATTCCTTGATTGTAAGCATGGTTCAACATATAAAAACCAATGAATATAATACACCACATTAGCAGAATGAAGAAAAAAAATACGTGATCTTCTCAATTGATGCAAAAAAAGTATTTGACAAGATTCAACACCCTCTCAGAATAAAAACACTGTACAAACTAGGAGAAAACTACCTTAACCTAACAAAGGCTGTATATGAAAAGTACATAGCAAATATATGCAATGGTGAAAGGCTGAAAGCTTTTCCCAGAAGATTAGGAACACAATAAGGATGCCCACATTCACCACTTTTATTCAATATCATATTGGAAATTATAGTCAGAGCAAGAAGGCAAGAGAAATAAATAAAAGACACCCAAATTAGAAAGGAAAAATTAAAATTATCTCTTTTTGCAGATGACATGATCTTATATGTAGGAAACTCAAACAGTCCACACAAAATTTCTCAGAATGAATAAATTCATCAAAGTTGCAGGATATAAAATTAATACACAAAATCAATTGTGTACACTAATATAAAACAATGCAAAAGAGGAAATTTGGAAACCAATTCCATTTACAGTAGCATCAAAAAGAATAAAATACTTAGGTATGAACTTAACTAAGGAGATGAAATATCTGTACACTGAAAACTGAAAAAAGAATGTCTGAAAGAAATAAAAGAAGACCTAACTAAATGGAAAAGTATTCTATGTTTTACAATGAAAGACTTAATATTGTTAAGAGAAAAATACTACCAAAGTGATCTACAGATTTAACGTTGCCTGTCAAAAATCACAGTGTGTTATATAAAAATTTTCTTAAAAAATCCTAAAATCTACATGGATCCCAATGGACCCTGAATAGCCAGTGCAATCTTGAAAAAGAACAAAGTTGGCTCTGACTCACACTTCCTCATTTCAAAACTTAATACAAAGTTACAATAATCAAAACAATGTGGTACTGGCAGAAAGACAGACATATAAACTAATAAGATAGAAAAGAAAGACAAGATATAAATTCTTCCATATATACTCAAATGATTTTTGACAAGGGTGCCATTACCATCCAATGGGGAAAGACAGGTTTTTTGTGGGTTTTTTTGGTTATTTTTTCAAGAAATTATGTTGAGAAAACTGAATATCCACATGAATAACAATAAAGTTGTAGCCTTACTTTATACCACATATAAAGATTAACTCAAAATGGATCAAAGATGGAAATGTAAGAGTCAAAACTATAAAACACTTAGAAGAAAATGTAGGGGAAAAAATTCTTAGCTTTGCATTTGACAATAACTTTTTGGACATGATACCAAAAGCATAGGTAATAAAAGAAAAAAGAGATAAATTTGACACATAAAAATACACTATCCACAGAGTGAAAGAGAACCCGCAGAGCCAGAAAAACACATTTTTAAATTATATATCTAATAAAAGATTAATATTCAAACTATATAAAGAACTATTACAATTCAACAACAACAAAAACAACAACCCAGCCAAATAAAAATGGGCAAAGGACTTCAATAAACAGTTTTCCAAAGAAGATCTACAAATAACCATTAAGCATATAAGAAGATCTTCAGCATCACTCATCATTAGGGAAACGCCAACCAAAAGCACAATGAGATACTACTTCATTAGGATGGTTATTATTAAAACAAAAACAGACATAGAAAACAAGTGTTGGTGAGAAAGTAGAGAAATTGAAATCTTTGTGCGTTGCTGGTGGGAATGTAAAATTTTGCAGCTGCTGTGGAAAATAGTATGGCAGTTTCTCAACAAACTTAACTTGAAATTAACATATGATTCACCAATTCCACTTCTAGATATATAACCAAAATAATTGTAAAACAAGAACTCAAACAAATATGTGTACACCAATGGTTATAAAATCATTATTCAACATCCAGAAGTGGAAATAACCAAAATGCCCAATAATAGACCAAAGAATAAACAAAACACAATATGTACATACAATGGAATAATATCCAACATTAAAAAGGAATAAATTCTGTTACATGTAGCAAGACGAATGGACCTTCACAACATCACACTAAGACACAAAAGGACAAATATAGTATGATTCCAGTTATATGAAGTACCTAGAACAGTCAAGTTCATAGAGACAGAAAGTAGAATCATGGTTATGAGGGGTTGGGGGAAAGGGTACAGGGAGAGTTATCATTAAGTGGGTGCAGAGTTTCAACTTTGGGGTAAGAAAGCTCTGGAGATGAATAGTGATGATGGTTGCACAACAATGTGAACATACTTAATGCCACTGAACTGTACAGTTAAAAATTGCTAAATGGTAAATTTTATATGTATTTTACCACAATTATATACATGAAGGGCACATAGCAGTTTCTGCCTACTAATTTTGAAATTCACTGGGAATATGTCAGTTCCCCAACTCAAAGCAGGGTATGTCCTTTGATTAGTACCAGTTCTGTTCCCTGTGATCAGTTCCCTAATTACTCTGGGCTTAGCTGGCTCCTTATAAGAAATGGCCCAAGCCGGGCGCGGTGGCTCAAGCCTGTAATCCCAGCACTTTGGGAGGCCGAGATGGGCGGATCACGAGGACAGGAGATCGAGACCATCCTGGCTAACACGGTGAAACCCCGTCTCTACTAAAAAATACAAAAAACTAGCCGGGCGAGGTGGCGGGCGCCTG
>NW_012102587.1:7363971-7409051 GCF_000951045.1 Mandrillus leucophaeus
CCATCTCAAAAAAAAAAAAAAGAAAAAAAAAAGAAATGGCCCATATTTAATAGCTCTTTTAGCCTGCTTCTTTTTATTGTAAATTTCTCTGTCCCCTTGAGCCCATGCTGGTGATATTTTTACTAATACGATCCTCTTAAAGACTCTGTGGATTCTCTATGAATCTGATTGAGTTTATCCCATGCCTCAAAGCCACTTTCAAATTCATTATGACACTTATGTTTCTGCTGAGAGAATTTACCTTAAGATTCTTAAAAGCTTTTTTTGTTTAGATGAACGGTCCACCAAGTACCACTTTAAATCTTTCTGAGGTCTAAACAATGAGTCTTTCAGCCACACTCATTTCATTTTAACCCTGAGGCTACTTTTACTGACATTACTGTAGATTTGTTATTTTCCATGAGATTATTTATTCTTAGGATTTTTTTTTTCTGCCATCTGGAAAAACTGGGCTGAATTCTCTATATTTCTTCTAAATTCTGCTTAAAAACTAAACGGTTCATTTTAAGCTCAATTTTCTCTTGCAACACTTCATTATATGCTTCTAAAAGAAGCTTGATAATATTTTTAGCAGTTTGCTTGGAAGTATTCTTAGCCAGATCCACAAGTTTACTGGGTAATTTTTCTTTTTCCCAGTTACCCCAGATGGCAGTCTTGCTAATTATTCTGACACTACATAACACTGTCCACTCTTTTTTCCAGTGCTCAATAGCAGTCCCCGCACTAAATGTTCACCATTTTTTCTGGCATTTATAAACTGCTTTTTTTTTGCTCTTTTTCCACCATCTCCTTGCTGCCTTCGTAGCCCCCTCCTGACATTCAGTCCCAAAGCCAATACCACAGGTTTGAGATTTTTGTGATGACAACACATCCTTTTAGGACAAATCCCTGTTTTAATTATGTATTGTTGCACAAAGTACCTTTAAAACTTAGTTTCTTGGAACAATAATGTTTTAGTATTGCTCATAATTCTGTGGGTTGGCTAGGCTCACCTGGGTGGTTCTGCTCTACCTGGTGTGAGCTGAGGTTACCCTTACAGCTGCATTCAACTTGGCTCAACAACAAATTAGGCCTCTCTCTCATGTCTGGCATTTGATGCTGGCAATCACCTGGGTGCCTCATTCCTCTCCTATGTGGCCTCTCTTTTCCAGTAGTCTAAATTAGCATTTTTATAACATGGTATCTGCATTCCAAAAGAGAAAAAGTAAGAAGCTTCCAGATTTGTTTTTGTTTTTTTGTTTCTTTTTATTTTGAGATGGAGTCTTGCTCTGTGGCCCAGTCTGGAGTGCAATGGGGTGATCTCGGCTCACTGCAACCTCCACCTCCCAGGTTCAAGTGATTCTCCTGTCTCAGCCTCCTGAGGAGCTGGGATTACAGGCATGTGCCACCATGCCTGGCTAATTTTTTGTATTTTTAGTAGAGGTGTGGTTTCACCATGTTTGTCAGGCTGGTCTTGAACTCCTGACCTTGTGATCTGCCCACCTCAGCCTCCCAAAGTGCTGGGATTACAGGTGTGAGCCACCGTGCCTGGCTGCTTCTAGGTCTTTAAGAACTAGAACTGAAATCAGCATTTCTTCCACATTCTATCTGTCAAAGCTAGTCCCAAAGCCAGTCAAGTTTCAGTGAAAGGATAAACCACAACCTAATAAAAACAATCATGTCTATTACATCAAATATAGGATATAACTTTATTTATATACAATGATGACACAATTTTTATCACTTATTGTTGTTTATTTTATAAGCTTATTGGAAGAGATCTTTTAGACATAACTAGCCAGATTTGTTATCAACTATCACTATTTTACAAACAGAAAAAAGTGTAATAAATTATTCAAGGCATTTTCAAAGTTTCTTCATAGTCACAGTCTGATTTCAGAGTCAACATTTATGTTTATCTCACAATATCATCCTCTGTACCATCAAGTGCATTGATGAGGCAGCATTTTTTTTTTAGACGGAGTTTTGCTCCTGTTGCCCAGGCTGGAGTGTAATGGCGTGATCTTGGCTCACTGCAACCTCTGCCTCCCAGGTTCAAGAGATTCTCCTGCTTCAGCCTCCCAAGTAGCTGGGATTACAGGCGCCCAACACCACACCCGGCTAATTTTTGTATTTTCAGTAGAGACCGGTTTCACCACATTGGCCAGGTTGGTCTTGAACTCCTGACCTCAGATAATCCACCTGCCTTGGCCTCCCAAAGTGCTGGGATTACAGACATGAGCCACCACACCCGGCAGCATTTCTTAAAAGAGAATTCCACTATTCTATCTGGAATTTTTCTTCATGCTGCTAACACGCGTTCTTCAAGTTTTCATGCTGATATTTTCTTGGTTGAATGAGAGGCAGCTTGAACCAGTCGCATCATTCCTTTGTTGCATTAAATTCCCTTTGGAGAGATGTGACAATCTCTCTTACCTTGGGTTGCACTGCTTGGCCTATTTTTGACAATCTTTTTGCAAATACCTCAGAGGCAGAATTTTCCACAATTTCATGTTTGGGGATCCCTTCCTTTCTGAGGACCGAGTAGTTGGTCTTTATTTCGCAAGAAAGTGTGGAATTATGGCAATTTCACAGTTATGAATATTTGCTCTACAGATAACAATTTTGTGCCACTACTTTGTTTCTGTGCCTTCTGCCTTTACTGTAACTTTCTGCATCAATGTCAAGTCAGAGTGTAATTTTTTAAAATATATTCAAAATGACAATTAAACTCAACGAATATATGAGTAGTAATAACGAAGTTCATGCCTGCGCAGTCAATGGCAACTATGCCTTGAATGTTGCCTGGCTCTCAGTGTTAAATACCATAGATTGTAATTTGAATCTCAATTTTAGAGACGTTAAAATGTAAAAATATATATGTAATATTCACTGAGTTTCTTCTGGGTGTCCAGTGGTGAGCTAGGGGCTGTCTGATGGATATATTTTAAAGATCTAAAGTAGTGCTTGTTCTCAGGGGATGTAACAAGAAAAGTTCCCCAAATGAAATAGACAACCATGATAAATGGCACAGAATACATTTTAAAGTAAATGACACAATTAGTAACACCTTAGAAATGACAGGCAATGTCAGAACTGAAAGGGATGTGAATGGCAGAGTCCATTCATAATGACTTTATATTGTGTTGACTCTTTATATCTTTTCCTGATTTTCTATTTTTTGCACTTTTCTTATTCATATATAAAAACTTTCATATATTCAAGATACTGATACTTTGTGGGTTATAAGTCTTTGAAATACCTTGTTCTTGTTGGTAGCATGTTTTAAAAATTTGTTTAGAAGTCTTTGACCATATAGCAGTTTGAATCTACATGGTAATAAAAATGTATCCATGTTTCCCTCTATGACGTATAGTTTTTATTTTTGAAATACTTTACTGCTGGATATTTTTTCATATCTTCTAATTTTTAAATTGTGGCTTTTCATATTTATCTTTTTGATATACCTGGGATTTATTTTTGTGTATGGTGTGAGATAGGAATTTAATTTTTTCTTATGAAATGATCTCAGGATAGTTTACCAAAAAGTCTACCCTTCCTCACAATATCCCTGATTTGTAGGTGCCTTCGGTTAGAGTACTTAAAACTCTGACTTCTTGGAAAATAGAATTCTCCCTTGAGAACATAAAATAGTAATCAAATTATATTATGTAAGGGCTGAAATAGAAGAGAGATATACTTTGATATGTACTTTCTTTACCTTTTGATGTTAGAGATAAATTCTGATTAAAGCTATGGGCCTCTCTCTAAAAGGGAAAAAAAGCACAAATACATTAAAAATGTTGCATGGCATTTCAAGCTTTGCCAGATCACTTGAAGCCTATACATAAACCCCTCCTCAATTTAGAGTGGGGAAAGTGGGAGGATGGTGGCATATTACCCCAAAACTCAGATACTGTATGACAGAGCCTGAAGGAAAATCCAGGAATCCTATGTCTCTTCCCTGTATCATTCCACATGTATATGTACAGTAGATCATTAATGCAGAATGGAGAAATATCACAAATTTGTGATCATGCACTGAAAAGAATCAAATAATTGATGCCAAAATATCCAAAATAGTAGCATGAGTTTCATTTTTGATCTGAATCTAACGATTAATTGTAGATAAAAGATGGAATTCTGTAGTTGTAAAGAAAAGGTTGAATTTGAGAGAAGGAATTTAATTTGTTAAGTTCTGTTCCCCACTTAGCCAGAAGGCCTCTTACAGCAGATTATTTCTCAGTTGATTTATGGCTTTGGCACCCTATAAATAATCATTGGAAGACCTAATTTGTTTGTTATATGCAAATTACCTAGGTGAGCTTATTAAAGATAAGGTTGGACTGGTATCAAATGTAATTCAAGACAAGAAGGATTAAGGTGTTTTGTGATTGATTGAGCAGGAAGTTGAAAGTCAGCAACAAGATAGATTGATGTGTTCAGCAGGACATTTTGAATCAAGAGTTATAACACATAATATAGAAAACTCAGTTAATAAACTAACCAAGAAAAGAATGATTTGACTTTGGAGGGACAAAATAATAGGAACTTGGTCAAGGAAATTAGAGAAATTTGGGATTAACGGTATTTTTCCTTTCAAAATAGTAAAAGTTAAAGGCTAAGGAAATGAACCCAGTTATTCAGTGATTAAAGTTCAATGATTATGACAAACTTGCTGGTGGTTTTGGTGATAGTGATGCAGATATTTCTTTAGCCTTATCACTCTGGGGAAAAAACTCAAAACTCTCAGTTCTTGACTGAGCCCAAGTTGCCAAACCTGTGAAGCTCTAGCTCCCATGCAAGCTGGTTTGCTGTGAGACTGTATTCTAAGAAAGCTCTTGGCCTCCATGACCCCGAAGCAGTTCCTAATTGCTCCAGTGAACCTGAGTAACTGAAAAAAATGGTGCTGCATCTCCAGGGAGGTAGTTTTGTGGAACTGACAACCTGGCTTCTCTGAACTAGTCATGAGGCTTACTCTTGGGCAAGCAGCCTCTGCATATTTTATAAAACTGGTAGGTTTACATGACTTTTCCTCTCATGGAAATAAACTACATTACACCATCTTTGTGGTTTGTTGTCCTGTTTAATTTGTTTGTTATTCCTAGCATTCTGCCCAACCAGGAGGTGAATTTCAGTCCCACTTTCTTTTTCTCCCTCAATCTTCTTTCCCCTCCAACTGTATGCCTTTCACTTTTCTCCTGCCTTTTCAGAAATTCTTTCCTCTACCTACTTTTCACACCATCACTTTAGAGTCTTCTTGCTCCACAGACTCACTGAAAAATTCTGCTCCATTGTTTTACCTTTAGGCCTTCGTTACACATTGGTGGTCATAGCAATACTACTAATGGCAGTAGTAAAAGTGGCCATGGTGATGGAGTAATAATAGCCGTAGTATTTGTTATTTTTGTAGAGGCGCAGCAGAAATAACATCATGCTCTTATGTCAAGTTTTTAGCAAACCTTCCCATTGCTATCTCTTCCATCCTCCCAAAAATGAGTCTCACAAATCTTTGGACTTTTGGCCATCAATTAACAAAGTACCATTTATTGAGAATTAAGTCACAGAAATGTAAACTATGGCTGCCAACCTTAAAGATCTTGCAGAGCTAATTGAAAAGTCACTTGACTATAAGCCAAATAAGTGAACAGACTTTAGTGCTGTAAAATTTTAGAGAAAATAGAGACATTGCCCTGGAGTGGTCAGGGGAGGGTTCTAGAAGGTGACAGAGCTTGGCTAGGCATTGGAAATGGGAGTGGACATTCCTGATAAGAGGGACGCAGTGAGAAAGGGCATGAATGTGGGGAAAGGGGCCAGAGAAAATGAAGCAGAAAAATAAAACGAAGATCCAGTCCCATCATCAGAGAAAATTATAAAAGGTATGATATGAAAGTGAATTCTTTTATAATGAAGCCAATATCTTACACAAAGAAAAAACAATATATGTATACACATATGTCACTTTAGTCAACAACTCACTTGTGCAGGAAATGCTATTTGAGACTCAGAATAATTTTTCAACTCAGGGACTCAAGTGTTTCTATATTTCTGGAAAAATTACACAACTCACTGCAATCACTTTGTTTTATCTTCCTAGAATTCCGATTGTATCTTTTAACTTCTCTTTTCTACTTTGCATCATTTTAGTTCTTTGTGCTGTATCTTAAGTAATTTGTTGGATCTGGCTTCAAATTCACACACAGAGAGAGAGAGAGAGAAAGAGAGTGTGTGTGTGTAAAAATATATATGTATACATACATATAGAGTCTATTCTTCATCCATTGAGACTTTTTAAATTTAAATTATTTTTTATTTCTAGAATTTCTATCTAGTTTTTTGTTCAACTATGCCTGTTTTTTTTTCATGAAATCCCATTATGAATGCTACTAATTTAATCCTTTCTTTATCTTTTTCAATATTTTAAACATATTAATTTCAAAGGCCCTTTCTTCTTTCTCTATTGCCTATTAGTTTGGGTTATGCTCTTTTTTTTTTTTTTTTTTTTTCTCATTCACCAAATGTACAAGAAGTCATACACTGGCTTTCCCTGTGGGCATTGTAATTCTCACCCATCAGTTCATCTTCAACAGGAATTATCTTCTAGGAGAACCCAGGCTCATGCGGACAGATTACAGGATTATTTCAATTTTGGTTTTCTCAGATAACCAAAGATTTACCACTTGGCCAGTTTTTATGTTTGTTTCTCAGTTCAGGGGCTTTTGAAACATTCAGTTAAGCTGAAAATTAGATCCCCATATTCCTATGAATATATGCATGAGACTTGAAGTTTTTAAGAGTGACTGTGGCTAAACAGAGCCCAGAATTGGGGAATAAATTTCAGGCAATGTTCACAAGGCCAATGGGTAGAATTATTCTAATGAGATTGCTTTTTCCATCTTTCCTTCTTCATTCTATCCCTGCATGGTTCTTATTTTCAGTCATCATATTGGTGTGCCTTAAAACGACCACCACTATGAATCACCTTTCATGAATCTGTGGGTTGACTGGGCTTAGCTGGTTGGTTTTTCTGTTCTAACTAGTATCAGTTAGGGCTGCAGTCATCTGGAGACTTGATGGGTTAGTACTTCTGTAAGGACTCACTCATCTGATGCTTTGGGTGGTATCGTCTGGAAGTCTGGGCTCAGCTATGTGATTCCTTGGTTTGATGTGGTATTGGCAAGGGCTGCAGTTATCTGGAGGATTGACTGGGTTGGAACATTCTAGAAGGTTCACTTATTTGGCTGGAAGTCAGTGCTGTCTATCAGCTGAGAGTATAGTTGAATCTGTGGATCGGAGTGTCTCAGTTTTTCTCTGTGTGATCTCACCCTGTGGTTTGGACTTCTCACAACATGGCAGTTGGGTTCCAAGAAGAGGTGCTATCAGTGGCAAAGGTGGAAACTGCAGACCCCTTAAAGCCCAGATCCAGAAGATGCACTGTAGAACTGTTATCACATTCTTTTGGTCCAAACAGGCCAGAAGACTAGCCCAGATTTAAAGATAAGGGAAACAAATTCTACCTCTCTATGGCAAAAGTGGAAAAGAATTTGTAGTCATCTTTAAGATACCTCAGTCAACATAATAAAGACTCTCAAAATAGTTCCTTAAAGAAGATAGGTTTGTTTTTCACTCTTAAATGATAAGTCCAAGGATGTGTTATCCAGATCTTGATTGCAGCTTTATAATGTAATTAGCAACTCAGACACCTTTATAATGTCATTAGCAACCCAGCCACAGGGTGGCTGCAAAAAATCCAGCCATTACAACCAAGTTTCAGGCAGAAACACATGGATAGAACAGACAAGCAAAAGGGATCTAACAACTAATTCAATCCTTGGAAGAACTTTTCTTGAAGCTTCCCATGGCTACCGTTTACATCTCATTGGCCTCTCCTTCTACAAGAGAACCAACGATAGTAACACCAAAAAGAAAGCATACCATCACATCGGAGACGTTTTTAAATGTTTCCTTGTTTAACAGGTGGTGGATATGAGCTCAATGAAAGAAGGCAGTGAATCCCAAACAAATCTATTTTGTTCCCTTTCCTTTCCATCCCCACCGTCTTGTTTGCACTTGGCAAGGACTCTCACTGTGGCACTGTGAGAGTGTGTTTGTGGTAGACTAATTTTGGTATTCTATTGAGACAGATGCATACAGCATCGTGAGAATAAGGGACATGCTTTAGCCTGCAGGCTGCTGACACGATGGTTGCAGGGTACTATTTAGAGAAGAATTTTAGTGCTCCTTATTAATAAAGGTCCATTTGTAAGCCTAATTACACCCTTGCCAAATAATAGAGTTGACTTTTGTGGCACTTCCTCTTCTGTTTAAACTGGAGATGTTCTTTATCAGCAGGTTTCAGTTGTCAGCCAAGTTTGTGCTCAGGGCCCCTGCTGCACACTTTTATAGAGTTCCTTCTTTTTAGATCTGTTCTCCTATCTCACCTCCTTGTCCTAGGTTCAGTGACTATGGAGAATTAAGAATCCCTCTGAATAGAGAAACTCATTCCCATATAGGTAGTGCTCACTAATCACAGCTTTATCTTCCAGCCCTCTTGTAGGAATGTGCTCTTTAGAAGAGGACTGGTCAAAGCCATGCTTCACATCCCCGAAGGTCATTCTTCCCTGGTGATATTGGAGGCACAACAACTAGCCTGTGAGGCAGAGGGCATCTTAGGGGCCCTTCTCACAGTCTATATGTTCACAAAGTCCCCTCTACCTATATGCAGGGCCAGCCCCAGGCCCGTAGGACACAGTGACTGTGTGGCATATTTAAAGAGGGGACTCCACACCTGCTCACTCTGCATTTTCTCTGTAGCAGGAGTCAGCAAACTACAGCCTAGGGGCCACCCTGTTTTTGTAAATGAAGTTTTAACAGAATGTGGTAGTGCTCACTTGTTTATATATTGTCTATGACTTCTTTCATGCTTTACAGTGGCAGAGTTGTGTTGTTTCAACGGGGACCAAGTAGCCCACAAAGTCTATTTGCTATTGACTATGTAAAAAAATTTGCTGTTTACGGATTGCTGCTCTATGGTGTCCAAGACAGAACTGATTCTCTCTGAGGCTGTGGTTCTTAGCAGAGGGTGGGGCAATGACTGGAGACATATGGCAATGACTGGAACATTTTCGGTTGCCGTGATTGTGGGGAGGAGGGTTCTGCTACTGGCATCTAGTGGGTAGCGATCAGGGATGCTGTTAAATATCCTATAATGCATAAGCCAGATGCTAACAACAAAAAATTACCCAGTCCAAAATGCCAAAGTTGAGAAACCTTGCTACATGGAAATGGGTGTCCTATAAGACTATTATTGTTTTTCATTCATTTATTCTACAAAAACATATTGAATGTCTATTATGTACCAGTCATAGTTATGAGATGGGCAGGTTGTACGCAGATAGATAGATGATAGATAGGTAGGTAGGTAGGTAGGTAGGTAGGTAGATAGATAGATAGATAGATAGATAGATAGATAGATAGATAGATAACAGATAGATATACAGAGTCATTTAACACACACAACAGATTACAAACTTAGTACTATTATTATTTCTATTTTACAGGTGAGAAATCTGAAGCTCAAGGAGGTTAATTCACCTAAAATCATGGAATCAGTAGTAAAATGGGATTTTTACCTACTGCTTGCCAAGTACTCTTTACTTTAATAAACAAGGGTTTTAATGGAGGAAAAAGTTGCATTCTGAAGCTAGTCAGATCTGCATTCAAATGCCAGTTTTCCATTTACATGCATGTGAAGTGGAGACAGTAAAACCTGCTCTGAAGGAGGCAAGCTTGAATGAGACAGTGTGCTGAAAGCACTCTGTGACAGAGCTTGTAATAGTGGGTGCAACAAAAATGCTAGTTTCTATTATTTTATTTTCGGTCCTTAATACAAATGTCCTCAGACATCTGGAAACCAACTCATCCAGCCACATTCTAGAATTATGAGTGCCAAAATAGAACAGAAAACATACGCCATTTTCTCTACCAAAACATGAACTGATTTTCTCAGTTATTTCAGCCTCACAGAGAAGGTGGCAGCTTCCACAAATGGCAGGACCCGTTCTTTAATACAGGTTCTGGAGAGAGAGCGTTTCCCATTCTGTCCAGCTCAGTTTCTCCCTGCAGAGCTGCTGGAGCTGGGATGACCCCCAGGAGTGACAGTCTGTCAGCCAGCAACGCAGGGCCTAATCGCCACGCCTGCACAGCCCCGCTGCAAACACTCCTGTGGAGCACTTGCAACTGTCAGGAAGGTTTCTCCTGACGGGAGAACACAATTTCCCGTTTTCAGAGTTAAGGAATAAACACATAAGGCAGCTGGAGATGGGGAGCCAACTGCACTCAGAGTGGACTTCACAGCCCATCAACAAACAGGACCCTCTCTGTCTTTAACCAGCGGGCCTTGTCTTTTTTATTTCTCCTTTTGCCCAACGGCTTGACACTTTACAAAGTTAAGTCTATTGCATTGGCCATGTCATTTCTAGACAAATAAAATAGTTTTAGCTCTGAGGTAATTAGAGAATTACAGTATCACAACCTGGGCCTCAAGGAAGAACTCACCAGGTTCTTCTCCATTCAGCTCAGCATTGCACCCAAGTCTTCTCTCTCCTCCTCTGGTCCCTTCTTTCCTCAGCCACTCCATAATTGCCTGGTCTTCTTGTACCCTCCCTCCTGGTTCACTTCCTGAAATTCAGTTTGCCATCAGCATCATTGGCAGACAGAAATAAAGATGAAAAAGTTAGTCTCTAACCTTGGGAGATCCAGGTCCAAAGGGAGAGTCCAGGCTGTGGAGAGACCATACAGTACTCTTTCTCTGTGCACACAGATGTTAAAAGATAACTAATCATATTGCCTCCAGTTCTGTTGTTTTCTGACTACAGCTGAGAGCAAAGGTATAAAGCTCCCCACCTTGTAAAGAGAGAAGCCACACTACCTGTGAAGAACTTGCTGAAGGGCGGTCCCCCAAAATGTCCATCAAGTCCTGCCTCACAATTCATCCGTAGGGAAGGTACAGCATGGATGAGGGAAAACTGGACAGAAGGATTTCTTAGTGAAATCAGAGTGATTCCCACACATTCTATACACAACTATGCCTCAAGCATAGATTTTTATCCACATCCCAATGGGCAGAGACACTGGCCTCAGTAGAATTTACTCCCTACATAAACCGAAGCACCTTCTAGACATGGAAACATACCTGAGCCAAGCCAGAACCTCAAGGGTGGATGTTGGCATTGCAAATAAGGCTATCTTATTTTGGCATTTCAAAAAGGGCAAGATCTGCTCCCATCCCAAGAGCCCCAGTGTAAAGCCTGCTATGGACCAGCCACCCATATACCAAAGCTTCCAAGTAGCCATCTCATTTGGAAGTGAACAAAGCATCTCAGAGAAACAGACCTGCATGACAGCAGAGGAAATGCATACCAACCATTCATACAACACGCCTTGTGCTTAATTCACAAATCCAAAAGACAACGAAGGAGAAGGAGATGTGTAAGGAAATCAGCGATTCAGAAGAAAATGTTTCTGTTTTGTGTCGCTCTGAAGGAACACCTGAGGCTGATTAATTTATAAAGGAACACCTGAGGCTGATTAATTTATAAAGGAACACCTGAGGCTGATTAAATTTATAAAGGAAAAGAGTTCACAATTTTGATGGCTGGAAAGTTCAAGATTGGGCATCTGCATCTGATGAGGGCCTCAGGCTGCTTCCACTCATGATGGAAAGCAAAGGGAAGCCAGCTGTGGAGAGACCACATGGCAAGAGAGGAAGGCAAAAAGAGAGCAGGGGAGTTTCCAGGCATTTTTAATAACTAACTCTCCTGGGATCTAATAGAGTGAGTACTCACTCAGCCCTGAGGAAGGCCATCAATCCATTCAAGAGGGATCTGCTTCCATGACACACATACCTTCTATTAGGTCCCACCTCCCACACTGGAGTTCAAATTTCAACATGAGGTTTGGAGGAAGCAATCATCCAAGCTATAACAGAGAAGAGCCAGACAATACTTGACTTCAGAGGAAAGGGAGATTTTAAGATCAATAATGAAAATACGCTCAGAGAAATTTAGGACAATATATATAAAAAACAAGAATAAGTTACCAGCGAAACAAGAATAATAAGTTGATTTTAAAAATAAGTATTAGGGACAGGTGTGGTGGCTCATGCATATAATCCCAGCACCTTGGAAGGCAAAGGTGGAGGATCACTTGAAGCCAGGTTAGAGATCTGCCTGGGCAACATAGCAAGACTCTATCTCTATTTTTAAAAAGGTATGCATTAGAAATTAAAAATATAATAGTCTAAATTAAAACAAATCCAATGTGTTAAAAAGAACTTATTAGGGAAATCTTCTAAAATGTTCAGCAAAATAACAAAGAATTAGAAATACGAGATTTTTTTAAAAGGAAGTAAGAAACATAGAGGATAAACCAGCAGATCAATAACTAGCTAATAGAAGTTCCAGGAAAACAGGAAAAGAAAACATGAAGAGGAGAAAATAGTCAATGAAAAATGGAAGAAATTTTTCCAGAGCTTGGCAGATTGACAGGGCTTAACCACAACCTAGCTGGATTTTTAAAACTTTTTTAAAGGCCTTAATTGAATGCTTGTGAATTTAAGAACACCAATGATAAACATAATATCCTAGAAGCTGTCAGAGAAAAACGAAAAGCAGGTCACCTACCAAAGAAAATTTCAGATCCAATTGGCAGCAGTCTTCTCAGCAACAACACTGGATGCTGGAAGGCAATGGTGCAATGCCTTCGATGTTCTGAAGGAAAATGATACAGAAACTTGAATTTTATACTTAGAAAAGCTACAGAGAGTGAAAATAAATATTCTCATTATATACAAACAAGGCCATAATATATATAGGCAAGGTCATAAAGTTTACCTAACACACTATGAAAAAAATTATTAAAGGATGTAGTACTTCTGTAAATAAAAATGGAATCTAGAAATAAGAAGTCGACCAGGCATGGTGGCTCACACCTATAATCCTAGTACTTTGGGAAGCTGAGGCAGGAAGATCACCTGAGGTCAGGAGTTCGAGACCAGTCAGGCCAACATGGCAAAACCCTGTTTCTCCAAAAAAAAAAAAAAATACAAAATTTAGCCAGGCATGGTGGCACATGCTCATAATCCCAGCTATTTGGGAGACTGAGGCAGGAGAATCCCTTGAACCAAGGAGGCAGAGGTTGCAGGGAGACGAGATTGTGCCACTGCCCTCCTGTCTTGGTGACAGAGGGAGACTCTGTCTCAAAAAAAAAAAAAAAAAAAAAAGAAAGAAAGAAAGAAAATAAGAAGTCATGGACTCTTAAGAAACAAGGAGACTACTACAGAATGCAATAAAGAAAAATACCAACTTGACATAAAGTAGAACCAGCAGCTGCAGCGTTCCAAGGAAAGTTTCTTCAAAGCAAATACATCTTATTCAACAACTACTATGATCTAAGGAAGAGTTGAAAGATCTAAGTACTTTGCTAAAAATGGTACAGCTTCGTTTCTCAAAAAGAAATCTAAGAAATGGAATTATAAGTCCCCTTAACAAGAAAGTCGTGAATCAAAAGCAAAGCACACTAAAATATGCGGTAATTTAAGTAATGTATGGCATATTAAAAAAACAAAATCCCATTGGCATTGGCACTTGGCACATTCTCTTACAAGCAGCACAAGTTTAAAAACATAAAATTATATGTATTTTCTCCATAGGCTTAATCACACTATTTAGTTCTGTTGTAAATAATATTTATATATCGTAATGATATAACTTGTATTTATTAATTTCTAGTATTTTGAATAAGCCTATGGACAACACACTTATATAATTACATTACTTAATATCAGTGTCAGAACTTGGATAATATAAAAATAAAAATAATTATAAAGCTGATGCCCAATTTACGAATCAGAGAAGTGAGAGAAAAAAATGTCAAGTAATTTAATTTTATTTCTAAATAATGATGAATTAAGAGATGAGCTCTAAAACAGATAGAACCAAAAGTAGAGGTTTCGGCATCTTATTTAAAGTTATAAAAATCATCCATAAATCCCAAAATAATAATTTAGCCAGCAAGTTCAAGGGAGACATAGATAGAAAGGTAAAATTAGTATGCGTGGGTGAGTTAAATGGAAATTTCCCAAACAAGGGTGTCTATAAGAGCTATTATTTAGAATTAGGTGGTAACCAAAGGAAAACTAAAAAACTTGTAAGAAATGAGAGTGGGGATAAGAGGACTTTTTTTGTTGTTTTTTGCTTTTGTTTTTTGAGACGGAGTCTTGCTCTATTGCCCATGCTGGAGTGCAGTGGTGTGATCTCGGTTCACTGCAACCTCCTCCTTTCACGTTCAAGCGATTCTCCTACCTCAGCCTCCCAAGTAGCTGGGACTTCAGGCACCTACCACCACGCCCAGCTTATTTTTGTATTTTTAGTAGAGATGGGGTTTCACCATATTGGCCAGGCTGATCCCGAACCCCTGACCGCAGGTGATCTGCCCACCTCGGCCTCCCAAAGTGCTGAGATTACAGGCATGAGCCACTGCGCCTGACCCAAGAGGACTGTTATTTTTTAAACCATTGTACCCTGTAGTATTTCAATTACTCTTTTTCCTAGATGTATTATTTTTATAATTTATAAAATAGGGAGTAACAACAAAACAGGCATGCTTCCTAAGAAACAAATTTGGAGACATTATGGATTAGTGCAAGAGTCAGGTTGCCTAGCATAGCTTTTACCCACATATTTAACATTCAATACATATTTAACTGAAATTGTATTAATTTGGTAACAAAATAAAATTAAAATTCTGCTGAGCCAAGACTAGGATCTCAAGTAGGTACAATGGCATAGCAAGAAACACCACCATAATTTGCAAAGTTATATAAAGGCTTTGTTCTCATTCTATAAGTAGGTTATAAAACATTGGCAGATAAGAAATTATGAATTCTAGTGTTAGATTCAGATGACATAACTTAAGTACACAGTGTGCATCAGACTAAACATTATTCTTTGTTGCTGTCAGTAGCAAGCACCTTAGTCCCACTAACCTTTAATTGTTCTCTTTCACTGATCAGCTAACATCCAGATTTATAATAGACATTTCATGTCTTCTACCATCTGACAGTACTCAACCCCTCTAAACTCATCCCCCATTACTCACATTTCCAGCTGAAGGTAAAACTAAACCAAAGCAGCTGCCTCCAGAAACTTGGGCAATAAAAAGACATAAATGGGCCTTTTTTTTTTTTTTTTTTTGGTATTCTCTAGTGCCCAAATTGTGGTTTTTAAATACCACGTCCCATTAAGAGGAACCAGAGCTGCTTGGAGAAATGGTCAATTTCAGGTTTAGGGTCAATTATGTAATATGGGAGGCAAGCACATCTTATCATACACATTTCTTTTCTCTGCTATGTAAAATCTTGCTTCCTGATAATATTGGCATAATTTATTTGCTTTACCTCATATGAAAATTAAATAGTTTTCAAAATTACAATACCAGTGTTGCTTCTAATATAAAAATACTAAAGAGTCAATTCTACTTGTTCTTAGAATATGCAAGGTCAGTTAGAGAATTGTGTTCAACAGTCACTTGAAGTTAATTCTTCTCTTTAATTTTATAAACAATTTGATTAATTCGTTCCAATTTATCTTTGGCTTTAAAGTTTGCTTTTCTTTCAGTACAATAAGACATTTACAAAGTTCAAATGTCAAAACTATATGTAGGAGTGACATCAGCAAGGTGGAATAGGAGATTCCAGACCTTTCTCCACACCCTCCCCTCAACAGAGACATCAACCAGCAACAATCTACGGACAAAAACATCTTAGTGAAAATGCCAAAATGTGGAAATAAGTCTGAGTCACCTGTGTGTTCCATGGAACTAAATACTTATGAAAGAGTATTAAGAAACAGTCTTGCTTGGACTGTATTGCCTTGCCTGGTCCCACAAATCAGCACAGTACCACATGGAGAGGATTCTCCAATCCCTCAGTCTCTACAGTTGGAAAAGAGAATCAGGAAGGTGAACATCCAGTTTTCCCAACATTCCAAGATGCTTCCCAGAAAGCCCACTCCACCTCTTAAGGAATGTAAGTGAAACTGCATGACTAGACCAAGTGGGATCTGGTGAAAACAAAGCAAGGAGGTGAAATCTGCAGAGATCAGCACTCAGATTTTGGTGAAAGCTCAGTGTACCTGTCAGTAATGGCACTCAATTAGAGATACCAGCTAAGAGCAAAGCTAACCCTCAAAGCCAAGCTGGTTGCTCCCAGAAGAAGTGGGAAGTGCTGCCTGGCTTGAACCCCTAAACAGGTAACCTCCAGGCCCAGCAATAGACCCTAACCCTGGGCCCCACCCAGGGAGTGAGATGACCACCATAGCAAATTTCAACAAGAAGGAGGCACTAGTTCTGCCACATGCTGAGAGTTTAATCAGCACTTCTCTCAGCCTCAAAGTCCACTCCCAGACCCTGCCCAGAAAGGGAGGCAATTCTCATCTGTGCACTTCTGCTGAGCATAGCAGTTGGTCCATTCAGCCTGATTCATTTAAGCGCACAGTCCCTTCTGAAACTCTGTCCAATTGCTGGATTCAAATAGCAATAGCTTCTGACCAGGGAATACACCCTGTGGCCCAGCCAGATTAGAGGAGATTATAGTGCCCACACAGCAGCTGAGCCTGATAGTAAAACTCAGCCAGAGGTCTTTTTGGATAGCAGAGCCTAAACAGCTGCTCCACCCAAATTCAGAGCAAAGGCCACAGCCCTGCCATCTGAACAACCTGAAAGTAAGCTCTGCCTGCCCAGGGTCATTGCCAGCTGGCCCATCTAGAATCACAGGCTAGATTAACTGGTGAAGGCCTATCTCTGCCAAAGAATTCCTGCAGAAGTTGGAAAACATGGTTGTCTCCACAAATATGTAAGCACCAACACAAGGACACAGAGATTGCAAAGACTCAAGAAATCATGACACTTCCCAAAGAAACTAACAAATCTTCAATAACAAACCCTAAAGAAAGAGAGATCTACGAAAGTCCAGGAAAAAAATTCAGAATAATTATCTTAAAAGTTCAGTAGACTTCAAAAATATATGAATTTTAAAAGCAAATAAAAGTTGGAAAACAATACACAAACAATGCAAGAAGTTTGATAAAGAAACGGGAAGAATTTTTTTAAAAACCAAACAAATCCGAGAGATAAAGAATACAATGACTAAACTGAAAAATGCAATAGAAGGCACAAAGAGTTGGCCTAATCAAGCTGAAGAAAGAATCAGTGAACTCAAAGACAAAACATTTGAAATTACCCAATCAGAGAAGCAAAAGGAAAAAAAAATTTAAAAATGAACAGAGCCCATGGGAATTATGGAACACCATCAAGAGATATAACCTATGCATAATGGCCATTCCAGAAAAAGAAGATAAAAAGAGGCAGAAAGCATATTTAGAGAAATAATGGATGAAAACTTTTTTAATCTGAGTAAAAAATCAAGGTCTATGTACAAGAAGTTCAGAGATTGCCAATTAAATTCAATCCAAAGAAGGACATTATATAATAATTACAAAGGTCAACTAATCAAGAGGATATAACAATTATAAATATATATTTACCCCATATTGGAGCACATAAATATATAAAGCAAACATTAAAAGATCTAAAGGGAAAGATAAATTATAATGTAGGGGTATTTAATACACCACTTTCAATACCAGACATATTCTCCAGATGGAAAACTAATAAGGAAACATTGGACTTGAACAACACTTTAGACCAAATGGGCCTAACAGACATATACACAGCATTCCATCTAACAACAGAATGCCCATTCTTCTCAAGTGTACATGAAACATTTTCTAAGATACATCATATGTTAGGTCACAAGAGAAATCTGAGCAAATTTAAGAAGATATGGAAATCATATCATGTAAGTTTTTTCTGACCACATAGTATAAAACTAGAAGTGAATAACAAGAAGAATTTCAGAAAATTAACAAATACATGGAAGTTAAGCAACATGTTCCTGAATAATCAATAGGTCAGTGAAGAAATTAAAGAGAAATTTAAAAATATCTTAAGACAAATGCAAATGAAAGCAGCATATTAAAATTTATGGGATACAGCAAATGCAGTTATAAGAGGAACATTTATAGCAATAAATGTCTACATTAAAAAAAAGTGCAAATAAACAACTTAACATTATACCTCATGAAAAAAAAATACAAAAAGGGGAACAAACTAAGCCCAATATTAACAGAAAGAAAGCATAAAGATCAGACTAGAAATAAGTGAAATACAGACTAGTGAAACAATACAAAAGATCAAAGATATTAGGAGTCAGTTTTTTGAAAAGGTAAGCAAAATCAAAACTTTAGCTAGACTAAGAAAAAAGAGAAAAAGCTCAAATAAATAAAATCAGAAATGAAAGTGAAGACATTACACTTCACACCACAAAAATACAAAGAATCATAAGACTACTATGAACAATTGTATGCCCCAACATTGGATAACCTAGAAGAAATGGATAAATTCCTAGTCACATATGACCTACCAAGGCTAAATCATACAAATATGGAAAATCTAAACAGACTAACAATGAGTGATGAGTTTGAAAAAGTCTCCCATGAAAAAAGAAAAGCCCAGGACAACATGACTTTTTGGCTGAATTTTACTAAACATTTAAAAAACTAATACTAGTTGTCTACAAACTTTTCCAAAACTTAAAAAGGAAGAATACTTCCAAACTCTTTCTATAAGGCCAACATTACCCTGATACCAAAACCAGACAAGGACATCACAAGGAAAAACAAAATATAATCCAATATTCTTGAATATAGATGCAAAAATCCTCAACAAAATATTAGCAAAATAATTCAACAACACATTAAAAGGATCACTTACTATGATCAAGTGGGATTTATTCCTGGGATGCAAGAATGGTTCTACATTCACACAGCCAAAAATGTGATATACCACATTAATAGAATCAAGGAAAAAATCATATGATCATCTCATTAGATTTAGAAAAATCATTTGACAAAATTCAGTATCTTTTCATGATTTAAAAAAACTCAACAAATTGGATATAGAAGGAATGTATTTCAACACAATAAAGGCCATATATAAAAACCCTCAGCTAACATTATACTGAGTGATGAAATATTGAAACCTTTTCCTCTAAGATCCAGCACAAGACAAAGATGTCTGTTCTCATCATTTCTATTCAACATAGTATTAGAAGTTCTTGCCAGAGCAATAAGGAAGGAGAAAGAAATAAAAGACATCCAGATAGGAAAGAAAGAAGTGAAACTGTCACTATTTGTGGATGACATGATCTTGTATATAAAAGACCTTAAAGAATACAACAAAACAACCTATTAGAACAGATAAATATATTCAGTAAAGTTGTAGTATACAAAATCAACATGGAAAAATCAATAGCATCTCTTCACTAACAACAAACTTTCCAAAATAGAAATCTAGAGGGCAATCCCATTTACAATAGCTACAAAAAAATGAAATAATAATGAATAAGTTTAACCCAGGAAGCAAAAAACCTGCACACCCTAAATTATGAAACATTCATGAAAGAAATTGAAGAAGATACAAATAGATGGAAAAATAGCTGGTGTTCATGAATTGGAAGAATTAATATTGCTAGAGTCCATACTACCCAAAATGATCCTCAGATTCAGTGCAATCCCTTTTAAAATCCTAATGTTATATTTTAGATATAGGAAAAATAATCCTAAAATTCATATGGAACTACAAAAATCCCCAAATAATCAAGGCAATCCTGAGCAAAAAGAATGAAGCTGAGGGCATCATACTACATGATTTCAAGCTATACTACAAAGCACTAGTAGTTAAAGCAGTATGGTGCTGGCATAAAAACAGACACATCAACTAGTGCCATGTACTAGGAAGCACAGAAATGAACCCATGCATCTATGGGTTCAATTGATTTTCCACAAAGGTACCAAAAATATACAATGGGAAAACAGTCTCTTCAATAAATGGAGTTGGGAAAATTAAATATTCATATGCCAAAAAATGAAATCGACCTTTGTTTCATACCATATACAAAACTAAACTCAAAATAAAGACTTAAACATAAAACCTGAAGCTGTATTTCTACTATAAGAAAACATGTATGAGAAAACCATATAACACTGGTCTGAACAATTACTTTTTTTTAAGTTTGACCCCTAAAGCACAGGAAACAAAAGCAAAACTAGAAAAATGATATTACATCAAAATAAAAAGCTTCTGTGCAACAAAGAAAACAATTAATAAGGAGACTAACTACAGATTGGGAGAAAATATCTGCAAGCCTTACATCTGATAAGTGATTAATATCCAAAGTACTTAACTCAAACAACTCTATAGAAGGAAGACAAATAATCTGATTAAAAGCAAAAGACTTGAGCAGACATTTCTCAAAAGAAGACATACAAATGGCTAACAGACACATTAAAAAATGCTCAGCATCACTAATCATTAGAGAAATGCAAATAAAAACCACAATGAGATGCCACCTCATACCTGTTAGAATGGCTATTATCAAAAAAAAAAAAAAAGATAAGAATTTTTGAGGATGCAAAGGAAAGGGAAGACTTTTGTTGGTGGGAAAGTAAATTAGTGTAGCCATTATGGGAAACTGCATGGAAGTTCTTCAAAAACCTAAAAATAGAACTGCCATATGATCGAGCAATCCAAATTCTGGGTATTTGGGTTGAAAATATTTGAAGAAGTATTTAAAATTGGTATGCTAAAGAGACATCTAGGCCAAGTATGGTGGCTCACATCTATAATCCCCGCACTTTGGGAGGTCAAAAGTTTGAGACCAGCCTGGCCAACATGGTGAAATCCCATCTCTACTAAAAATACAAAAATTAGCCAGGCATGTTGCCAGGTGCCTGTAATCCCAGCTACTCAGGAGGCTGAGGCAGGAGAATCACTTGCACCCAGAGGTGGAGGTTGCAGTGAGCTGAGATCACACCATTGCATTCCAGCCTGGGTGACAACAGTAAAACTCCATCTCAAAAAAAAAACACAGAGAGAGAGAGAGAGACATCTGCACACCCAAGTTCATGCAGCACTGTTCTAGAGAGCCAATTTATGGAATCAACTTATGTGTCCAACAATGAATGAATAGATAAAGAAAATGTGGTATGTATGCACAGTGGAATACTATTCACTCTTTAGAAAGGAAGAAATTGTGACATTTGCAATAACATGAATAGAACTGGAGAACATTATGCAAAGTAAAATAAGCCAAAAACAGAAAGATAAATGTCACATGTTCTCGTTTGTATATGGAATCTAATACAACTGAACTTATAGAAGCAGAGAAAAGAATGGTAGCTACAGAGGCTGCAAGATAGGGTAGTGGGGAGATGATAATCAGAGGGCACAAAGCTTCAGTTAGATAGGAGTAATAACTTCGAAATGTTTTTGAGATCTATTGCACAGCATTGTGAATATAGCTAATAATTGAGTACTGTATATTTCAATATCACTAAGGGAATACATCTCGAATGTTCTCATCACAAAAAGTCAAATACTTGAAGTAATGACTAATTACCTTAATTTAAAAATTTCATGTCATATGAAAAAAACCGTAACATCACTTTGTATCCCATAGATATACACAACTATAATTTGTCAATATAAAATATTTTAAAAGATACAATAATGCTTATCTCTCTCCTCACCACTCCTCTTCTCTATCTTGCCCCAAAGATAATCGTTTTTTCTTAGGAGGGGCTACATCCCAGTTTATCTTTTCAATGTTTCTTATTTAATAGCTGATATACTACTATTCTGCACATTGCTTTACCCACTTAAGAATATACCATGGAAATCAATTCATATTAATTCATAGAGATCTTGAGATATTATCTTTCAGAGTCTTTCATTTAACATTACTTTTATTAAAAAGAATGCTAGTATAAAGGTACATAACAAAATTGGCCTTTTTTAGTTATATCTTGAGGGTACATGAGGTTTTGCATCGGAGCCCTTTTTTACAAGCCACAGATGAGAACCTTCCCTCTGGCCCAGCTACTCTGTTCATTATAGGCCAAGTATATTCCATCCCCTCTACCCATATTCACACTCTTCCACATACTTGAAACATGGTTCCATTCTTCTTCATTTGAGGCAAGACATTTGAAGTAGTCATTTCACATGCTACCTCCTCATAAAGATTCCTTGCTCCAAGAGAACTGTATCTTTGCATCCCCAGTGCCTAACATGACAACCAGCACATATAAAATGTTTGATAAATGTTGAGAATGACTAGAGGGTAACATAGAAAGACGATGGGTTTAGGGTCACATAAGTTTTCAGTTCAAATTCTAGCTTACCCATATTCTAACTGCATTAGTTATCCATTATTGTGTAACAAATTACCCCAAAACATAGCAGATTAAAATGGCACACATTTATTATCTCAGTTTCGTATACGTCTCAGGAAACTGCCATGACTTAGCTGGATGCGTGTGTCCCAGGGTCTCTTACAGGCTTCCATCAAAATGTTGACTGGGGCTGTGATCTCAGTTGAAGGCTCACCTGGGGAACCCACTTGCAAGTTTATTTCTGTGGTTGTTGGATGGATTCAGTCCATTGCAGGGTGTTGGACAGAGGCCTTCATCTCTCATGAGCTGTTAGCTGGTGGTCTCCTTTGGTTCCTTGACACATAGGCTACTCTATAGGGCATCTCACAACATGGCAGCTGGCTTCACCAGAGTGAGAAAATCAGAAGGCAAGAGGAAGTACCAGAAAGAGAGAGAATGAGGAGAGAAATCAATCTTTTATAACCTAATTGTGAAAATGATATCCCATTGTTTATACCATGTTATATTCCTTGGAAGCAAGCCACTAGTCCAGCCCATATGGGAGCAGATGGTCTGAACACCCGGAGAGGAGATCATTGAGAGGCATGTCAGAAGCTCCCTACCATGGTAACTTTATAACTTTAGGCAAATTGCTCTAACTCTTTTTCATTGTCTGCAATATGGAAATAATAATGGTAACATTGCAGTATTATTGCAAAAAATAATAATAATAATAATGTATGTAAATCACTTGGCATTACAGATGCCAAATATTGTACAATAGTTTCAACTTACAGTGGGTTATCAAATGTAACCATGTCATAGGTTGAGAAGCATGCTGAATATGACTCATTTTTGCACCATCATAAAGTTAAAAAATTGTAAGTTGAACTCTCATAGGTTGGAGACGAGTTAGAGTTCAATATAGGGTAATCATTACAATAATATTGACAATGCTGTCTAACCAGGAATAACTCTTTTTCCCCCTCGCCGCAGTCTTTACTCTTTCTGCTTATGCTCTTTTGAACCTAAATCTCTTTACTTCTTTCCCTCTCCAATATTTTATTAGCAACATGCCTCAAGTGACCAATTTATTAGGTCAGTTACTAAGATAAAATGGATAAAATGTGTTTATGCAGCTTGGATTCACCTGTTCAGTGGTATAATATAATTTAATTCTTCTCATGACTTCCCATTTGAGTTCATTATCTTTGGAGAAAGACAAACCAAATTCATCAACATCCTCAGAAACACTGATTTACAAAGTAGAACAGTCCTCATTTTTCTTGTAAACATAGAGGGAAAGTTAATCTATTATCAACCTGCTAAAGAGCTCATGGTTTTGCAAAAATATACTATATATTTCAAGATTTTGAAATATTCCAAGAGACTTTTGCAAGTGTATTTTTTCCTTTCTTTTTATTTCTATAGCAATAAATTTTCCTGCCAAGTTTTAATATTTTACCTTTGTTAAAGTAAGGAGAAAAACAAGAAACACTTTTTTTTTTTTTTTTTTTTTTAGACGGAGCCTTGCTCTGTCGCCCAGGCTAGAGTGCAGTGGCGTAATCTCAGCTCACTGCAAACTCCGCCTCCTTGGTTTGCGCCATTCTCCTGCCTCAGCCTCCCTAGTAGCTGGGACTACAGGTACCCACCACCACACCCGTCTAATTTTTTTTTTTTTTTTTTTTTGTATTTTTAGTAGAGACGGGGTTTCACCATGTTAGTCAGGATGGTCTCGATCTCCTGACTTCATGATCTGCCTGCCTCGACTTCCCAAAGTGCTGGGATTACAGGTGTGAGTTACCACACCCGGCCCAAGAAACACACTTTTAATGGAAGAAATTCTTCCAACCAAAGTTATAGGAAACTATTCTCTCCTGCCTAAATTCATTATAATGTGTTCTGAAACATTTCGGTTATGAAAAATGTAGAATACTATCACCATTCCAACTATTTTTCCTGCTCTCCCATGAATCAGAGTGATGACTCAAGGAGTTAGATGGACAGGTATCGTCCTCATTCTACCATGGATGTGTGTGGCCTTGGCTCGCTCACAAGACCTTTCTAAGCCCCGGTTTCTCATCCAGATAATGGGTCTCATCATTCTGTCCTCATGACCTATCACCTGATCCCCCTAGCAGGACAAGCGGAGCCTGGGAAATGCTCCAGACTCACGTGGCAGGGGCCCCTAGAAACCTAGGAGGAAAAAGGTACCTTGTCTCATTTAACTACGGTCAGGGAGACTGATTTTGAAAAAAATCAACTTAAAAGACAAAGTATCAAGTTAGAGACTAGCAGACAGTCAGATTTAAATTTCTAATCCTTGGGGATATTGGGAAAGAGCAGAAGCCCAGATGTGAAACCCACATGAAATATAATGAGGAACAAAACAAAGAAAAAAGTAAAGATAAGTTAGTTTTAGGACATTAGAGTGGCTGGGAGCTGAAGGGCTGGGCAACTTCAGTGATTCTCTCTGGTTTCTTTATCTCCATGGGAGCCTGCTGGAAATACTTACAGAGAAATCCTTGGAACAGACACCTACCACCTGTGGCTATTAGAAAGATATATATCATTTAGATACCACTGGGCGGAAAAAAAAAAAATGCCTTGGAAGGAAACATCTTGACTAACAGCAAGGTGCAAAATTATTTCATTTTGTTGCATTTTTGGAAACAATTGACTTCAAGCTTCTAAAACTTTGTGCTTTAAAGTCTCCATCACAGCTGTTGGAAAAATTCTTCATGTTCTCTACTATGACACTGGGATTTTTGCAGCCATGAATGGACACAAAAAGATGTCAATCATACCAGTAATGAAAAGTTCATTTCTCACTCCCTATTGTGAAGGCAATGCCTTTGTGATGGCCATTGTGTGAGACTGTGTTCAAGCTCATTTACCTTCACGTACAGAATATCTCTTTTATATTAAAAGTTTAGACTATAGTCACCCCAGATCACACCTAATGCTTTAGAATTGTATTACCATTATCCTCTATTAAATCTGTGACGACATTATAATATCTATGTCAGAAATAATGAAGAGACGAATGTGGAGTAAGAGATCTCAGTGTCACTTCCTTCTGCATTCAACATCGAATACTGATGGCATAAAAACCAGTCCCTGTCAGCCAGCAAGAAGGGGGCTTTTGACAATGGAGAATCCATCGAGAGATGTGAAGGGAATTTTCCCAGTCATGTAGACAGCTGCTGAAGTAATAACTGAATAAAAGCTAAAGTCCTTCCTTTTTCTCTCCTTCTAGAAAAATCTGTATTTATTTCCTTCACTTCTCAGAACATACTCTCCTCAGGGGGGATAGTATATGCTGAGAAGGGCTTATTTGAAGTGGTTCTTCCACAGCTGGATGAACGGATGGATGCAATAAAGACACTTAAGGAGAAGAAAGTCAGCACTAAGCATACTGGTCCCAGATTGTGAGACAGCATCCCCTCAAATTCAAGGGGCTAGAATGTGTCTCCCCTACCGCTCTGCTTCCCTTCCCCATCTGGGGGGATTAAACAGGGAAACAGAGGGACAGAAGCAACCCATTCATCAACAGATGTGTCATGAACAGCAGATCATCTTTCCTTACTTCATTAAACACTCCATATTTTACATATTTGATGACATTTCATCTTTGTTACAAAATAGGAAGGGCAAGTATTGTTATTCGCATTGTAGAGATGAAAAAAGAATTCTCAGAATAACTTGTGTATATTAATAAAGTTAATAAAGAGTAGCCCAGAGACAGGAACTCATGCTTTGAAGTTTGAGCTTCAGCCCGTAGTCAGTCAGGGCCAGTGATGGATTTAAAGTAGGAGTATAGGATTGGAGTGGCATTTCAGTCACTCAGTCTGGCTTTGGAGTGCAGAGCAGGTCCCAGTGAGAAAAGGTGGGAGGCACAATGGCTAGTTCAGAGGCTGCCGTAGTAATCCAGGCAAAGACAGTGGCTAACACAAGAGAAGCAACTGAGAATAGATTGAGGAAGTTCTTAGTGACTAGTTGGAAGTTGCAAATGAGAGGGTGAGGAAGAGGGAGCTCTCAAGGATGTCTTGGATCTGTTGTTTAAACATCTAGATGTATGACAGTGTCATTTTCTGAGGTAAGAAACATGGGAGGAAGAGTACTGTGTGTAGTTTGAGGAAGCAGGTGGAAATCGGTCAGAAGTTGGGAGCTCAGAGGAGGCATCAAGCTTAAGTTGAGATTTGAAGACATCAGAATATTTTAGGTGCAGAAGTCCTGGGTGCCCAAGATAGGAGAACTTCCAGAGAGTGACAGAGGTGGAAATCAGATTTCAGGAAGTGAAAAGAAAATGTGATGAGGTTATCCAATGTAGACCACATTTTTAAAAAACTGTGACTATGGCCAGGCGTGGTGGCTCACGCCTGTAATCTCAGCACTTTGGGAGGCCAAGGCAGGCAGATCACGAGGTCAGGAGATCGAGACCATCCTGGCTAACACAGTGAAACCCCGTCTCAACTAAAAGTACAAAAACTTACCTGGGCATGGTGGTGCGTGCCAGTAGTCCCAGCTACTCGGGAGGCTGAGACTGGAGAATCGCTTGAACCCGGGAGGCAGAGGTTGCAGTGAGCCAAGATCGCGCCACTACACTCCAGCCTGGGTGACAGAACGAGACTCCATCTCAAAAAAAAAAAAAACAAAAACAAAAACTATGACTATGAAGAACTAGTAAAGGGCTGCAGCTGGAGGGAGAATGGAATATAAGGAGGATTGCTTTATTTTTTTAAATGAAAGAGTGTGTTTCAGTGCTAATGGTAAAGAACAGAATGATAAGGGAAGATGAAAGACAGAGGAAATTCACTTAGTGAGCAAAGAGCTATTGAAAAGCTGCTGTGCACTGGAGATCCAACAGTAACCAGACATGACAAGGTTCTCACTTAATGAAAATTGCATTCTAATACGGAGACCAAAAATAAACAATAATAGCTTCTATTAAGTATAAATGCAATATTAAGCTATGGTACTTAAAACACAATAGCACTGGCACAAGAACTGACAAATGGAGGCATAGAACAAAATAGTCTAGAATTTATAAATGTAGGAAATTTTCAATGTGATAAAGTAACATTTTAAACCAGTAGAAAAGGAATAAATATATTTAATAAATGGTGCTAAGACAAGTAGATAATTTTAGGGAAAAAAATGAAAAATGGTCATTGGGGGCAGGAGAAAATTATCTCTAAAAAGGAAGACAGACACTTCTTGCATTTTGATTGCAGAAGAGGAGAGCGAGTAGGAGAAGAGTATGGATGCAAGAACATTTGTGCAGTGTGAAAGCAGGAAAACGGAAATATTTCACCCACTGGCTTCCCTTTTTTCCTTGTGAAATAAAAGGCATATACTATGCCAAAAGTAAAGGGGCATTTGGAAAGTTAGAAATCTGGAGGAGATGGGGGAAAAATAAAAGAGAATATAATAAATGAAGTTCAAGGCACAGCCAGGAACTGGTTATTTGGGGTAATTGAACTAGAGTATGAAAGTGGGACCTAGCTGAAGAGTTTGCAGGACAGATGGTAGGTAGAGTTCAATAGGTCAAAATTACTCCACAGCTCTGCAGACTACACACCAAATAGGACCATAGCACTCATATTTAAAGGCCAAGCAAGAAGTATATTCCCTAGAACTCTGAGCAGCAGGAAATTTATCTAGGGAAGAACAGATATGCCACAGTAGAACATGATCAGAGCAACTGGGTAGGTACACAATAGGAAGCTGGGCTGGAGCTAGGAGGAAGGGAGGGACACCATTCTCGGACACCATTCTCAAACACACCATTCTCAAACACACCTGGATGGCCTATTTCTGGTCAAAGGCCACATCCAATATGGAGTCCCACTCTGGCACCACTGTATCAGTACAACATAATTGAGAACCAGGACAGGTTCCCTCACCAAATCTTGCCATCAATGTCTTCCTTGTTATTTATCAGTTTGATTCTATAGTCCAGAATCTGAACTCTACTGAACATAATCTCTCCACTTCCCTCACTTTCAACGGTAGACCCCACAAACAAAAGTGGGTATGGGTGGGTGTCAGAGAATCAAGGAAGGGAAGCAGGAGCTGAACGAGGGAAGCTATAGAATTGAGTCAGGGATGAGATTGGGCCTAGAGCTGGTGGTCACTACAACCCAAGGATTTGGGATCAAGAGCCAATTTTCTCAATGTAAATAAGAAATTTATAGGAAAAAAAAAAGGACCTGAAGAATTCGGCAAACAAAATTCCAGGTTGTCTAGTAAGAAGTAGTAGAAAAATTAACAAAGCTGATTTGTTGTAAACATGACAAAGAATCTAGAAAAGAGCCGGGAGAACCTGTGGCGGAATGAAGATAGACACTGGGTCATTGATTGTCAGAGCCAGCAGTTGCAAACTTATTGTCTTCTCTGCCCAGAGCAGGAACGGTGGGCACCAGCCACAGTTGGGCCAAGCAAAGAGTAGCTTCTGGCATTGACTTTGACTAAGGAAAACTATGACAATTGCAGACATACCAGCAAGACGATTAATTACAAAGCATGTGGAGAACAGCTAGATACATCCTTCACAAACATGATAGGATTGCTAGAAAACTCTGAGACTTGCTAAAGGTGAAGGGAAATCACCTTTGTGATCTAGAGTGGGAAAGATTTCTAGGCAACAGCAATCTTTCAAAAACATCAGTATAGCCATCTAGAAGCTAATCATCATAATGTATTAATCCTAACAAACAAATATGTTGTGTGGGAAGTAGGGGACAGGGTGACTGCATTTGAGAGTATCAATAATCTGGTCACTTCTCACCTTTTCAACTTGCAGGTAAGCATTATTCCCTATTCCCATGCTTTCTTAATATGCATCTTTGTCCAAACTAATCAGCATCTTCTAGAGTTTCATCCCATAAGTAATGAGGACAATCACATCTCATAAAGTCCTTGCCTCTCCACTCTTGTGCTTTACAATGCTTGTCTGAGTTCCAACACCTGAAGCCTCTCACTTGGTCTCACCAAGTCTGGTGTTCCCCTGGTAGCCTGTGCTTGTTTTCACATTTGTGTTGGGCTTCTCCACTCCTCTGAGATCTGCCATGCACACACCATGCTTGTTTTTCCCCCAGCTATCAGATCACTCCATGCTCAGCAGACTGTGGCATGCTATACCTCTGTATGTCCCCACTTAGCCAGGATAAGAACTCAGAAAACATTCAGCTCCCTTCCCAATGCCTTTACTTCCTTTCTGTGCTCTATCTGAATTGCTCCCAATCAAATGATTCACTTTCTCATAGCATAAGGGCCGTTTGATGTAACAGCAGAACATGGGGCCTTGCCTCCCCTAACTCACCCTCCTTATAGACACACTGGCCAGCTGGCCAGCCTGCTTTCCCTCTGACAGAGAGAGGGAAAAAGAGAAACCAGGCAGAAACGAAAAAGAGAAGTGCCTCACATTTAGAAGTTAATCTGGTGTTCACAACTAAACTGTGTGATTGTCCTAGACATAAACAATTTACAGAATGCCGCCCTCAGACAAGGGCACTCAGAGACCAAGATAAAATGAGACAAAGTAAGACACACCTCATAATTGTGTCTAAGAACTAATAAGATACCCAATTTTAAAATTATCCCCATTTTCTGGCAGCATCAAACCATTTCCTTAGACTCTCCTTCAAATCACTTAACTAAAGTCCAAGCCCTATAACAAGATTTTGAATACCCTGTTACTGAGAAGCCCTGCAGTTTCCCAGTGTAGGGGTTCTCTCCAGCACCATAAATAATGCCTCCAACTTGCTTAACTACAGGTTTGTTCCTGGGGGCCTTTGGCTGAAGGTTATTGTCAATAACCAGCATGAAATGGTCCTTCCCATACGCCTGACACTGTGCTAGGCCATGTGGATACAGGAGCAAATAATGACATGACCTCATTAAATCCTGACAGCAACTCTGTGAGACGGATTTTATAATATTCACTATACAGAGGAGGAAACCAGGCCCAACACTGTACAAGCAAGAAGTAGTAGAGTCAAGATTAATTGGCCTATCTCTAGGCCCCCAAAGCTCCTATCTAAGATGGAGCAGCATCACTGAATTATTTTCTATCACTTGGAAACGATGCTATAACAGAAGCAGATCTCACCTGCTGAATCCAGGAGCAGCAAAGAGTAAAACCAAACCAGGCTGGCCAGTAAAACAAAAACCACAAGAACAATAGACTGGGTATGGTCTGATAGCAGAGCCAGGGAAAGTCACTGAAGGCCAAGACACACAGTTCTTAAGCCAAATGGTCTAGAAGACAATAAGGACTTGAGAGTGAAACTCTACTACTTTCAGGCAACTTTCAGGTTTTATATCTCAGTTAATAAAAACAAAAAACAAAAGAAGTAAATGGATTGACTCAAGATCAGCCAAACTGAAAAAGCAAGGATAGAATCGTGGCTATGGAGTATTTAGAGCAGTGAGCAGAGCTGAGGAATCAATGCTCTTAGGGTAAGGAGAGCAGATGACATGATGGGAAATAGAGTAAATAAAAATAAATAGCAAGAAAAAAACACTATCATGATCATCAAGTTATTGAACCAGTGCTCACTCCAGACCATGGGCACAATTTCAGCCTGATGGAATGTTGTTGGGAGTCACCTCACACTGGCAGAGGATCATCTGTGAGTACCTCGCTGCCGGTTCTGCCTCTGGGGTCGAGGATACTGCAGTCTGAATTCATTTTCTCTCGGAAAAACAAATTTGTCCGCTCCTAGGAGCAGAGACAGAGCTTGAGAGACGGCCTAGAAAGCTTATTGCATGTCACGTTGCTCTTAACAATCACATTTTTATGAGCATAAATGAATCAGAAACATATGGGTGAAATTTCTTGGCCTGATGTGAGCAGCCTCATACCCCAAGCGGTGCCCTCAGAGAGGATGCTTGGAATGTAAGTGTTGGTGCCAGAATCCCTGGTGGGAAGGTCAGGGGAGCAGACCTCTCCCGCCCGCGTACCCAACCCCTGCAGCACAGCCTGTGCACAGACCTCACCAGACAGGCAAGATTTTCCTGTGCCAGACTACTTTCCACTTCATCTCTGTGCTTGTTCTTTTTCAATAACAAAGGCTGAGTGTATGTGTGTGGATGCATGCGTGTGCACACACATGCACATATGCACATGCACAGGCATATTTTTACTCTTCCAATGAATATTGTGAACTAAGAGGCCAGGGTAAAATAGCACCAACGGCTATAAAATAGCAATGGATTTCTGCTTTAAATGATACAATCTTTCTATAAGGAAACTGACTTCTTAAATATCAAGATAAATACTAGCACTGGATAGCTGGACAACTGCAGAAAAATTCAACCATGGAGTTAGTTGTGGCATCACATTCATGGATATAAACAGCATTGATTGAACTCCTGTTTAAAACCCTGAGAAAAGGTACCAATTCTTCCAAATTTTTGAATCTAGCCTTGTGTTTGGCACCTACATTTTTAGGCCAGAGTAAGGAAAAATAACGAGGACTATGTTGTATTTCTCACATATGGGTTAAGAAATCAAAAGTCAGGATATTTGGGATAAAAATGCACACAGATGCCTCTTGTCAACACAATGTCTGAAAACTCATAGGGATGCAATGTGAGTGAGTAGAGTGTGGGCTTCAATGTCAGCTACACAAGGAATGAGTCCTAGTCTGGTCATTTGCTAGCTATTTGACATTGGGCAAGTTGCTCAACCTCTCTGAGCAGTTTTCTTATGGATAAAATGATGAACATGAAAGCCAATATACATAATGTACCCTGCACACAAGAGTCCAATCAATCACAGCTATCATAGAATGAAAAGCTTCTCACACACATTTTAAAACTAGACCTTCAGAATAGATTTTAGGCTTCATTATTAACTTATTTATTGAGTTCCTATGTAGGTGTAGTCCATCCTAGACACTAGCTCATTGTCCCTCAACCCATTCTCTGTCCCTCAACCCACATACCCTACTTAGCAACCTAACTAGGCAATTCAAAGTAGTGAAGTCCAACAGTCCTGGACACATTCAGAATTCTCCCTTTGTTTCACTCTTTGTATTAGTCCACATTAGGCCAACTCCTCATAGCAGCTTGCTTGCTATCTGCATTTTGCTCTTAACAGCCTGTGGACATACCAGTGCAAGCATGCCCTCCCCACTGGGTTCAAGGGCCATATCTCTGCCATCATTTCCCAAGGAGTAGCAAGTTGAAATATTTTCCCAGTTTCTTGACACTTCATGTTTGGGCAACAGATTGCACCACACTCAAGTTAACCTTGCCCAAGTTCCCCTGGTCTGATATTTGTTTCCTTACCAAATAAAATCTACCTTATTTGTTCTGCCATGGCTTCATCTCCACTTCCCTCAGTCTCCTCCTAAGATTCTTTCAACCCTAGTCAGATAACTTTACTCATCTTTCTCCACCACACCCAGTTCATACCTACCTCAGTGCCTTTCCTTGGGCTGTATCCTCCACCTCTACCCTCTTGTGAATGTTTTCCTAAGTTCCAGTCCACCTTCAAAGCCTCAACCCCTCCCAGTCTCATCTTGTCTCCTTCTAATACAAGGAGGATTCCCAGCCTCCTCCAACACACAATGGTCCTCCCTTCCTCTGACACCTCTAGCCCATCCACTATCGATGCTGGTGTGTAATAGGATATCCAGTGCCTGGTGTAGCCAGGGACCTTTCCTATGTATTGTCTAGCTCCCCACTCTGAGTGTAAGCTCCTTGAAGACAGGAACCGTGTCTTCTTATACTGGCTCCACAACGGGCAACCAATCTTTGATTATTGTGAAGATAGACTCAAGCACGCCTGTAATCCCAGCACTTTGGGAGGCCAAAGCGGGTGGATCGCCTGAGGTCAGGAGTTTGAGACCAGCCTGGCCAACAGGTTGCAACCCTGTCTCTACTAAAAATACAAAAATTAGCCAGGCATGGTGGCAGGCACCTGTAATCGCCGCTACTCAGGAGACAGAGGTAGGAAGAATTGCTTAAACCCAGGAGGCGGAAGTTGTTGTGAGCCGAGATCACTCCACTGCACTCCAGCCTGGGTGACAGAGAGAGACTCTGTCTCAAAAAAAAAAAAAAAAAAAAAGACTGAAGCAGTAGGAGGTTGACATGAAATAGAACTTTTTTGATTTAAACAAAAACCATTTACTTACTGCTGTAATGTTTAGTCTGTTCTTTCATTCTTTGTCTTTTATTCTCTATAAACTACTTGGTCCTTGAAATCCCTGCTGGGGAAGGAAAACCTGTAACTCCTGCAGCTCTGATTGAAGCAGAACACTTGAACGGACACAACGTGCCCATCAGAAAATGCTGCTTCTCTTCATCAACTTCCCCTGCCATGCCATGATCCCAGGTCAGGCTGTAAAACCATGGAGGCTGAGGAGGTCACTGGAGGGCTGAGGGATTAGGATGGGTCAGGGAAGCCTCCTGGAGGATATTGTGGAGTCTTGAAATGGAGACTGGGGAGTGCTCCTGCACACAGCCTGAAGGAAAACCTGCTGTGATGCTGTGATGTACCTGTGTGCAAACCACGTCATGGTTACGAGGCTGGCCCATCATCTGCTTGGAATGGACAAAAAGCAACTTAAACTGAAAAACAAATACAAAATGATTCTATTTGGAAAATCATTTCTAAAATGTGACCCAAAGTGCCTTTTAACCTCTCTATGACTCAGTTTACCTGCGGAGATTATAATTATACCTACCTCATGGGATAGTTGTAAAGTTTACCTAAAATAAACAAAATGTGCTGTATCCATACAGTGAAATATTATTCAGTCATAAAGAGAAATGAGGTGCTGATACATGCTATAATGTGGATAAGCCTTGAAAACATTATGCTAAGTGGAAGAAGTCAGACACCAAAGGACACATATTGTATGATTCTCTATACATGAAATATCCTGAATAAACACATCCTAGAGACAGAAACCATATTAGGGGTTATCAGGGACTGGGGAGAGAGAATAATGGAAAGCGACTGGTAGGTATGTGGTTTTGTGGGGGGCGATGAAAAATGTTCTGGAATGAACTAGTAGTGATGGTTGCACAACATTGTGAATATATGAAAAATACATTGAATTATTGTACACTTATAAAGGGTAAATGTTATGGTATGTGAATTAACCTTAATTTTTTTAAGTGTAAGCAAATAATATAGACAATTGGCTTGGCACAAAGTCTGGCAGATATAAACGCTCAGCAAATACTGTTAAGATTACTGGAAAGGGCAAGATAACAGAAAACATTTAGATGTGGTCTTAAACCCTGGCTATTCCACTCTCTAGCTGTGCTGAGTGACTTTGAGCGAGTTATTTGAACTCTTAGATGCAGCTTCTGCAAAGGTTAATTGGGAGTGATAATCCATTCTTGTTGTAAGTATTAGGTAATATGTAAAGCTCCTTTGCACAGTGCATATCATGGGGTAGATGCTCAGTAAACCATATTCCTCTTCCTCTTTATTTCTTATTAAATCTCATTCCCGTAGAAATCCTTAGAACACAGTTCTAGCTGGCCAGAAGTTGGGGTTCCATACCTGGAACTAATGAGAACCCACCAAGGATACTTATTGGAATCATGCAAAGTGTTTTCCCAAAGAGCCCCAGGGCAGAATAACCAGAAGAGCAAGTGAGGACTGCGGTTGGGAGGGAAAGCCAGAGGTCACAGCAGGGAACACAAATCCACACTCTAGGCCTTGGCTAGGCTGCGGAATAAGTCAAGGGGTCAGGACCAAACAAAGCAAACAAGATCTGGGAGCTCAGACAAACCATTCAGAATAAAAGCCAGGAAAAAGGCAATGGTATTAGGGTCCAAGGCAAAACCAGGCCTGTTTATTTAAAAGACATTAAACTAGATTGAACCTAAGACCTGATATCTGTTATTCTCAACTAGTCAGTAAATCATTCTCCCTGTCTTAAAGCCTATGAAAAGAAGAAGGAGTCAGAAGAGAGAGGGGGAAGGGCAGAGTGGGTCCTAGGGAACTGGGCATGATTAATCATCACCACCTCTCCCTGGACAGTGCAGCTCAGTGTGCAGCAGTTGGGGGTGGGAAACCCTTTCTTGAAAATTCTTCGTCTTCTTATCCCACAGTCCAACAATCCTGCCAAAACGTAGCCACAGGATAAATTTAAGGACAAAATGCAGTGATTTGTTAGATGCAAAATCTCTAAGATGGGAGGCTTTTGCTCAAGAGTTGAAATTGTTGCATTGATAAATGTTGATGCTGTCTGCTACTGCTGGTTTTCTCAGGAGTTTGGGGAAAGAGGGAGATTTTGATCCCATGAAGAAATTTCTCCTAGTTGTCTCTTAAGCTGTTCTGTAATCAACATTAACACTGCCAAAATACTTAAACCCTTTTTCCTTGTTGTCACCCATCTGTGTATGAATTCATTGCAAAGGCCAGATACAGGACAATAAAGTGTCTGCAGATAAATCAACGGAAGATTATTTTTATTATAATCCATAAAGAAGGTACTTAGTCAGCAAAATAAATGACACCAAACACCTTCACTGCAAATGGTGGGGCTGATTCAGTTTTTTCTTCCTTCATTCTTCAACAGAGATCCATTTCCTTAAAGACCATCGTATTCTGAGGCAGAGGCATGCACATGTGTTTTTGCTTAGGGCCTGTGTCTGCAGTGATGTCCAGACTGTTTCTTGGGGACCTGGCCAGCACAACTTAGTAGATATTCTGTGTTTCAATAATTTCTGCTTTCAGAAGAGCATACTGTACCTCCAGGCAGAGTCTGAGGTTTGGAGTCCGCCGGGAATGCGACTATAACAAGGAGTCCTGAAAGCCTTTGGCTGCTAGGACCATGCAAGTTCCTTCTGGCAGCACTGCACTTACTGATTTGCACATTCACCCATTCCCTGACACACACACCCACTTACTTCTACAAATTAAATGCACATATGTGCAAATTGATGTGCATCTCACACACCCACATACACACATACATACCCTTATGCACACAGTTGAAAATATACCACATGCCCACATATACGTTGCTCATGTATATGGGAATAAGCATAAAAACTCACGGATGTACACATGCATGTACGCACACACACATTCCTTATGCACATGAACACGTTGGTCCTCATACCCATGGCAGGAATTCTGTGACAACTTTGTGGTGTCCAAATGATAGTACTATTTATAGTCTTCCAGACAATTGTGCCCTGCTATAAACGTGACTTTTTTAGGAGACACAAAGAAAACAATAACAGCAACTGTCTCACCAATTGTAAGGCACAGTCTATAAATCACTGTGCCTTACTCCCCAACAAAAGAAAGAAGCAAAGCATTGTTCAGGACAGAACTGAAATGTGACCAGGTATTAAGATTGGAAAGACCTTCGAGCGGAAAAATCAAGGCACCAGTATTAATACAAGCCAGTAAATAAATAAAGTCTGATTTGGCCACCAGCAACTTCTTAAACTTCTGGTTTAAGGTGGATGAGGATCTGAGAGCGACGTTCTGGTTTGTCAACCCACACACATCTTTGTGGCTTTCAAATAGAGACAGCCATCCTGAGTTCCTTCCAGCTTGGGGATACTATTTTTGCTAATGGCATTTTTAAGGGTCCAAACAGGCCATTTGCTTACATAAGAAATGCAATGGAAAGAGGCAACATCTTTTTTGTTGTCATTTTCCAGTTTGGCAAAACCACATCTTGGAAGTAAAGCAGAAATTTTGGAGGCAGTTTACCTAAGACCTCAAACCAAATTTACGGACAGCTGGATAAATTCTTTAATGGGTTATATTTGTTCCTAAATAATTGGCATCAGGAAGTATAATTTTCTTAAATTCATCCCTAACAAGGATTGACTCTTCCATCTTCTCTCTATCCTATGTGGGACCTCCCGCTTCTCCCTGCCCATCTCAAACCCTAATAAACAAATCCCTCTCTTACGCCATCAGCCTCAGAGAAAGGTGAAGGAGTTTTTCTTGAGTTCACAGCTGCTCTCTCAGGGCCACAGTAGTGTGCTGGGAGATCTGGAAACCTGGTGGACAGAGAAACCAAAGTGGGAGGAGATTAGGGTTGGGTTGGAATGTGGGAGTGGGGGGAATTTGAGCAAGAACTTTGAGTCTGAGAATTCAGAGCCCAGGGTGGTGCCTGGAATTCCAAAATGGAGAAAGAGATCTCAGCTGCTTTCATATGGAAATTGGCCTGGAAGCAGACTTTGTCCCCGCTTGGAACGGAAGCCAAGACCAAGTTCAGTGAACCTAACACACCGTTCAATCAACCATTGAAACCCAGGAGAAGAGAAGGCAGGAAAGGGAGGGCAGAGGGTCAAAGAGGCTCGCCTTTCATTTGGACTTGGTTCCGGAGGTGACAGTAAGGAGGAATTAAACACTGGAAACAACTTGAAGGCAAAATCCCTTCTATCAGGAAGGTGCATTCTGCCTGGCTTTAAATGAAAGAAAAGAAGGGGAGAGAAGAAGGAAAATGAAAAAGAAAACAAGAAAGCAAGCAAGTAAGAAAAAAGAGAGAAAGAAAGATGTAGACAATGACAATCACTCAAAGCAATGATTCTGCAACTGACAAAATAAATGCAAATACATACACTGGGTGTAACTTAAAGAAGGAAAGAACCGACCTATAGTTGGCAAACATTCCCCCCTCCCCACCCTCTTAGATAAAGGCTTTCAGAGACCTGAAGATTCTTAAAGCAGATACTAACTGGACTTCTGAAAGTTTACTTTTGGACTCGCTTTAACTTTGTTTTGTTTTTATTGCACCTTGAAAAGAAAGTTGAAGAAGACCTACTCTTTGCAAAAAGAAGCTACTATAGTTTCTGCCTAGATATTTTTTTGGGGACTAGTTTCCCGTCTTTTGTCCTTGATTTATTATTGCCTTTATTTGTTCTCCCCATTTGGTTCATTTTATTCTTACTTTAAAAGAACAGCTCCAAAGACCCTTCTATTTTCATGGAAATTGCTCAGTACTAACAATTTCAGATAGCTTCCAAAAGAATAATCATCACACTGGCCGTTTTACCCAAGAAGCTTTGCAGCATTTCACATAACAATTTACTAATTAATGACAAATTAAATGGAATTTGGTAAGAAGAATCAGAGGTTAGAGTGCTGGTGTATATTGTCTGTAAAAAGGTATGCAAATATCTTCAGCCCATTTGTGGTTCATCAGTGGGAAATAATTGCTATTCTACTGGACAATTTCACATGCGGGAGGGCTGCCGCATAGAAGCAGAATTTGGAAATTATACATCATTTTAACTTTTTAACAGTTTTTCAGATTAGATACTGTTCCTTCATTTTAAAGGCACAATGAACTTAATCTTTTTTGTTTTAGTAGATGTAAAATCATGGAAATTTGACTATACTTTGCTGCTTATATTAATTACATATTTGCAAGCAAGAAGCAGTCTTTGGAAATTAGTGACTAAAGTTTCCATCTCTCACAGGCGAAAAAAAGGCACTGACTCCAATCTCCTGAAGCAAGCACTGGAAAACTATAGCCCACAGGCCAAATCCGGCCCTCTACCTGTTTTTGTAAATAAAGTTTTATTGGAGCACAGCCACATTCCTCTTTCTGCGTAATGTCTATGGCTACTTTTAAACTGCTATAGCAGAGTTGCAAGAAAAGTCTTGTGGCCCACAAAGCCTCAAATATTTACAATCTGTTCCTTTACAAAAAGTTTGCCAACCTCTGTCCTAGAGGGTAAAGCTAGGGAGAGAATATTTTTCATAAAGACGAAATAAAAGGTTTTAACCTATAAAATATCAAAATTAATTTAATGTGTCCTGTCACTACTTAAAGCCCACAAATGGTCACCATCACTCCACCTGTCACAGAAATTTGCCAAATGTTCTTTTCTTGCTCAGTGCACATGTAAAGGAAGTGCATTCTCTCTCTGTGCTCCAGTTCTTCTGCAGCCCAGTGAATGGGCCGGTCACCTCAGGGAAACACTGGTCATCCCTAATAAGAAAAGGCCTTGCAAAGAGTGAAATGTGTCTGCCACCTGTGGAAGTTCCAGCACAACACAGAAGGGTTCCCACATCAAATAGGTGATTGCTTTGGACACATGACAATTAATTTATTTTTACCGCTTTTAACTTTGAGAGTGAGACAAAATATCTTACCTGTCTTTATTACTCATCTTTAATTTATCTTCTTTTCAAAACATGAACACACAAAAGGTATTTGGGGTCACAAAAATGTCTTATTATATTTAGAACATTCCCCCCTTGGATACAGGATACTACATCCACACATTCATTCAGCTTCTGAATATTCTATTCGTGTTGAGGGCACAGGGACACAGCCCAATGCAAAACATTTCTTGCATGACAACAACTTGGTATTACCAACCGCACCTGTCAGATCACAGCCAAACATCAGCTTAAAGCGAAAAATTGATAGTCACCTTGATGGAACATCATTATTTCTCCCAGTCAGTAGGTTGATAGGTATCTGAATTGGCTAGCTGCTCCAGCAAAATCTCAGTCTCTCAGCACAATGTCAGCCTCTTTCTCCTGCGGCTTCTAGTCTCTAAAATACATCTGTGTAAGCTGGGTGTGGCGGCTCACACCTGTAATCCCAGCACTTTGGGAGGTTGAAGCTGGTGGATGACTTGAGGCCAGGAGTTCAAGACCAGCCGAGCCAGCATGACAAAACCTCGTCTCTACTAAAAATATGAAAATTAGCAGGGTATGGTGGTGATGGCACATGCCTGAAATTCCAGTTACCCGGCAGGCTGAGGCATGAGAATCGCTTGAACCCAGGAGGTGGAGGTTGCAGTGAGCCAAAATCATGCCACTGCTCTCCAGCCTGGGCAACAAAGTAAGACTCAGTCTCAAAAACAGACCAAAACAAAACAAAATCTGTGTGCATTGTAGAACTGATGTTTTAGAAAAAGCACAGAACTGGGAGTTTGTAGCTTGACAGACTATGTGTTCCAGGCATGTGACCTAACCATTCCAAGTTAGAAGAGGAAATTGGTCTAGCTCAGGATGGCCAAACTCAGTATCCATGCCATCTCTCAGTCAGCCATTCAACAGTAGCATTAAGCACTTCTTCTACTTCAGCACTATACCAAGGTACTAGGTAAATAGCTGAGAAGAAATAGACAGGGTCCTGCCCTCAGGAAGCTTGCTGTTAAATGACTGTGTTGTGAGAAAAGGGTGAGAAAACAAATACACACATACATATAATGGCAAATTATGAGGCATGCAACCAAGAGACATTAATAGAAGTGGTTTGCATCAGGCAGGGAAGGCCTCTACAAAGAAGTGACATTAAAATGGAAACTTAATGGATGGGATGGGCACAGTGGATCATGCCTGTAATCTCAGCACTTTGGGAGGCTGAGGCAGGAGGATCACTTGGGGCCGGGAGCTTGAGATCAGTATGGGCAACATAGCGAGATCCTGACTCTACAAAAAAAATTAGCCCAGTGTAGTGGTGTGTGCCTGTAGTCCCGCCTACTCAGAAGGTTGAGGTGGGAAGATCACTTGAATGGAGGAGTTCGAGTTTACAGTGAATTATGATCTCACCACTACACACCAGCCTGGTCAACAGAGAGAGATCTTGTCTTGGAACCAGCTAGAAAAACAGTGGTGGAGTGGGGAAACTATTCCAAATAGAGTGTGCAGCATGGGAAAAGGTGCTGAGACTGGAAAGAGCTTTGCCCATTTGAATAATTGAAGTAAGATTTGCACCCAGGGCAGACATCACTAATTGATCACAGCCCTCTTTTCTGTTGAAAATGGACAAAGCCTCAGTATTCTCAACATAGCGCTCCAGGCAGCCACAACTAATCCACTGGAGTGGGTAAACACTGAAACCTATTTGTCATCCCTGAAACACCTGGTTACAGAAGGTTCTCCCAGGCCTGGAGTTTCTAATTCTATGATTCTCATTTTATTCACTATTTGAATATTAACTCTTGGTTTGAACATTCTTCAGGTGCCTGTTTTCTTCAAATATTATTGACTTCCTGGAGATGATGAGCTTTCTCTCTCATCCCATTCCATTCAATTTCCACAGGCAAAGCCCCTTTCCATACATATATTTCAAAGGCTCTTCAAATTCCCTTTCCCTAGTGGAATCTCACCCTTGTGTATCAGTTATCTATTACTGTGTAACAAACCATACCAAAAGCTAGTGGCTTTAACAACAGGTTACCTGTTCCAAAGACTCTGTGGTTGGCTGGTCAGTTCTCACTCAACAGATTTCAGGTGGGGCTGAGTTCAGCCAGGGCAATAGGGAGAGCAGAAATGGCTGGGCCTCTCTCTACTTGGTCTTCATCCCAGCTTCTTCCTAGCATGGCAGTATCAGAGTAGAGTTACAAGAAGGTGAAGAGGAGGCTGCAAGGCTCTTTAAGGCATAGTCGCAGAACTTTGATGATATGGCTCCTTCCCATTCAATTGGGCAAAGCAAGTTCACGTCAGGCCAATTCACATCAGATCCCCTCCTTTTTCTGGGGAAAGGCAGCAAAGACATATTGTAAGGGGTACGCATCCAAGAAAGGGAGGACTTTGTGGACATATTTTTTAATATAGCCCAATAAGAATCTGTTTCAAAATTGCAGAAGTAGACCAAACAGCCCAGCTGCCTCACTCCTAGCCCATTCTTCTCTATCATTAAACCATTAAACACCCCATGACCTTAAGGCACTATTTGCAAGTTGGTGATTAGGAGGCCAAACAAAATTGTGAAAACTCCTCAGAGCACAGCTGACTAGAGTGTGATGCAGCCAACAGACAAACAAGTTTTCAAACTGAAATAGGTCTGTTTACTTCTCTGGTAACACCAAGTCACTGATGTTCATGTTCCTGATAAGTTCAACTCCCCCTGAACCATCCAGTGCTTTTCCTTCATGACTTAACTACTTATCACTTTCTACCTTATAGAGGTTGTGTTGGATTCAAGGCAGATGGACAGATTTGAATCCCAAATGCATCTCATACTACTAGCTGGACAACCCAGAGAAAATTCCTTTGCCTTGGTTTTCTCATCTTTTCAATGGGCAAATAGGAAACTTGCAAGGTGGTTGTGAGAAGTAACGGAAATAGATGCAAAGTCACTAGTAAAATTGCTGGCATACGTTAGATACTCAATAAATATCAGCTATTGCTTGTTATTAATGGTGTTTGGTCAGGAGAACCTTCATGTAAGAGATAAGCTTGGACTGAGTTTTGAAGAATAAATAGAATTTGGGTGCTGGGGAGCAATCAGATGGAGAAAGTAGCAGACAAAGAAATGCACACCATCGGTAATTTAGGTGTAAATAAGTGGACTAACATGGTTGAAGTGGTCTTGTCTTTACATTCAGCCTTCAGCCTTCAGTCTTCCTTCAGTGGTTTAGGAAATGAAGTCGGGAAGGAGACTAAGGCCAGATATGCAAGAATTGTGAATGTATGGATAAGAAATCTGGGCTTTTTCTAGCACAATTGAGGGCCATGGAAGGAGAGAGGGACAAAACGAAAAACAAGCCATCAGGGCATGATCAGAAAAATTAGTTCTGTCATCATGGCAGGGTGGCTAGACTGGAGACAGACCAAAGGGATAAAAAACTATTGGTAAGTGAGATAGCATGTGAAGGTTAAGTGTGTTTGATCATGTTTTCAAAACTAATGCTTCTCATCTCTTCAACTGAGGATTTGGGCAGTTTGAAATTATGTCCACAAACTCTTTCACACTGCTTCTATGAGAAAACAGTCTATTCCCTCCCCTTGAATGTGGGTTCACCTCAGTGACCTCTAATGAACAGAATGTGGCAAAGGTGGCATCGTGGACTTCAAAGTCTAGATCATAAAAAGCAATACAGCTTCTGCCTGGTTCTCTTACTCTTAGGATGCTTGCCCTTGGAACCCAGCGTCTAGGCCATAAGGAAGCCAGCCAGGTAGCCCCCTGGTGGAAGGGCCACATATTCCAGCCCCAGCTCCAGCTGAGGTCCTAGCTGACAGCCAGTATCAGCCTCCGGACATGTAAATGAGAGAGCCTCCAGATGACCTCACCTTCAGCCTTTGATCCCCACAAGCTGATGCTAAGTGGAGCAGAGATGAGCTGTCCCCGCGGAGCCCTGCCCAAATTGCTGATTTGCAAGCAAAGTAAATGTTGTTATTTTAAGTCACTAAGTTTTGGGGTGTTTTGTTACACAGCAATAGTTAACTGGAGCCAGCTGTTCTGGGTACTGACTGGGTGTCACACATACATTTGTTATTCTCATGCTTGTTCACAAGGTCAATTACCCAGAAATCGTAATTTTTAGGTGGAACATTCCTTATCACGTCACCCTTTCCATTTTCTTCATAGCATTTCTCACAATTTGCAATTATAGTCTATATTTGCTTGTTAGCTTGTTTTCTTTGCCTCTTTCTCTAGAATAGAAGCTCCCTAGGTATCCTCATCTTGTCTGTCTTACTCACTGCTGTATCCAATTACGTATTCTGTACCTGGCACATGGTGAGCACACCATAAATATTTGTGGAATAATGAATGAGTAGATAAACATGATGAAACGCGGATATATTCAATTCCATTACACAGCAACCACTTACAGAAGGCATGTGCCAAAGTTTTAAGAAAAGAAAAATGTAAGTAGTTTAGGATTTTTTTTTTTTTGAGACAGAGTCTTGCTATGTTGCCCAGGCAGATCTCAAACTCCTAGACCTTGGAATACAACCATCTTTCCACCTCAGCCTCCCAAAGTGCTGGGATTACAGGCATGAACCACTGAGCCTGGCCCATTTTGGATTTTAATGGAGAAAATGATTTGCATTCGCTTTTTTGTTTTTTATGAATTGGTACCAAGCAGCCATTGAGCCCTTGTTACTACACCATCTCAGCTGGGCTCACAGAAAAGGAGTGTTTTCTGGATGCTTCCTCTGAGAACCATTACACACATCATCTCATCAAACCCTCAATAGCTCCATGTGGCAGGTATCCTGTTTCCAATTAAGGGACGAGGACACTGAGGCTTAGAATGATTCAGTATCTCTCTCAAGAAACACAGCTTTGAAGTGAAGAAACCAGGGTACAAACTCAGGTGTGACTCCATATTGGCATCACATGGGGCTAACAAAATTCAGGTGGACCAAGCAAAACCTGAATGAGTCTTTGTGACCGTATCCCATGGATGCGCACCAGCTGTTCACAGGCAATTCTTCAGCTTCTGCAGGGATGAGGGGGTAAAAATAAGATACCATTCCTTCCTGTCTTCGTCTGTGTAGGGTGCTGCACCAGAGCACTTTAAAACTGGGTAGCTTATAAATGACAGAATTGATTTCTCACAATTCTGGTGGCTGGGAAGTCCAAGATCCAAGTACTGGTGGATTTCATATCTGGAGAACGGTGGCTTTCTGGTGCTTCTCACTGTGTCTTCACATGGCAGATGGGATCAGGGAAGCTCTGTAGGGCCTCTTTTGTAAAAAACACCCATTCATGAGGGCTCCATTCACATGACCTCAACACCTCCCAAAGGCCCCATCTCCAAACACCATCACCTTGGGGATTAGGTTTCAACATATGAATTTTAGGGGGGACACAAATATTCAGACATAACACAGCCTTCATTCTTTTTATTTATTTATTTATTTTTTTGAGATGGAGTCTCACTCTGTTGCCAGGCTGGAGTGCAGTGGCCCGATCTCGGGTCACTGCAACCTCTGCCTCCAGGGTTCAAGTGATTCTCCTGCCTCAGCCTCCCGAGGAGCTGGGACTACAGGCGCCCACCACCACACCCAGCTAATTTTTGTACTTTTAGTAGAGATGGGGTTTCACCATGTTGTCCAGGATGGCC
>NW_012102587.1:7411206-7411902 GCF_000951045.1 Mandrillus leucophaeus
TCCATTCCATTTGCATTAGGTGAGGAGCGCGGGGCTGCCTGGTGGCTGGCGATAATTTGTAAGCGCGATATGTTGTACTTGAGAGGATAAGATTAAATTTAGTGGGTTTAACTGTCATCCCAGTAAGTCAATTACTTCATCTTTTCAGCCTTTGAATTTCTTTTATAAATAAAATAAATGGAATATTGAGCTGCTCCGCGGCCATTTCGAGCTCCCATGAAGAAGAATTACACAGGCCGAGCCAAAAAAATAAAAGGCTTCGGATTCAGCTCCATAAACAAAATATAAACTCCATTCAGGTGCCAGCATGGCAGCAGCCCCGAAATATTGTCCATCTCTCATATCACAAGCATGACAGATTCCATTGTGACTTTAGTTTCTCCATAATAGGAAATATTTATGTTGTGCCTGGGTGTTTTCTATTCCTTTCCCTCTTATTATGGGAGGCAAACAGGCCAACGCAGGGCCATGTGCTTCCCCCTCTCCCTCCCTCCCTCGCTTGCCTCTCCTTGCCCTGCACTAAATATTTAGTGTTGGGGGCGGATATTAAGGCAGCCTCGTGACCCCAGGAGATGCCGCAGATTTCAAGAGGGTCGGAGACCAACAGAAGGGGGGCAGCTTCTTTCAGGCCCTCCCCCTCACCCCCACCCTGGCCTGTTGCCCCTGTAGATGGCTTCTCTGCATGAAAAGTTTAGC
>NW_012102587.1:7416537-7418239 GCF_000951045.1 Mandrillus leucophaeus
GATTCTCCTGCCTCAGCCTCCCGAGGAGCTGGGACTACAGGCGCCCACCACCACACCCAGCTAATTTTTGTACTTTTAGTAGAGATGGGGTTTCACCATGTTGTCCAGGATGGCCCCGATCTCTTGACCTCGTGATCCACCCGCCTCGGCCTCCCAAAGTGCTGGGATTACAGGCGTGAGCCACCGCGCCCGGCCAGCTTTTATTCTTTCAGTCATTCAACAAACCCTCACTGAACACATACTATGTATCTCTATCGCAGAGGCCAGAGCTTATCCTAGGCACTGCCTGTCTGAAAATCAGATGCAGCTCCCTCCAGTCCAGAAAGGGAGGGAAATAAAAACAGGCAGGAGGAGTTAGGAGGCGACGTCGCAAATGCAGACCAGCCAGACATATACAGAGGACTGACAAATTCACAGAAGATGGTCTGTGGCTCTGTCCCAGGGCTCCGTGATAATTTCGTCCTTAATCCTAGCTTCACCTGCATAGACTCCCCCTTTCTCCTGTAAGGGGTGCACATCCAAGAAAGAGAGAACTTTGTGGACATATCTTTTAATATGTCCAGGGAAGAGTCAATAGGAGTGAGAACAACCCTCCCAAAAGAGGCCACGTGGGCAAGAGCCAGTTTCTGCAGCCCTCCCCAGGTGCCCCCACAGTCCTCCCAGGCTGCATCCTACTCCTTCCCAGGCCTCCTGGGCGGGGCCAGTCCATCCCGGGAGCACAATGACTCCTCCCAGAAGTGGGAAACACAGAGGGCCGCGGAAGCCCACCAGTAAGACGGTCAAAAGCAATTTTAAATGGGTCCCGTGACAGGGTAAAATATTTGTGTTGTAATAATTGTCTCAATAAAAGGCATTGTAATATTTAAAATGTAGTATTGATCCCTCCGTGAGGACCATAAATCCTTGCAGGATTTGAGAACCTGACCGCAGAGTCTGGGCTCGCCGGGTGAGGATGGGGGAAATGCTGTGCCCTCAAGAGCACAAAGTCACCCACAAGAGCGGGGCGAGCTCGGCGGCCCGGGTGTCCCTCCAACATCAAAGCAGGGATGCTGGGGTTCCAGGGCTGACACAGGAGAACCTGAGAGAAACTGTTTAAACAAAGGAATCAAAATATGAAACTAAATCACCTGCTAGTGTTTTATTAGGCCTTGTTCTGAATCAATACAAGCCCCAGGGCCTATGATTCCTCATGCTGAAAGGGAATACTTTTTCATCCTAAAACGAAATCAAGCTGCTTAAGTAAAACAGATGTTACCGTTGAGTGCCAGCACCCCGGCCCCTCCTCCCTCGCCCCTTCTTCCTGCGCTGGAAAGAAGGGAGCCCGCGCTGCCCCGAAACCCACATCGGCTGGGGAAAGCCGGAGCCTTGGAATGTCTCCCTCCTTCGCCCACAAAAGTTTTCTTTTCTGTTTGTCGGGGAGGGAGCCCGGGAGGAGGCCTGTGGGGGGGAGCCCAGTCTGCTCGCAGAGGATTTGAAGGCGCAGCGGCGACGTGAAAGGCGGAGAAGATTTTCATTTCCTGTGTTACGGGGTGCAAATAATATCAGTATGAAAAACCTGGCGGGGAGATCGGAGATAGCAGTTTTTACATTGATAAGTATTTGTTCATTTCCTGACAACAAAAAAATATAAATCTCTTCAGAAATTAAGCGGCGCGGCTTGTCGGGCACGTTCGTGGCGCGCGGGCCGCCCCCGCCGGCGTAA
>NW_012102587.1:7419115-7436342 GCF_000951045.1 Mandrillus leucophaeus
CAACAGAAGGGGGGCAGCTTCTTTCAGGCCCTCCCCCTCACCCCCACCCTGGCCTGTTGCCCCTGTAGATGGCTTCTCTGCATGAAAAGTTTAGCTATCTAGCATCAGCAAGCGGAATCTCGATAGAAGAACCTCAACATCTTCATTTATTCAAAGAGAGATGGGGCGGGGCAGGTGGGGAGGGGGTGGTGCGGGACAAGGAAGAAAAAGAAACTCAAGCAGTTGAACCCCTATAGGTGGCACCAGCCAGTGCAAGTCCTGTTTTAGGAGACTCCAACTCTGCTGTGTTCTCTACACATTAATAAACATGTACTCAAAAAATATAGGTGTCTTTCCTAATCATGGAAGGAAGGAAGGAAGGATGGATGGATGGATGGATGGATGGATGGATGCATGCATGCATGCATGCATGAGTGAGAGAAAGACACAGACAAGGCATAATCTATGTCAAAACCCTATAAACTGGTGGCTCAAGAGCTCAGCACAAAGTGCAGTTGAACCAAATGGTAAGGGTCAGGAGTCACACACAGTGTGACTGTGTGCCTGCTCCATGCCCTGCCCTGTCTGGGTCCTGTAGAGCAAAGGGAAGGCATAAAGGAATGTCCTTGAGAGGATTAGCCACGTATACTTTGGAGAGACCAAGGAAAATATTCAACAAGCAGCCTTTAATGAAGTGATCCACTGTGCTGTATGGATAAGAATGAGGGCATGAAAGGCTCTCAGGTTCCTGCCCATCTTTCCTCCCTCTTCTCCTACTTCTCTTCCATGAAAACACTCTCTTCAGATTGTACCTGAAATGCATGTATGCCATGCCATGTATGCAAATACATGCCATGTATTTGCATGGATTATTCCATCTTTTTGGAATGCTTTTCTCTTCTTCACCTGCTAAATTCTAGCCTTTTCAAGACCCATGTCATCCATTCCTCTGTGAACCTTTCCTAGCCCACACAAACAGATGAAGGCTCTATGTGCAATCTCTGATACAGTAGCCCATGTACTGTTCCTCAAGCATTTATTGATACCCTGCCTCTCCCATCCAGCTCCGAGCTCCTTGAGAAAATGACTGTGTTTACTCACTCATTCATCTCCATCAAGTACTGAGTTCACAGCTCAGTGCCGTACTGAGTGCTAGGGACACAAAGATGAACAAGATGTAGTTCTTACCAACAAACAGCTGATTCTAGGAGATGAAACAGGCCTATAAACAATCATAATACCATCTTAGAGTATCTGTTTTCCTGGTGTTTGGCACAGAACTTGACCTGTAAAACATGCTAAGCAAATGTTGGTGAAATGAATGAAGTTTCAATGAGACATGGAGATTTCACCTAGGAGATTCTGAAAACCCATAACACAAAAGTTGTGAGGCTGCTATCACATCTTTCTCTGCACCTTCTTTGTCTCCAACCCTCTCCACCTTCACTATCAAGGTCAAGTGTTTCAACAAAAGAACTAGAGTAATGTCTCCAGAAGGGTCAAAGGGTCTTAAGAAGGTAACAGCCTAAAACCATCTCAGATGACATGGAGCTGCTCGGTGACTTTTGGGAGCTCTCAGACCTGGTGGAGACCTCTATTCCAAGTCAAAATGCAACACTCACTCCAAACAGAAATCTCCCTAAAAGACATTAATTCACACTTTCAACGCGTTATGACCTCCCACTATATGTCAAGCACTCTTAAAGACTTTAGAGGAATATAAAAATGGATCATATTTCATCTTCAATCTGCTCAGAATTCTCTTTGGGTGGGCAGTGTGGAGCAGCAGAAAAGTATGTTATTTGTTACAAGGGAGGCATGGATGGAAACAGCCTGCCTCCTGTATTCTGATTTTTTTCCTTTAGAGTCACCTGTCAAGAGTCTGAAAGTGAACTATTTTTAATAACAGTAATGACAATTTTTATATGTTGTATATTTTTAAAAATCTTAAGTGCTTTGTATATTCTGTATCTCCTTTGTTAAGTGCCAAGTGCTACCTTCCCCCACCTCCTGCCCCTAAGAAGTCTCCAGAGGCCTCAATAGAGATCCCAACTGGGAAGCCTTTGCCAGGACAGTAATGACAGGTGTGCGTGTTTGTGTGTGCCTTTCTCTGACTTCATTCCAAAGCCAAATATATAAATGACTTTTAGATTGTCCCTTGTTTTGTATTATCCATGCCTCTGCCCTTCACTAGTGCGGATAATGGAGAGTTCACTGTACTGTGATTAATTATGCAGCCAGGGCTGAGAGCCAACAGTCACAAAGTGTTAGGAGTTTCAGACACTTCAAGAGGGACGAGGATTTTGTTTCTTTGCTTGTTTAATTGGTTAACTTTTATCTGGTATTGATTGATTGACCACTCTGTTCCAGATACTCTACCAAGCACTTTTATATACGTCATCTTGTTCAGGGCTCACAGCAACCCTATGTGGTGGGCACTATTGTCATCTCCATTTGATTTTTTTTTGTGTGTGTAACTATATGTTTTAATAAGAAAATTAAAATTTGAAACTTTCAGTGAAAACATTATGGAAACAAAATTTAGAGGTCATATTTTTATAGTAAGGGAAAATTATAAGTTTCTCATCATTCACAATGCACCTAAACTATATACGGACACTTCAACCTTTTCAGTTTATTTTTAAAAATGCTAAAATAGAATTTATTTTAGGGCTGAATTTGAAATTATGCAGACTATTACAAGCCCCCATTTCTGTAATTCATTAACTCTATAAAGAATTCATAAGTTATCCCCATTTTATAGCTGAGAAAACAGGGTCAGAAAAGGTATGTGACTCTCCCAAACTAATAATGGCTGGCAAATATTTTATAAAATATGATTAATGACTTGATTAGTAACTGATGTATTATCTAAGCATCACAAATATTAAATGCATATTCTCTTTTAGCCTAATTGCCCTAGTAATTTCTCTTTAATATCTTCAACATGGGATCCAAAACACTACAGGATTCCCTGTGACGTTTTCCTGAGTCCATGGACAATTTAGTAAAACAACGAGTTCTGACCTTTCAGATCCATGCTCAACGCATAAATCTTAGAGGTTAGACCTGAGGCTGTGGCCCGGCGCTTGGGTGGTGACAACATATCACATTGTAAGTTTCCATCTTTACATATTTTCCCCCTAAAGTAAAGGAGAAGAGGTACTAGCAAGCATGTAATATGTGCCAAGAGACTATACATGCATGGCCTCATTAATCATGGCAATCTAGAAAGGTTAACGCTATTATTCTCTTTTACACAGAGGGACCAGGGCCACAGAAAATAAAGTGTACACAAAGTCGCAGAGGTCAAAACTAGTTCTGTGGAGCTCCAAAGTTCGTATTCCTTCCAGCTTTCTTGGAATTAAGCTTATGAACTATAAAACTACAGTATTAATAATACATTGTCAGGGACCTTGATAAGATGTTAGTCTGAAACTATGAGATGAGCTGTTTTCTCAGCTCTAAAATGGGGATAACTTATGAATTCTTTATAGAGTTAATGATAACTTATGAATTCTTTATAGAGTTAATGAATTACAGAAATGGGGGCTTGTAATAGTCTGCATGATTTCAAATTTAACCCTAAAATAAATTCTATTTTAGTTTTTTTTTAATAAACTAAAAATGTTGAAGTGTCTGTATATTAGTTTAGGTGGCATTGTTAATGATGAGAAACTAATAACACATTTTTGGTCAAAGTATTTCCAGGCTATTATCCCTAAGACTAATGATGAATTTCAGTTCTTCTCTTGTGACTTATTCTCTGTTAGTTAAAACAAACAAACCTTTGTAATATTCACTCTGAGCCTAAACATTATTCACTTCTTATCTCCAACTCTATCTTTTCTTTTTTCTTTGTTTCTTAACTCTATTCTTGTTTCTACTATTTCCAGGTGTGGTCTTAAAACCATTCCATTGTTCCTATTTTCAAGCATAACATTTCCAGTTCCTCTGTAGAAGTTTTTCTCCAAATGATGTTTGAGTACCAATTTCTGTGTTTCACTTTCTGCCCACAAGATTATTTATATATATATGGCTGGGATCTTCCTATTACAGTTTCTTTTCCTTTTTAAAAAATGTCTTTCCCTACAACAAATTAGAAATACTTGGTCAGCATATACCATATTCTATAGCCCTTCATGGATTTGAGAAGCTCACTTCGCTAATTTATTTTTACATTTTAGCCAAAAAAGAATGTTCCAAAAGAAAACAGACTTCAAATAGAATTTATCATTTCAAAGCACAGTTCCATAACCAATTTGACTTCAGTTGTTTTATTATTCCAATTAATCTCTTTAAACCTCTCTAAAGAGTTGGCATTTACATTTTTCATTTCCATCATTACGAACATTCTTCTAATAATAATATTTCCTAATGCCTACACCATTTCTGGGTTTGATTCTGTGATACGTGGAAACGTTAATCAGCAACCTAAGCCTGAGTGTTCTTACAGATATCAGTGTCCCATTTTCTCTAAAATTAGCAATGTCACGCAAGCTTTCAGATGCTGTAATTACAACAGCAACAGAGCAGAAAAGCTCCCGACAGCCACCCAGGCTCTGGCAGCCTCAGAATCAGCCCACCCCATCTGGAAACATAAGCATTCCTTCCTCTCTTTCACCTCTGGCTTCTTGCTCCCTTCCGCCGGAGTCCTCTGCTCTAAAACCCCCAATGCAATCCAAGTTTTGTTTTCAAACTTGCCACTAGCTTCTGCCTAAATGTCCATGCATCTTAGCTTCCAGACCAACCTTGGCTCTTTGTCCAAGACCCCAGGTCACAAGACTCTCAGTCCTTAGGTGCATTGGCCAGGAAAAGGCCGTGCTAAATCTCATAGGAGGCAGAGAGGACAGCCGTCTGTACAGATGACGTGAGGAAGGCTGAAAAACATCCTTATCCTTAGACACTTGGCCCATTTCTCCTACATAGGACACCCATGTTGCTAACTCCTTGGTTCAAAGGCTGTGGAGTTGGGGATCTTGTCCTTCTGCCTTCTAGAGCTTCCCAGCGGGTGCTTGCAAAAATGTATGGCCTTTTCCCTGACCGAATATTGTCCTCCCATCTCTACCTCCTTTCCTTGGCAGGGAGCAATGCTGAATACCCAAGAAGAAACCATTTCCCTCCCTCCCTCCACTTGTTAGTTCTTTGATGAGAGCAATGTAGGGTGGCATACCCCTGTGTAACCTTCGACATGTATCTTGACTTCCCTTCAGGTACCTTCCACAAGAATGGAAACCTTGGGTAAATGAAAGTGAGATGAGGTCAGATACCATGGCACCCAGCATAGAGCCTAAAGTAGCGTATGCACTTGATAAGTATTTGTTGAATGAATAAATAAACTGAACTGCATGCCTTTTATGATCTGCTTCTGAAATAGCATATGCATTTAGTAAATATTTGTTGAATGTAATGAATAAGTATATATGAAGACAATACTTATCTCAGTGAGTTTTGAAGGGATAGCTATAAAGATTAAATAAGATAATCTGCTTAATATAAATTGATTTCCCACTTTACATGGTGACTTCTAAGCAAAAAAACACATAGATAAGGTGAGTAAGAGAAAAATAAAAGATTGAAACAAAACAAAAGATGTCAAAATGCTAAGGAATTTTTTAAAAAGCCCATGCAGCTGTTTTAAATGTCCACAAATTCCTTCATATTTCTTCCTTCAAAAGTGGAACCTAATTCCCTTCTTCCTGAGCAATCTGAACTTTGTAACTCATTCCTAAGGAATAAATACAGTTGGCTTTTGAACAACAGGAGTTTGAACTGTGAGGGTCCACTCATATGCAAATTTTCTTCCACCTCTGCCACACCTAAGACAGCAAAATTCACCCCCTTCTCTCTTGAAGACAATGAAGATAAAGACCTTTGTGATGATCTACTTTCACTTCATGAATAGTAAATACATTTTCTTTTTATTAGGATTTTCTTAATAACATTTGCTTTTCTCTACCTTATCATATTGTAAGAATACAATTTATAACATATATGAAATATGTGTTAGTTGATTGTTTATGTTATCAATGAGGCTCTGGCCAAGAGTAGGCTATGGGTAGTTTGAGTTACATTTAGATTTTTGACTGCATGGCATAGGAGTTGACGTCCCTCACTCCTGTGTTGTTGAAGGGTCAACTGTAAAGTGGTGGTGACAGTGTTCAACTTTGGAGACGGCCATAAAAGGCTTCCTACTTGTCCTTATGGATCACTTGGACCTGGAAAGCTGCTGTCATGTCATGGAGAAAGGCTTACCTGATGAGGAACTGAGGCCTCCAACCAACAGTCAAAGAGGGACAAATTCCCTAGACTAACAGTCACACAAGTGAGCTCAAAAGTGAACCTCCAGCCCCGGGAAAGCATCCAGATGACTCCATCCTTGGCTGACAGCTGGTCTGCAAGCTTATAAGGGACCACAATCCAGGGCCACTCAACTAAACTGCTTTCAAATTCCTGACCCACAGACTCTGTGAGATAATGATCGTTTGTAGTTTTAAGACAATAAATTTTGGGATAATTCATCACACTGAAATAGACAACTTACAATAGCCCCATAAAACCTCTTACCAAGAGGCCTATGCAGCACTCTTGGGCTCAGAACTACTTTGCTTCCTCTGGCAGATTCAGTCCTCTGTCTGTTCATGCCAGGTCTTGGGCAAGGAAGGATCGGCTGGCCCTCTTCTTGTGGGGTGAACCTCTTCTTGCAAAGTGGCCATCTCCTTTCAGTTTTTCTTGATTCCATTAGCAGCTCCAGTTTCCACTGCTATGTCAGCTATATATCCCTTGCCTCTGTTTTTGCCTCCGTGGTAAAACCGAGGCAGAAATCAAAACATCCACAGGCCAAAGAGAAACTTAACTGTTCTTTGTTTAGCTTACATTTTGTTTGGTTTTTAAGATGTGAGCTATGATTTGAAAGTTGGAAGGATACTTTTTTTTTTTTTGCTTCATTGATTTCTTTATTTTCATTTTCTGCTCATCTTCATGTGTATTTACTTCTTAGGTGATTATAGCATTTATAACCACTTTATTGAGGTATAATTGACAGCAAAAAGCTGTAGATATTTAATGTATACAGTTTGATGTGTTTCGAGATAAGTATACATCCATGAAACCATCATCACTTTCAATATCATAAACATATCTATCAACTCCAAAAGTTTTCTCCCACCTGGAAGTGTACTTTTGATTTAACATGATTTAACATTGACTGACCATATGTATTTAGTTATTCTCTCACCCAATAAAAATAATAGCAAAAGAAAATATAAAGAGATATCAGGCAACAAAGATTAAAATAACCAGAGGGGAGACAACAAGATACAAAAGATTTTAACAGACTTTTAGATGCAGGTAGAAGAGTGAGAACTGGCTTAGCAGAGTAGAAGAAGCCCAACTTAGGAGGCTCAATGGAACAATTCAATTGGATGATCCAATTAAGAGTAGATACAATTTTCCCTTAATATCCTTGGAAAAGCTGAGAGCTTCTGAATGTGAAGCTTTGTAAAGAAGACATGAGGTGCTGGATGCAGGGGCTCACGCCTGTAATCCCAGCACTTTGGGAGGCCAAGGTAGGTGGATCACGAGGTCAGGAGATCAAGACCATCCTGGCTAACATGATGAAACCCCATCTCTACTAAAAATACAAAAAAAAAAAATTTAGCTGGGCGTGGTGGTGCACACCTGTAGTCCCAGCTACTCAGGAGGCTGAGGCAGGAGACTTGCTTGAACCTGGGAGGTGAAGGTTGCAGTGAGCTGAGATCATGCCACTGCACTACAGCTTGGGCAACAGAGCAAGACTCGGTCTCAAATTAAAAAAATAAAAAAAGAGAGAGAGAGAGAGAAGAAAAAAAGAAAAGAAAAAAAAGACATGAGCTATGTATTAGCGTTCTCCAGAGAAATAGAACCAATACAACGGATAGATTGATGGATAGAGATAGAGTGATCAATCGATCAGTAGATAGATAGATAGATAGACAGATAGATAGATAGATAGATAGATAGATAGATAGATAGATAGATAGATAGATAGAGATGAATAATGGGAATTGGCACACACAGTTATGGAGGGTGAAGAAGTCCCATAATATGCTGTCTGCAAGATGGAGAACCAGGAGTGCTGATGTCCAGGGGCAGGAGAAAATGGATGTCTTCCATCTCTCAGCTCAAGAAGAGAGAGAAAACCCATACTTCCTTTGCCTTTTTATTCTATTTAGACCCTCAATGGATTGGATAATGCCTGCCCACATTGTTAAGGGCAGTCTTCCTTACTCAGTTTACTGATTCAGATGCTAATATCTGCTGGAGACAGCTTCACAGACATGTCCAAAAATAACATTTTACGAGTTACCTGGGCATCTCTTGGCCCTGTCAAGTTGACACATAAAATTAACCATCACAAGGTGTAAGACGGAAAACAAGGTAATTGATTGGATAGTTGTATATAGAACAGTGGAGCCTCTGCCCTCCAACATCCTGAGCAGCCAGGCAGCCAGCCTGCCCCGTCATTCCACACCCTTGGCAGGAGAGTCGGCCTTTTTTTTGAGGAAACTGAATCTGAGAATCTTCAGGCTTGGGAACACAATCTCAAGTTTGTTGTGGGAGACACTGAGACATAGGAGAAAATAAGAGAATTGAGGGAGAGTCTGTCTACTAATGAATGTATTCTCAATACTTTTCCCTGCCCTGTTTGAAGAATTCCAGTAGCTTGGCTAATGAATAGAAGGCAGGAGATCGGGGGATGATTCTTAAAATAAAGTGAATGATCCCACGGACAAAACATGTAAATAGGCCCCACCAGTGAAAATGTGACTTACTGCTTAACTGATCTTCAGAGGAGCCCATGAGTTAAGAAGTCTCCCTGTATACACAGAGCCTCCAACTAACTTTTAGTGCTCCACTCCTAAACTTCCACAGCCAACCAAGGATCACAAGTCACAAGATAAAAATCACCAAGAGAAAAGTCAAAGGCCAAAAGAAGAAGAAGAGGAAGAAGGAAGGAGAAGAAGGAAGGAAGGAGGAGGAGGAGCCTAAAGAAATAGAATAGATGAATTAGAAAAAAACTTTAAGAGATGTAATCAACAACTTAGAAGAAGAAGAGAAAGTATGAAACAAGAAAAAGTACTATATTAGTTTCCTATAGCTGCCTCAAAAAAATTATCAAAAATTAGGTAGCTTAAAACAAACAAAAAATTATTGTTTCACAGTTCAAGAGGCCATAAGTCTGAAACCAAGGTGTTGGTAGGGTATCTGGTGGAAGAAATTTCTAAGCAGCGAAGCATTCAAGATGTGACTTGGGTGCTGTTAAAAGCATTCAGTTTATTTGTTTGTTTTGTTTTATTTTGTTTTGAGACGGAGTCTCGCTCTGTTGCCCAGGCTGGAGTACAGCGGCAAGATCTTGGCTCACTGCAAGCTCTGCCTCCCAGGTTCACACCAGTCTCCCGTCTCAGCCTCCCGAGTAGTTGAGACTACAGGCACCCGCCACCACGCCCGGCTAACTTTTTTTGTATTTTTAGTAGACACGGGGTTTCACCGTGTTAGCCAGGATGGTCTCGATCTCCTGACCTCGTGATTCGCCTGCCTTGGCCTCCCAAAGTGCTGGGATTACAGGCGTGAGCCACCGCACCCGGCCAGATGCATTCAGTTTTACAAGGGAAGCAGAGCATAAAAATTTGGAAAATTTGCAGCCTGACAATGTGATACAAAAGAAAATCCCATTTTCTGAGTAGAAATTTAAACTGGTTGCAGAAATATGCATAAGTAATGAAAGCCAAATGTTAAGCCCCAAGACAATGGGAAAAATGCCTCCAGGGCATATCAGAGGTCTTCACAGCAGCCCCTCCCATCACAGACCTGGAACCCTAGGAGGAAAAAATGGTTTCATGGGCCAGGCCAAGGGTCCCTATGCTGTGTGCAGTTTAGGGACTTGGTGTCCTGAGTCCCAGCTGCTACAGCCATGACTAAAAGGGGCCAAGGTACAGCTCAGGTCATGGCTTCAGAGGGTGCAAGCCCCAAGGCTTGGAAGCTTCCATGTGGTGTTCTTTGTGGGTACACTGAAGTCAAGAATTGAGGTTTGGGAACCTCCACCTAGATTTCAGGGGATGTATGGAAACACCTGGATGTCCAGGCAGGAGTTTGCTACAGGGTGGGGCTCTCACGGAGAATCTCTGCTAGGGTAGTACAGAAGGAAAATGTGGGATTGGAGCTCCCACACAGAGTCCCTATGGGGGCACCACCTAGTGGAGCTGTGAGAAGAGGACCACCATCCTCCAGACCCCAGAATGGTAGATTCACTGACTGCTCGCACCATGTGCCTGAAAAAGCCACACTCAACATCAGCCCATGAGAGCAGTTGTGAGGAAGGCTGTGCCCTGCAGAGCCACAGGAGTGAAGCTGCTCAAGGCCATGGGAACTCACCTCTTGCATCAGCATGACCCGGATGCAAAACATGGAGTCAAAGGAAATCATTTTGGAACTTAAAGATTTGACTGCTCAGCTGGATATTGGACTTGCATGGGGCCTGTAGCCCCTGTGTTTTGACCAAGTTCTCCCATTTGGAATGACTGTCTACCCAATGCCTGTACCCACATCCTAGATCCCCATTATATCTAGGAAGTAAGTAACCTGCTTTTGATTTTACAGGCTCGTAGGCAGAAGTGACTTGCCTTGTCTCAGATGAAACATAGGAGTGTGGACTTTTGAGTTAATGCTGAAATGAGTTAAGGCTTTGGAGTACTGTTGGGAAGGTATGACAAATTTTGAAATGTGAAGACATGAGATTTGGGAATGGCAGGGTTTGGCTGTGTCCCTACCCAAATCTCATCTTGAATTGTAACTCCCACATTTCCCATGTGTCATGGGAGGAATCCAGTGGGAGGTGATCGAATTATGGACAAGGGTTTTTCCTGTGCTGTTCATGTGATAGTGAAGGAATCTCATGAGGCCATATGGTTTTAAAAATGGGAGTTTCCCATCACAAACTCCCTGCCTGCTGCCAGCCATGTAAGACGTGACTTGCTCCTCTTGTTCCTCCTTGCCTTCCACCATGCTTGTGAGGCCTCCCCAGCCATGTGGAACTGTAAGTCCATTAAACTTCCTTTTCTTTCCAGTCTCAGGCATGTCTTTATCAGTAGCATGAAAACAGACTAATACAGTCCCTAACTAGCCTCCCTGTAGCACTAGGGCAGGTGAATAAGTTGGAGACTTTGGGGACATACGGATTTTAAGTACGTTCAGCTGCTGGCATGGGGCTCTGAAGGGTTGCTGGGGCACACCTTTGTGGAAGGCTGCCTCCTATTCCTAGTGCCAGTTTCTGTGATCGCTGATGGGCAGCAGGACCGACAGTAGGAAAGAACAGCTGGACACAGGGAGGGAACAGCGTGTGGAACAAGGATCCACTGACACTTCTGAATCTGTCCCCACCACTCACTTCCTCTAATCATGGTGACATCCTGCACGTGATGGCTGCTGTTTCATGTCCACCTCTCAATCTTACACGGATTCCCTGGGCTGGCTGTAACTCCAAACCATACAGGGAAAGAGATTTAGAAAAACATAGTTTCAATGTAACCAAGGAGACCAGTAGAAAATCACAGTAGAAAATCAACACCATGGAACCACTCATGGAATAGGATTCTAGAAAACACAGTTCTGAGTTAAGCAAGCTGATACAGTACAAAACCACCTAAAGAGATGAGGAAATAATGCAGACAAAGTGGAACAAAAGTGTAAAGAGAAAAGAGAGCAAAGTTAAAAGTTTAAGATTTAGTCCAAGAGGCCCAATATTCAAATGATAGAAATGCTTGGAAAAAAAGAATAAACTAGCAGAAATAAAACTATCAAAGCAATTAAGAAAATGCTTCAGAAGGGAAGAGAATTATCCTCCAAGTTGGTAGGCTTATCTGGTTCATTGGGTATGAAGTGCAATGAATACAAGAAAATCAAGGCACATAACTGAAATTTTGAAACACCATAAGCAAAGATAAGATACCAAAAGTCTATAGGAAAACAGCATAGTAGGTCACATAGGAGAGACTGAGAATCCAAAATAACAATATTGGAGATTCAAAGATAATTGAACAATGCCTTCAATATTCTAAGAATAATTATTTTGAATTTTCAGTCTAGGATTCTATGCTTAGTAAAAATAATCAACTTTATAGAGAGAATAAAGTCATTTTTAGATAAGTAAGACAAAAAAATGTACTTCTTATGTACCCTTTCTGGGAAAGCTACTAGAGTATATACTCTGGAAAAACCAAACAGGGAGAAAAATATGACAGAATACAGGAATTCAATGCTGGAAAGTAGCAAAGGAAAATCTCAGGATGACAATTATGTATCAGATCTAAGAAGTGATTCATTCAGACCAGAACAGAAGTCCACTGTCTTCAAGGAAACAGTGGAATCAACACATTGACATTTTAGAAAGTAATGGTGTATTTTTGAGAGAGCTATTGGAAACTTTGGGGGAAAATAAAATAAAAAGCCAGGGAAATAAAATCATAAAGCAATTGTTAATTCCAGGAAAGATGAAAAATGAAAGTTTGAAAAAGAAAATGCAATCTAGTAAAATACCTAGTCCATTAATTTTTTTGTATAGTGGTGATGCAAATTTTGTATAGTAGTGATACAAATTTTGACTATCAAATTTAAAATTCTGGCATAATAATATTGAGATGACAGAGAAGTGAAAGTGGGAATGGAAGTTCATGTAACTGTAATAATAGAGTATTATTGCTATGTATATAGGATTATTTTCTTAATTTCTTTTTCAGATATCTCATTGTTAGTGTGTAGAAACCCTACCAATTTTTGTAAGTTGATTTTTTTATCCTGCAACTTTACTGAATTTATATATTGGTTCTAATAGTGTTTTGGGTATACTCTTTAATGTAAGATTATGTCATCACCAAACAGTGACAGTTTCACTTCCTGTTTTTATTTGGATGGCTTTTGTTTCTTTCCCTCGTCTTTTAGCCCTGGGAAGGACTTCCAATACTATGTTGAGAAGTGGTGAGAATAGGCATACTTACTTTGTTCCAGATCTTAGAGGAAAAGCTTTCAACTTTTCACCTTTGAGTATGTTAGGTAGCCCCATATATGGGCTTCTCATATATGACCTTTATTATGTTGAGGTGCATTCCTTCTATACCTAATTTTTGAGAAATTTTATTATGAAATTATGTTGAATTTTGTCAGTGGCTTTCTCTGCATCTATTGAGATGATCATATGGTTTTGTCTCTTATTAATATGGTGAATCGCATTTATTGATTTGCATTTCTTGAGCCACTCTTGCTCAAGGGATAAATCAGACTTGATCATGGTGAACGATCCTTTTAATGTACTGTTGAATAAGGTTTGCTAGTATTTTCTTGAGGATTTTGCATCTATGTTCATCAGTGATATTGGCCTGTAGTTTTCTTTTCTTGTGTCTTTGTCTGGGTTTGGTATCAGAGTAAGTCTAGCTTTTTAAAATGGACTTAGAAGTATTTCCTCCTCTTCAATTTTTTGGAAGAGTTTGAGAATAATTTTTGGTATTAGTTCCTTAAATATTTTCTAAATTTCATCTGTGAGGTCACCTTTTCCTGGGCTTTTCTCTGATGGGAGACTTTAATTCTCATTGAATGTCTTTACTCATTATGGTCTGTTCAGATTTCTAATTTCTTCATGATTCAGTCTTAGTAGGTTATATGTTTCTAGGAATTTATTAGTTCCTTCTAGGTCAACATCTGTAATCATCAGAGAAATGCAAATTAAAACCACAATGAGCTATCATGTTACACCTGTTAGACTGGCTATTATCCAAAAGATGAAAGATAACAAGTGTTGGCAAGGATGTGGAGTAAAGGGAACCCTGTACACTGTTGGTGGGAATGTAAATTAGTACAGCCATTTTAGAAAACAGTGTGAAGGCTCCTCAAAACACTAAAAAAAGAATTACCGTATGATTCAGCAGTCCCACTTCTGGGTATATAGTCAAAGAAATTGAAATCATCTGGTTTGAGTCCGTGTTTGGTTAAAAAAAAAAAAAGGAAAATAAAATAAATTGAAATCAGTATGTCCAAAAGCTGTCTTCTCTCCCATGTTCCTTGGAGCGTTATTCACAATAGCCAAGATATGGTAACAACTGAAGTGCCCACCAATAGATGAATTGATTAAAAAAGTTAGTATATATGTATATACATATACATACATATATACTAAATATATATATACTATATATATACACACACACACCCACAAATGGAATAGTATTCAGCCTTTAAAAAGCAGGAATCATGTCATTTGCAATAGCATGAATGAACCTAGAAGACATTATGCTAGGTGAGATAAACCAAACACAGAAAGACAAATACCACATGATCTCGTGTATAAGTGTAATCTAAAAACATCCAACTCACAGAAGCAGAGGCCAGAATACTGATTATCAGAGACAAAGAGGAGGGTGGGTGGACAGGAAAAGAACATATGTTAGTCAAAGAGAACAAAGTTTTGGTTAGGTAGGAAAAATCAGTTCTGTGGATCTATTATCCAGCATAGTGACTACAGTTAGTAATATTGCACTGTATATATCAAAATAGCTAAAAGAGTGGATTTTTAAATGTTCTTGCCACAAATAAATGATAAATATTTGAGGTGATGGATGTGTTAGTCTAATCTGATCATTTCACAATGTATATACACATATCAAAACACCGCTTTCTACCCCATAAATGTATATAATAATTTGTTGTCAATTAAAAATGAAATAAAACTTAAGAAAGGAGTGGCCAGATTATGTCAAAAACTGATAAACTGACCCTGTCAAGAAACAGGGTAAAGGCCAAAATAAATAATTATACAAGTTACTGGTGGTGGGGAAGAGGGTGGCAGGATTGTGCTATGTTTTTATCATGAACTTTTAATACTATTAGAGTTCTTTTTTAACATGCATACATATTAACTTAGTAAAAGTATTTTAATAGAAGATTCACATAAAAATCTGTATTTCTGATTTCTCTTTGAAAAACAGAAGAACTGGCATCACACTCCTGCCTTCCAGAAGGCAGTAATTTCTGAACCCGAGTAAGTGCAGGTACCCTTCAGTTTACCCCAGTCCCCACCACTCCCATATGTCTGTCTATTTGCTGTCTAGGCTTGTAGTGGTCTGATTTGGGGCCTGTTAATGTAGAGTATGAGGGTGTCCCTGTAAAGTTATGCAAGAAGGAGGAAAGGAAGAATCTAGAGAAATGAAGCAGCCTCTGCCTGCAAGGCCAGGCAGGACATATAACATGGGAATCTTGAGGCACTACCAGGAGAGGAAAGTGTCACTGGCCAGACAGTCAAAGGGTCAGAGAGGGCTGAGGGTGAAGTGCATCTGAGAAGGAAAGCAAGGTCCTCCCTAGCGGGCAGAATGGAGAGTGAAAAGTGAAAAGCAATGGGTACATGTGAGTAACAGGATGCTGAGAAAACCAGCAGCAGGTCTGGAGGAGAGCTGAAGCTTGGCAAGGTCGGGGGGTCCAGGAGGCATGCTGTGATCCAGAAGAGAGTGCTGAGATCTGTCCCCATTGGCTGCTGCCCCACATTTCAAGTCAGAGCACCCTACTTAATGGCCAGGCTACCCAATGATCAATTGTGTCCAGACCCTGGATGCTCCTGTGGAAAAGTAGCTCCAAGAAATGACCAGCTTTTATTTTTATGTAATCTGCATTTATAGTCCACATTTTTCTTCACCGAGAGGTAGAAGGCAGAGATCTGAATAACATCCCAGATGTCTGAAGCATGCAAGGCATTCTCCAGCCTTGAGAATTGCTTAGAAGGAGAGGCACTGGGTGGGCCTCTCAGACCAGATGTCCTGGGAGGCCCCAGGTGATCATCTCAGCCTTATCCAAAGCTCTCTGGGAGCCAGGGTCTGCTTTAAAGCATCTTCTCCTCTGAAAGTGATGTCGAGGCATCATTTTCTGCTCTTGGCAGCAGCACAAACCTTTCACTTAGACCTGATGTACTGTGTGAAAACAGGAGTTTGCAGGCCATTTATCCCCAGGCCTGTCAGCCAGGAGAGAGGCATTTCCCTCAGGAAACATCAAGAGGAAAGTCATATGTTCAGTTCACCAAATAGTACCAAGTCCCCAGGCCTGAGCCCTTCTGACCAGAGTTAGCTTGTTCCTTCTGTGAAACGGGCTGGTGTATTCTTCTCTGTCCCTTGACATAACCAAATTCACATAAGTCAATACAGCTGTGGGACACATGGACATACTGAACCTAATTACCTACAGAATCTCCTGCCTTGTTTTCACAATAGGAGAGAGACAAAAAGACATCAGGCTTCAACAGGTCTGAGGGCAATAGGGGGATGCCATCATGCCCTGAGTACTCAGCATACTGAGTACTTTTACAGAGATTTTGGGGGAAAACATTGCTCAGAGAATATTGCAATGTGTATTTTTTCCAGATGTGAGGGTGAGCTGGCTCCAACATCTGCCACCCAATACATATTTGCAATGCTTTATGGCACTTTTTGTTTACAAGCCTGATCTTCCCCGTTGGACGGCCAGTCCCTCATGGGCCAAAACCATGTCTCATACTGAACATATGGTGAGCAATCAAAGTTCATAGAATAAATGGGCCGTGCTTACTAATTGATTTATTAAGTGTAGCAAGGGTCAACATTTCTGGGGGAAAATACTCAGTGTGCATTCCCATTTAGAGAATCCTGGGACATTGGGGAAAGGACCTGAAGTCATCCTTCTATCCCACCCTCGGCCTCCTGGGAGAAATGACAGAGGATTTGGAGATGCTAAATTTGGATTCCAAGAATGAAATTTAGTTAAAATTTAAAAATGGAGAGGGGGACAATGGAAGGAAGGAAGATGATTGAGTCCCTACTGAATACCAGACACTGTACTGGACACTTTGGATTCTGAAATCCGTATTATCATTTCTGTTTACAGATGAGGAGAGAGAGGCTGAGAGAATTATGTCTCCTTAGTGAAGAGAGCAGCAGTGACAATCAGCACTGGCCTCTCCTTACCAGTGGCAAGCTCATCCTTAGTCTCTTCTTTCTGCCAATGGTGCTGTCCATCGAAGCTTAGGTTAGGACCACCATGGTGAGTAGCAAAAGCTAGGAAGGTGACGCTAACTATAAGAACGATCTATGCAAATGTGGCACATATATACCATGGAATACTATGCAGCCATAAAAAAGGATGAGTTCGTGTCCTTTGTAGGGACATGGATGCAGCTGGAAACCATCATTCTCAGCAAACTATC
>NW_012102587.1:7436749-7468589 GCF_000951045.1 Mandrillus leucophaeus
ATAAAGAAGGGCTTGGATGCCCTGGAAAGACACTGGTGGGGGCACCTTAAGTCAAAAACAATTAGGCTTATTACCCACACCCTTAATTGTGCCCCAAAAGTGCTGTGACATAAAAGAGCAAAGGTCTACACACACACGCACGAACACATACATAGCCCATTATCAAATACAAGCATCCCATTTCTGAGAATGTCATTCTTTTCACATGAGCTCCCAGTTCAGAAGACATCTGTTCAGAAGACATCCGAAGACACCTGGTTCAGAAGACATCTGTGCCACCATTAGGAAGTAAATAGATTCTAGCCTGGTTCCTTGATTGGCCCTGATGTTCAACTACACCACACATTTTCTTCCATCCATATTCAGTCAGAAATCTTCCTGAGTATTCTGGGCAAAAGTATCCAGAGACCTTCCCAAACCTCCACATTTGTGATGGTAGAAATTTTATCTAGGCTCTTGGCTTTATTTTGAATCACATTTCCAACATGAGCCACATGTTTTCTGTACAAAGCCCCAATTAAATGTCCACCACTTTACATCTGAAACTAAAACTACATTCCTCAGAAAACACCATTTCTCACAAAACAACAACAACAACAACAACAAACAACTGAGTTTGCTTTTTCTGCTTCACAAGAATTCCATGTCGGGATAAGTAGAGAGCTACAAAGTCCTATTGCACTGAGCACTCAGTGTATAGTTGGGTCATTCACTAACTGCAAACAGTGATGGATTCAAATCTGCATCTCAGGACAATTATAAATCCCTTCATGTCATAGACCTTCCAGGACATCTCCTTCTCCTACTAATATAATAATCAAAACAGCTGATGTTAAACATGGTTCCTTTCAAGGGTTCACATCAGAGGCTGCAAACTGGCAGCCCATAAGTTAGGTCCATCCCACTGACATACATATATATATATATATATTTATAGACAGACTCTTACTCTTGTAGCCTAGGCTGAAGTGCAGTGGTGCGATCTGGACTCACGGCAATCTCCACCTCCGGGGTTGAAGCAATTCTCCTGCCTCAGCCTCCCAAGTAGCTGGGACTACAGGTGCTCGCCACCACACCCAGCTAATTGTTTGTATTTTTAGTAGAGACTGGTTTCACCATATTAGCTAGGGTGGTCTCGATTTCCTGACCTCGTGATCTGCCCCCCTTGGCCTCCCAAAGTGTTGGGATTGCAGGCATGAGCCAACACACCTGGCCCCCACTGACATATTTTATTTGGCCAACACAGCATTTGAAAACATTGGCTTGTTTCCTAACTCTTGAAGGGTTTCCCATAAATTATCTGGATTTCTGGCTTCTCTTGAAAAGTTGGAGGATCTAGATCTACTGCTTGGCACCAATTAGCTGGAGGAGTGAAGTGGTAACTGTCAGTTTAGGTGAGTTATACTTTGAGATCCGTGGTCCTATTGTCCTACAGCCAACCCATTCCCTACTGTCTTGTAGCCAGCCCACTTCCTTCATTTAGCCAGCCCTCCTAGCACTGGTGGGTTTTTAAGATTTTGACCCCTGTTCTATGTAGTTTATCTAGAGTTTTCCTGGACATGATATATATATGCCCAGTTCTACTCTGAACTCCAGACTCATATATGCAGCTATGATATATGACAGCTACTTGATATGTCTATTCAACTGTCTCATACCCACCCAACATGTCCAAAGTAGAGCTCCTCATTCCTTTTGTACCCCCTCTCCAGAAAACCCATACCACCGTAGTGTTTTACATCTTAGCAAAGAAACATGAACACCAACTTAGTTGTTCAAGGCAGAAATCTGACTCATCTTTTATTACTTCTTCTGCCTCAGCTCTCACATATAATCTGTCAACTCTTTTTTCAATTTTACCTCCAAATTGTATCTCAAATCTGTGCACTTCTCTCCATCCCCACCATCGCCTAAAAGGACCAAGTCACCATCCTTTCTCATCAGAATTTTTAGAATAGTCTCCTAATATCTTGCTACCCAAAGTGTCATCCACAGTCTCCTGTATAAATATCACTAGGAGCTTGTAGAAATTCAGAATGTTGGTCCCCACTCCATATCCTCCAAAAAAGAATTGGAATTCTAACAAGATTCCTCAGGTAAGAAGCTCTGAGCTAACGGTGCTAATTTTCCTCCCACCTGCCTATTTTTTACCACCCAATAAAAGGATCCTTTAAAATGAAAGTTCAATCACTTCATTCCTATATTGTTTTAAAAAACTTGTATTGGTATTTTATGACATTAAAGTTATATCCAAATTATTTACAATGGCCAACAATGTCCTGGATGGCCCAGCTCTTGCAATTTCTGCAATCTCTTCCTATACTACTCTTACCCTAGTATTCCACTGCCAACACTTGAATATCTAATGGACGTGTCACACATAACATGTCCAAACCAGAATGCTCCGTTTGCCCCCATCTACTTCTCTACTTTTCCCCATCTCAGTAAATGGTGCCACCATTCACCCTATTACTCAGGCCCACATTTCCACATACTTGTGTTAAACCCAACAGCAAGTTCTGCTGGCTCCACCTTTGAAGTATGTCATGACTCCAAGCCTTTCTTCCAACCTCCCACCCTAGTCCAAGCCTCCAGTCCCTCTCCCTGAGCGTCCCACAGAAAGCTCCTCACTCATCCTGTGTCCACTTTGGCCTTTCTATGGTTTTTTTCCCACATTGCTTCTGGAATCCTGTGTTTAATCAGATTGAGTCACTCCCTGCTTAAAGCCCTCAAAGGCTCCCCGTCACACCCAAGCTAAAATCGAATCCCTGGCCTACAAGTTGCCAGCTGTGAAATCTGTCCTTACCCTGCATGTTTGATCTCATCTTCTACCACCTTCACCTCCCACACCAGGCCCTGGTCACATGACCTTCTTGCAGTCCTCACACATGGCAACCTCATTCTCGGCCAGGCTCTCTGCACTGCTGTGCCACTGGTTATGGGCTCTTCCCTGTATCTTCAGGTGGCTCACTATGACTTTTAGGTGTCCACTTCAAGTCGTCTTCCCAAAGCAGCCTTCCCTTCATCCGTTTTAAAAATAGGATCCCTGCTTTCTCACTCTTTCTGTACTCAGCTTTATTTGTCTTCATAATACTTACCTTGTTTATACTTACCTTTGTCTCCCTGAATGGAATAAATGCTGCCGAAGGACAGGGATCAGCACATCCCCAGCTCACACATAAGGTTGCTAGATTTAGCAAATAAAAATGTAGGATGCCCAGTTAGATTTGAAGTTCAGTTAATCAACAAATAACTTTTTAGTGTAAGTATGCTTGTGCAATAATTTTTTACTTCTGGCCAACACAGTATTTTAGAACATTAGAACGCTGGCGTGGTTCTCAATACTAGAGGGGCAATTGTAAGTTGGAGTATGAATTTAAAGTCTGAGTATTATACTTAAAAATTATGCTATTGATCTGAAATTCAAATTTATGTTTTCTGGAAATCCTAATAGAATATTGCCTGGAATTTCCCACATCTTCAAAACATTTTTGTGAAATACATGAATATAGAAATAAAAGAATAATTAAAGGCTCAGACTTTTAAAATTGGTTGTATTGAATGGTCAGGAAGTGCTTTTCAACCTCTGGGAAAAACTCTTTCTAGGTGTTCAGGATAAGAACACTGCTCTAATTAGTGTTTATTATAGGGGATCATCTTTGGGAAATCCATTTTGCCTGTATTTATACTTCCCTTTTCACAGCAAATTACTGGTTAAATAAAGTCTGATACTCTGATCTGAGATGGCAAGAACTGTTAAAATTTGAAAAGCAATTTTAAAAGATAGACTAGCACAGTAACACCATGCATTTGGAATAGTGATAAGGTGTTTTCACATACATTTCTTCATGTGACCCCCCTAAGCAGCTCTAAAGAGGAGGCAGAGCAAGCTGGTTAGTCTCATTTTACATATTCCAAGAGGCTACATTATTTGTTCAAGATTGCATAGCTTGGAACTGATAAAGCAATACTTTGAATGTAGATTTTCTAACTCCAAGTCCAACATGCTTTCCACCGTATCACGTTCCCTTCATAAATATGAATTGCAACTGCATTCACCAAGCAGAGACTCTTACTTAGGCTACAGAAGGATCACGTGTGTAAACAGAGGTATTATCCACTATCTTGGTAACGGCCCTTTCTGGCTATGGACATCAGCCAATCCTTGGTCCTTGGCTAGGAAGGCTGTGGGATAAAGTGAGGCATCCTTTTAAATGTTTTGTGTCATTTGTCTTTTCAATGTAAAAGACAATCATTTTAATGTTCTATCAGCTTCAAATACGTTTTATTTCAAGTAGTTGGCTCCACAACAAACCAAGAAACTGAAGACGGAGTCTAAATTTGGGCTTCAAAATCTGTTTCCAAGTATTAATTTTGAGTGGAAACAATTTTGGTTGAGTTTGGAGATTATATATATCCCCCAAGAGTGTTTCAGCTCTTGGCCGCCTGTCTCTAAGTTTCACTCTGGTTTCAACCTAGGGGGTTGTTAGATTAGAAGTAGACAGCGTTGGCATGTGGTTACTCTGAATGCCTGTAACCGTCTTTAAAACATGATCTAGAAATGTTGATATTATAAATGACCATTTTTCCAAAATAAGGTTTGCAAGACTTGAAAGTGAAGTCGGATGCCAGAAAGTCTTCGAAGGAGGATTTTCAGTCAGTGATATCCGGTTACCTATTTTATAACAAAGAATAAAGAAAACTCTTGGGGCAGCAATTCATACACTTTTGGATCTAAAACAATGGGCTCAGTGGGGACCCTGGATTTATAACTCTTTGGAGGAACTAACTTTACCCACCCGTGCAGGAGTCATGGATAATTTTAGAAAGACAGGCAACTGAAAAAAATTCCTCAGCTATTAAGGGGCACCAAAGTCAGTTACAGTGAGGTGGTGTTTCATTTGGAATAACACAGTAAGAGAAACCATGCCTGCAAAACCCTACGGTAATAATATACCAAGAGAGATTATTTAAGGAAAAATTAAAGTAGACTTTTAGGTCAGTTATGACTCCCCTAGCTAGGAGTTCAAATCCAAGCCCATCTCCATGAAAATATTATCGTTGAAAATCATGATTGTTTTAAGAAAACACTGTGTGTAGAGGGCCTGTGTGTGAGCATAAACTCAGCCAGTTTGTGGAAGGAAAGAACCCCATTACTGTTGTGTGTAGCCCACAATTCCATGTCTATTGCATCCTAGTCTCATACTGCTTTCTCCTAAGGCTTGCAACAGTCTCAGCACTTAATGGAATGGGCACTGTGCAGCCTGTAAGATAAGGTCATTTCTGAAGTCAGCTGCTCAGGATGGAAAGAGAGGGAGAGGAAGCAGGATTAGGATGCTGAATTGAGGCTAGAATGGATGGGGTTTTATCCTTCTAAAAAAGGCCAGAACTGGTAGGGGCAAAGGTTAAAACTCAGGATGCTGAAGCCATATAGCAATCCAAATAGACAGCGTGAAAATGGATATTGGAAAGAGGGCCAAAGGGTCAGAAATTGGCAGAGAGATAACAGAGTGGAGTACGAGGATCAGGACATAACTGCAAACATGCATCATCAGCAAACAGAGCTGAAATCATTTCTTATATCAAGTTCCTTGGGAAACAGACTGAGAAGGCAAAATGCATTCAGCAGGTTTATTAGGGAGTGAGGGAAGTGGTGCTGGGAAGAGGGAAGAGTTGAACTTTGATACACTCTCAGCAGGCCTCAGCTGATTCCAGGAGGAGTTCAGGAGCTCGGATGCCTTTTCAGAGTTGCTCCCTCTTGGGGCAAGGGGGCCAGGCCTTTCTAACCACCATGGACTGACCAATCATTGGATGCCGGTTGCCCCCAGGAAGAGACTATGATCTTGGAAGCTACTAAGACTCCCGGCAGCTGAGAATATGAGCACTTCCATCCTTAACAGAGGTCTGGGTGGCCCACTGCAGTGGCAGGGTACACTCTTGGTCTAATTCTTGGTCCAGTTCAGTTGATCATCAGTGACGAAAGTATGCGTATGGTTGGTCTGGTTTTAGGACACAAAGCAAGGTAAATATCCTCAGCAGAAATGGAAAATTCCACAGAGAAACTGAACTATCTGGGTAACTGCGGGAGCATGAGCAGTCTCTAATGCTATCTTTTGGGATCCCTAACCCATTATTTCAACTAAAGAAGCCTAACTGAACCACCTCCACTAAATATAATCAAGCTAAAAACAATTATAAATATTTTATTGCAGTTAAAATGATACCATTGATTATTGTCCAACACAGAGAAGAATAACTAGTAAAATAACTAATCAAGATTCTTTTCCTATGTCTTGATTTCAGATGTAAACTCCAGGAAGTTATCAGTTGAGAACAGGGCCCTAAAGGACCTGTGTATCAAACTTCACACATATTTATGGAAATGCAAATTAGTTGCATATCCTCATGACAACAGAGGCCTTAACTAGGCAGAATGCTTTCTTTAAAGCAATTTTTTAAAATAAGTTTTCACAACAAAACTGTAATTCTTTTTAAAATTGCAAATATCATCTCCTACACTCTTACATCATCTCTCTCAGTTTGTTCTACTTTCCTCCCCAGCATTTATCCCCTACTAATATGTTACACTGTGTGTTTATTCATTGTCTGTGTTGTTCATCTGGAATTACAAGCTTCATGAAGGTAGACATTTGTTGATGTACGCCACTAATGTGCCCCGAACATTGCCTGATACGCAGTTGGCACTCAGCTAATATACTTCAGATTAAAAAAAGAAAACATGCAATTGTTCCCTCTTCCCCAGGGTGTCCTGCCCATTATTTTATCTTCTACCAGATGCGTGTTTGCTCTCAGCTCAATCTCTGAAAGAGAGTTCATTACATTCTCTCTAGCTCATCTTCATGGCAGAGGGATCTGGAATTCCCAGTTCTAAAGCCTACCACACAGTATTAAGACAGTCTGGCACAGCTCTGATGTGCCTAGACTATCCACTCAAGTCTTGTTCTTCCACTGCAGTTGTCTTCCAACCCAAGCTTTTAGTGCATACTCAACCACTTTCGTGTCTGGTGTCCTTCTGGGCTGTGCAGGGAGCGTGATGTCTTCCATATGTGCTGTCTCCTCAGACTCCTCACTTCCACTTTTAGTACTATTTTTCTAATCCCCCCATTTCTGATAAGTCAAAGCTACCAGATCTCCTTGCCCTAACCTAGAAAATCTTACTGAGTGGAAGATGCTCCTTTGCACCCCTTTGAGCAGAGGTGCAAAATCTTTCCAGATAGCTCAGAGGCAATATAAATTCTTCTTTCATCAAATATCTCCACTTAGGACAACCCAGTCCATTCTTGAGGAAAAGAAAATTCAACAGTATTCCCAACCAGATGGTATGCCATGGAAAGAAAAAACGTTTTAGCCACTGCAAGCTATGTTTCAATTCATCATTCTTCTTCATTGTTAAGGACTCACTCTGTGGAATTGATAGCTAGCAGCAAGGTTTTACTTCTAAACAATCTACATGGAAACCATTCAGAAACTCTAGATGACAACAAAACTGTTTGGTTATTAAATACTGACCCCCCTTCTTTCTTGCCTGCCTGCCTTCCTTCCTTCCTTCCTTCCTTCCTCCCTCCTTTCTTCCTTCTTTCCTTCCTTCTTTCCTTGAGAGGAAATATTCTTTTACAGTTACAATAAATGCTGGCCTGGTGCGGTGAAGGCTAATAGATTTGTCTATCGTACTTTGTGTTAATATGTGTGTGTGTGCATAGTCAGCTACTCACAAGTGGAAAGAAATGCTGCTTTTCATGGAATTTTTTTTTTTTCTTATTTTCTTGATTTGGCAGGTCAGTCAAATCAAAATAGGAAGAGAACTCCTTTCCCATCCCCCAGCCCCCGGTATTGCTGAGAGAATAATATTTCAGGCATAAGCTAAAGCAAAACTGGCTTAAAGGTATTTAAAGGCATGGAAAAACAATTTGAGAATTTGCAATTACACTAGGGTTTACAATTTTACTACAAAAGATAAACATTTGTTTAAGTCAACCTGTATTCCTAGTGCGAAGGTATGCATATGGGAAAACGTTGACAATGCAAACAAGGCCAAGAGGTGTGAAATTTAAGCACATTATCACTCACTGTCAGATGCTAATGACTCTCATCAAGGTAGAAGAGATTGGTTTAAACGCAAAAATGATTATCCTTGGCAATAGAAGCACAAGAGAGACCTTAGCCAATTATTTGGGTTCTTGTTTTTCCTGACAATACTCCTCATTAGTTCTTGGCTGTGATGCACAGAGAAGAGTGGGGATTCATGTGCCCCCTATGGACGAATGCTGTTCAAGCAGTATTTCTATCCAAAGCATAGTTCTTCCCCAACATATATGAACACAAACAACATGGGAAATGATAACATTTTGTGAAAGTCCTGACCTGGTGGAAATGTATAATTCCAAACACCTACCAAAAAGTAGAAATAGGTGTAACTCATTTATGAAGGATTTTCTGGAAATGCCTTATATATAAAATTATATTATCTTTAACCAACCAAAAGATCCGGATGGGGAGAGGTGACATTAATGCTATTGATTAAAGTACGTTTCTTTTCTTTAAAAAAAAAAAAAGATCAAGAAGGTTAAACTAATTTACTCCTAGTATTTATTATCTGTGGAGTTGTTCAGGTAATGAGTACAATAAAATTGAATGCACTGTCATCTTTATTGGGATGAAGGTTACATTCATAAGCTCTGCTTGTTTTAATAGGTTTATTGTACAGTTGTAGACATGTGCTATTGCATTGGGATGGATATGCTTTGAATATTTTTCTAATTGTGGATAGTATAAAAGTCATTTTCTGTTAGATTGCACAAATCCATTACATTACGAGAAGGATACATTATTGTAACAGGATTAATGTGCAACACATAAACATAATCAGTAATATTCTGTTTGATAAATTATCTCATTTTAATCGGAATGTAAAGAGATTTCTGGATAGTTCTTTCTTTGATTTACATAATTGTATTACAGACAGGCAAATTGCATTATATTCTTCATTAACAATAGATGGTTTATATAACTATTGTATTTTTGAAGGCACTGCTCTTACATTCATCCTGCAATTTGTCATTTTCTGACATTGCTGGGGAGCTTAGCTGGGAGAGAACAGAACCTAAAAAAGATTACTTGATTTTCGCTGAGTCCAGTAATATCTTGGCATCCGATTGCACTGTGGTTATGCTATTGTTTGTTTTAACAAATTGCAACCTAGTGGCAAAGAACTGCTTTTAAAAATCTTCTAATGTGAGGACAATTCAGCCCTTATAGATTTCCACAGCGAAATGTCAGCCCTTCTAAGAAACTCCACGTAGAAAAACGTGAATTAAAATTAAATTAGAACCATACAGTTGATTTTATGTTTTCACTCAAAGGGAACTTCCCTTTCCTCTCTCCAGCCCAGACAAAAGCTAACAAGTTGCCTGATGCTCCGAATATTCTTCAGAGACACATGGTGTTTACAGTCACTCAGTGGTGATTATAAAGCAACCCCTTCTTAGTGCTCAGCTAACGACAGCTGTCAGCAGCCCTTTAAAAGTGCAGCACAGCAATGCGGCATTTGGGTGGGTCTGAAATCCTTGGCTTTCAGGGCCAAAAGAGACCCGTTCTATGATACCGTCTCAGGCTGGGGGCCCTGCCCTCCTCATGTCCCCACTGGGATGCTGAGGAGACAGCACTGGAGCAGATACCACACATGTGCCCAGTTTCCCAGTCCATGGCCATCCCCAGCCCAAGGCCTGTCACTCAGTAAGGGCAACAGGCTTGTGTTGAAAACATGAACAGATGAATGGAGACATGGATTCCATCAAAAATCTCAGAATCTCTGGATGAAAAACTGAAAAAAAAAAAAAAGCTATCACACTCAATGCAAATTTTACTTCCTACCACTGCCTCCCCTAAATTGAAACTATGAGACCCTATTACAACCTCTTAATAATTCTCTTTTCCTTTACCTGTGCTTGGAACTGAAAAACTCCCAAAGCACCTTGATCTGTACTTTATTTGAATCTCACAACAGCCCCATTACCTGGGCAGAACCAAGTCACAGGTGCTGGAGAAAGGATGAAGGCTTACAAAAGCCCTTCCTTATTGCCCTCACCACCCCTCCTGCCCCACTGGGAGCTAATGTCTGTCCTCTGTGCATCATCTCCCTCCCTATACCCCCCACCCATTCTTCACTCCCCACCTGCTTGGCCCCCTGCCTGCTGACCAGTGCCTGCAACTCTCCCTCTGTCTTCACGCCTGCCCTCTATTCTAATCTATTGCCCAGGCTGGAGTGCAATGGCACAATTTCAGCTCTCTGCAACCTCTGCCTGCTGGGCTCAAGCGATCTGACCCCCTCAGCCTCTCAAGTAGCTAGACCATAGGTGTGTGCCACCACACCCGGCTAATTTTTTTTTTTTTTTTTTTTTTTTGGTAGAGATGGGGTTTCACCATGTTGCCCAGGCTGGTCTAGAATTCCTAAGCTCAAGCAACCTGCCCGCCTCAGCCTCCCAAGTGCTAAGTATATGCTACTCTCAAAAGTGATCCTCCATCTAGTTTTTGAGTCCCTGGAAGCTACATCTTTATTGGCTTATTTATTTTAGCCCGTAGGCCTTTTTTTCATCTACATATCAAATACCAACAGGGTGATGGTTCAAGGGTAGATTCAAGGGACAGGTACCCACACTTACAGGAACCCCTGCTCCCCCCAGCCCTCAGACTCCAAGGCTCAGAGCCTCCTGAATCAGACTCCTCCTACCCCCATGGTAGAGGCTGCAGTCTCCCCTGGAATTTAACTTCTATTTGTATTCTCCTCCTCACCTCTCTGACAGGTATGAATGTTCCAGTCATTTCCAGGGGCTCCTAACCCCCAGGAAATTAATTCAGCTGGTGCGATCATGCTGGAGGGAGCAGATGTGCCCTCCACATGCCCAGCGTTGTATACTTCCTTTAGCTCTGGCCTTGTCCTTCCTCAAACCTGATTGTCAAATAGTCATAATCTCTATGGAAAACTGCCTGTGAGCTTTTCAATGGAGTCATGGCAGGAACTCTGCTAATCTGAGCTCTCAGCTGAGTGTAGGCTGAGTTGTCTGCAGGGATTCAGGCATTAACAGGTATGTGTGGGGACCCTGGAGTCATGCTCCAATGCCAAGGAGGCTTTCTGCACAGACACAACTGGAAGAAGAGGAAAGAGAGAGAGAGAGAGATGGGGATAATGCCCATCTTCTGACCAGTCATATGAGGAGAAGAACCGGAGGCAGAAGAAGATGCTCTCGGGGAAGCAAGGCCAGAGTAGCCCGGAGAGGCTCACACAGGTGCATTCTCGGCATGGACTGTGGGAGCTCCACCACACTGGGAACTGGAGGCTAGCACCTCTGTGGTTTGGGAGCTTTGGAGCTCCAGGAAATAGCAAAGTTCTAGGCTATTGATCTAGGAGATCAATTTTCCCTTGGGGGCCCCGCAATCAGTGCCAGAGGCAAGCATCCATCCTCAGGAGGTATGCAAGCACAGGACCTTTGTGAAAACTCCCAGAGGTTCATTAATGAAGACTTGTAAGTGCCCAGAGATGCCCAGAAATAATGAGAGTGGAGGTGGCTTAGGACTGCATGCGGCAGCACCGAGGAGAGCTTGGACTGCCCGTAATAATGGAGCATACACAAGGGCTAATGAGAAGGCCTGGGGAAAATTAGATTTTCTTCATGGATCACTTCCTTGAATTAGAAGTCAGATAAATTGGGGCCCTCTTGGCCAGTTGTGGCCCTCCAAAATTAAGAAGCATTGGAAATTCTTTCTAGCAGATTCTTCTTGAAGGGCAGCCTCCTCACCAATAGAATAAAACAAAAACCAAGGTCACAGTTGCGAGCTCTCGTAACATCCATTGAGATAATTTTTAACACGAGTGATAACTAACTTTGCATCAACAGACCTGCCCTCTGGTGGCTTACAAGTAAAGAAGAGAAACTGGCTCACAAAACCATTATAGAATGGATGCAAAGGTATTTGATGTATTAGGCATCCAACTGTGTGATGATAACAGCTTAAATATAGTGGGTGCTTCAGATAAGCTGCACTCTCTGCATTGTTCCTGCAGGGGCTAAGGGAAATTTTCCCCATGGCCATCTGAAGCCTTGCTGGAAAACCAATGTGCAAAAGGCAGATTAATTGGCAAAAAAAAGTCATACAGATGTATGAATATATATACAGGAGCCTTCAGAACAAAGGTCCAAAGATACAAGGGAAATTGTCCATTTAAATGCTTAAGTTCAACAAAGTATGGACAGTCATGTAGAAATCTGATTGCATAAAAATAGTATGATCTAATGGCAATAGACTGCGAGGGAAAATCCAGCAAGGCCTGTCTGTCTAGGTTCTCTAGGCCTCTCTGAGCATGAATTCCTTCCTTCTGGGTATGGGGCGGAGTCCTCTCTGGAATGGGTGTCCTATGGCCCACAGTCAAATGAGGAGGTCAGATTATGTCTTTATGGTCAGTTTTTATACAGAAAGGGGAAGGGAAAATTGAGTAATATTTTTAGGTTTTTTATGGCTGGCTTTGGGGAAGAAGTGTTCTGGTTTTCATGACCCTTTCTGGGGAAAGAGGGATTCTAAGGCTAGCTTTGGGGAGGAATGGGACGGGAGGAGAGACAGAAGGGCAGGAGATCAGAGAAACATTTTTGCTGCTGAGGCCTTCATTTTAAGGTACTGCTTTCTGAGCCCCAACAGACCCATTTTATAGCTGTGCAAACACGAGTAAGGAGAGGTAGGGACTCTCAGCTGGGAGGTGTGACCTTGGGTGGTGTGGCTCCAGGGTCTGTGCCCCTCACCCCGTGTTCTGCCCACCTCCACCCACTCAGTGCTTTATGCTGTGCTGATTCAAGGAGGGAGATCAGGGTGAGCTGGGGCAGCCGAGGAAGGCTTGAAAGACCGGGGCTGAGAGGCACACAGGCACAGTTCAGGAAAGAAAACCAGCGAAAGCCAAGGCCCAGAGGGAAGGAGTGAGCATGTGTCCCTTTTTTGAGCCTTTCCCACAAGCACTGAAGGTCAAGGACTACAGCCCGTCTGTCCCACCTGATTTTTCTAAGTTGACCTAGCAAGTTAGTGGAGAAATCTTGACTCCTGGTACAGATTGGGGTGTGCCCCCAATCTGTCAGAGCCGCTTCCTGCCCACTGCCCATTCCAATTGTTCGAATATCACTTGTGTTATCAAATGGTAGAAAGTCAGATATCCGGACATTTCCTCTGGGTAATCTCACCCGACTCTCTTATTTTAGAGTTCCCAAATGCCCCTGTGCTGACACATCAGTCCCTGCTATTTCCTTTGCCTGAATGTTGTCTTCCCACATGCTGTCTACCTAGAAAACTCCTCACTCATTAAACCAACTCCTGGGACCCACAGCTCTGTGACCCCTTCCCTCTTCTGGCAGTGGAGGCAATGGCCCCTCCTCAGTCCCTCACTGTCCTCTCTCGTGGCACTTGTCACACTGTCGTCACACTGTGGTGACTATTCACCCACCCGCCACCGCTTCTGGGCCCACAGATGAGATGGTGCCCCTCTCTGGATCTCCCGTGCCTGACATGGGATCTGGTCCTGAGCAGGTGCTGGAAACACATGCCTGCCAAAGGAAGAATGGAAAGAAAGAAGGAAGGAGTCGGGCATCCCACTTACAGAGTGGGGAGAACAGAGACAGAGCACCGTGGCATGCATTTGGGGTGGGCTGAACAATGGCCCCAGATACCCAGGTCCTAATCTCTGGAACCTCTGGATATTCCCCTCCATGGTGACAGAAACTTTGTAGATGTGATTGCATTAAGGATGTCAAGACGGGGAGGTGATCCTGACTTATCCAACTGGGTCCTAAATGCAATCACAAATGTCCTTAGAAGAGGGAGGTAGAGAGACACTGGGAACATAACAGGAAGAAGAAGATGTGATGATAGAAACAAGGGGAGCGAGCAAAGGCTGTTAGTCCAGGAATTAGAGTAATCTGGAGAAGCCTGAAAAGACAAGAAACAGGGCCGGGCGTGGTTGCTCACACTTTTAATCCCAGCACTTTGGGAAGCTGAGGCAGGCGGATCATGAAGTCAAGAGATCAAGACCATCCTGGCCAACATGGTGAAATTCCATCTCTGCTAAAAATACAAAAATTAGCTGGGCGTGGTGGCGCTCGCCTGTAGGAGAAGAATTGCTGAGGCAGGAGAATTGCTTGAGGCAGGAGAATCGCTTGAACTTGGGAGGCAGAGGTTGCAGTTAGCCGAGATGGTGCCACTGCACTCCAGTCTGGCGACAAAGTGAGACTCTGTCTCAAATAAAAAAAAAAAGAAAGAAAGAAAAGAAAATAAAAAAAGAAACAGACCAACCGCAAGAGCCTCCAGAGGAAGCACAGCCCTGCTGGCACCTTGATTTTAGCTCATGAAAACCCATTTCACACTTCTGGCCTCCAGTACTGCAAGAGAATAAATGTGTGTTGTTGTAAGCCACCAAGTTTGTGGTAATTTGTTACAGCAGCAACAGGAAGCTAATACAGTATTTTTTATTATACCCTCTGCATGATTAGTGCTGGGCTCCCAGAATGCATACTGTAATCACTCCCACATCGCACATCCTATGTCTGGCCTGAAAACCCTAGGAGCCATGTCCTGTCGTCTTCTTTGTGCACACTATTCCTTGTGGCCAGCTCTGGGTCACCTCTGGCTCATTTGCATATTGTAATCTGTCCCTGCCGAGATAGTCCTAAAAGAGTCAATTTTCCAGAGCCCATGCAGGAGCTGAGGCATCTCCTTTAGGCTTCTTATGAAACCCAAGTGCAGGGCCAGAGAGTGAGAAGCAGGCCAGCTTGCTGCACTGTACTACCAGCAGGAATGCAAAGCTCAAAACATGTAGCCGAGGCTCTCTGGGCTCGCTGCGAGTGCAGCTGGCAACCACAGGCATGTCTGCATGGAAGGCAAGCTGCAGCCAATGGCCAGTTAAAAAGGGAGAGGTTATTTTGTTATGGGACTAGCCTTATACAGAACTTAATAGGGGAGGTCATACGAAGGCCTCCAGAAAGCTCTACTTCTTCCAGTTCTCTCCCCAGTCATGTTTATTCATGCAATAGATACTGATTGGACACCTTCTAGGCATTAGGCATCAGACTAGGAATTAGAAATAATAGAAAAATAAAATTGTAGTCTACTAGAAATCCAGGGTCTAGAAAGGGAGATATATATTGTGAGCATATATTGCAAGCAAAATGACAAGACACACACACTTGTGTGCACACACACACGAACACATGCGTATATACATGTGCATATACATGCACAATGTGCACACACAAGGGGCTAAGTGCTTTAGGGGATAAAAGTACAAGTATTAATGGAATTCAAAGTAAGGAGAGGCTGATTTTGTCCTTAGTGGAGGGGACACTTAAGTCAAACGTTAAAGGGTGAAAAGGGCTTTCAAGGTGAAAAACAGAGACGCAGATTCACGGAGGGGAAGAGCATGTACAAAGGCACAAGAGATGAAAGGGCACAACGTGTTTTGGAAAGGCCATGAAGCTCCATGTGGCCAAGATTCCAGAGCTCAGGTATGAGAAGGCCTGACAGAAGATGGGACCCCATGTTAAAAGTCCCCTAAAAATGGATTCATTTCCTGGCTTTTCCTTTTACTAGTGGTATAAATTTGGGCAAGTTTATTAATCTCTCTTTGTCTCCATTTCCCTATTAAATAAACATAATAATATCATCGTTCACATGTGGTATCGTGAGGCTATATGATTTTACATATGTACAGGGCTTAGCATAGCGGGAGAATCCCACCCCCGATATTCAAATTCCTGCAACATTAGCACAGTTCCTGGCTAGTAGAAAGTGGTTGTTAAATGTTGGCTGTTATTCTCATGAAAGATTGTATACTTTGTCATGACAGAAGTTACACTCATCTTAGAGCTCTATTCTGTAACAGATGCTCTGCCGGATTTCTTACAAGGGACATCTCATTTAATCTTTGACTCTAAGAGGTTGGTGTCATTATTTCCATTTTTGTAGGTGAGGAAATTAAGACTAAGAGAGATCAAGGGTCTTGTCCAGGGTCACACAAATATGGCATGACAAACTGTGAGCAGAAAATATTTCTCTCGTCAAATGAGTGTGGTCACATCCATTTGTGCACCATAGGACTATGCCCTGGATGTGGGCACTGGGGACCACAGGGACTTTCTAAGTAGAAAAGCAAAGTTTCAGATTTGTTTTTTTGAGAGAACCCCCTAAAAATACAACCAGATAACAAATATGAAAAATACTCAAATTACAGATAATCAAAGAAATACGATGCTATTTTTTAAAAGAAAAATACCCAGTGCTGGTGAAGGTATGAAGGTATGATACATTAGGCAGTTTCTTCTGTGATTTATGGAAAAGCAAGTCAGCATGACCCTTTTGCAAGATAATTTTGTGTTGTGTTCTAACCTTTAAAACATCCGGATGTTTTAAACCTATCATGCTGCAGCTGAGACTTGATCCTTTGAAAAGAATTAAAAATTTGGGAGAGCTTTACGTGTAATAAATGAAAAGTAAGACTAATAATAATAACAAGGAAATTATGATACTACCATATTATCGATGCTTTTTGAAATAATCTTAAGTAAAAATAATCATGAAAAGCATTGGTTGCGGTGAATGCAGTACCATCTGAAACACATAAAAATACGTGCAGGGGAACTTCCAGGCAAACACAGTAATGGGCTGGGAGTGTGACGTGCCCCAAAGGGAAAATGCTGCCCTTCGCCACTGTCCCCACTCTCTTCCCTTGCCCTGTATATCTATTTCCTTTGGCTATTCCTGAGTTGCACTCTTCATCATAAACTGGAAAACATTTTTTTAAAAAATGTGTGCATGAAAAAAGACCAGAAAGAATTACCTAAAACATTGATGGTGGTAGTTTTTGAGTAATCAGATTTTTTTCTTTTTCCCATTTTTTAGTGTTTTAAAGATATTCCACATCATACGTATATTACCCGTATAACCAGAAATAAATAATTATCTCAAAGTGGAGAATAACTTTATAGCAGATGTTTACTTATTTGGGCAAAGAGAATCCTTTCCAAAAATGCTAACAAAATCTATAAACTTCCGGCGTGTAAAGCAGATAAAAAGACAGCAGTTCTGGATCAAGTAGGCATGAGGATCCCCAAAGCTTTGTCCCTCAGCTCAATATCATGTCTGCGGAAGCCAGAGGTATCCAGGGCAAAGTATAAAAACCAGTGGTAAGCCGAGCATGGTGGCAGCCACCCACAGTCCCAGTAACTCAGGAGGCTGATGTGGGAGGATCACCTGAGCCTGGGAGGACAAATCTGCAGTCAGCTGAGATCATCCTGCCACTGCACTCCAGTCTAGTCAACAGAGTGAGACACTGTCCAAAAAAAAAAAAAGCAGTAGTGAAGGCAGGTCCCCAGTTTTGTAGCCAGCTCATCCCCTTTCCAGGAAGGCTCAGGTGTCTGTTCCTGTCTCTGGGGTCTTTGACTAAGGTGAGTGGGCTCCTTAGGCATGAACACCCACTGGGTGTAGAGACCAGGACATAATTCAGCAGCTACAGAGCCAATGACCAGTGCCAGGGGCTACAGTGACATCCCCAGGAAGCAGCCACCTCACGGGGACATCACCCTGCCACCCCACACACCAATTGTCCCCTAGGAGTCAGACACTGAATATGCTTATAATGACCCTAAAATCACTGGTTGCAGCCCCAGGAGCTTAGGACTCTAACACTATAGTAATCCTGGACCTGTGACTTCTGACTATGATGCTGACTGCTGTAAGCTTCTGGCCATGCAACTGGTTTTTGGTAACATCCCAAGGTTCAGATCAGCGGGGCTTTTGAAAACTCTAAATTTTATTCCAAAACCTGTTCGGAGACCTTTCCTGGCCTTTCTTTTTTATTCCGTTCTGTCACTGGTTGACTACTGCTCCCTCCTTCTCTAAATGTGAGACAAACATTTTTACTCTAGGGGTACCGCTTAACTTGTAAGGAACAAAAATAAGATTGCTGCTTTTCTCACCACCCATTTGACTCATATTACAGTAAATGCTTTTCGAAACAGAATTAGTCAAGATAACAGTTTTCCTTCAGCAATAGCGTTTCCACAGCAGGCCACGCATGAGGCCTGCTCAGCCTTGTGAATTTTCTATCAGTTCTGGGAGTTACACATTTTAACCCAAATAAATATATTTGGCTCAATATCAAATGAAAAAAAAAATCATCCTTAAGCTTTTCTTCCCTTTCTCTTTTTCTGCAGGAGGCAATTAACTCCACGTATGTGCCCCATAAATTGGGGCATTAGCTAGATGCAAAACTCCAAATCCCCTATACACTAGGTGAATTTAATCTCAGGGAACTCAAATAATTAAACACAAATGGAGGTATTAACTTTGACGCAAGTAGGAAGTTCAAAAATACTTAGCCAATCTGGGGATTGCAGATGCAACCTGCACCTGACACCAAGCTGCATAATGTCCCCGAAACTGATTCACTGTGCTCTTCCAACGGGCTGCCCTAAAGCTGCCTGTCTTTTCCTACCAAGGGTTACAGTGGGCTTCATGGTACCAATGGGCTTGGGGCAAACCCATCTTTGGGACAAGAGAAACAAGTCAAAAATCACATCTTTCTTGGGAAGCCCAATTAAGTGAAACTATATGTAGAAACAAATATGCATTTTCTCCCTCTCACACTTTCAGTTGCTTCTTTACAGCATCAACTACCAGATGATCCTGAATTCCACTCACCCATCCATCCTATCTAATCCCTGCTGAAAAAGTCTTCAGGATGTCCCAAAACTTATATAGTTGGTCTAGAGTTCTTAGCCTGGAATTTGAGCCTTTAGCTGATAATAAACCTTAACACTATGATAAAAGTAGCTGGCACTTACTAAAGCATCTCCTGTGCCAGGTACTTTATCAATATTATCTTATGTAACGTTAACCTTATAGAACCTCAGGAGGAAGGTTTTTTGATTTTTGTTTTCCTAAGGGAGAAACAAATCTAATGTGGTAAATAACCTGACCTAGTGAGTGGTGGGGGCTGAACTTAAACCCAGGCTATCTGACTCCTGAATCTTCCCTTGTCACCTTTCAGCTGTTCGGTTGGAGCTTACAGATGGACAGTTCAGGTTCCAGGCAGAGGAGCGGGAATCGGGACATTCTGTCTTCTCCATCAGCCATGAGCAAGCACAGAGCACAATGCAAGTGAAATGTAGTCTTTCATTTTATCAAGCAATGAGCATAATTAGGAAACAATGAGGAATGACAACTAATAATGAACCTCTTTTCTTCCTAATTAAAATTTAACGATTGTATTTCTTGTATTATTGCCTAGAGCAGCAGTGTATGGTGTGTGTTAACAAGATCCTCACTGGGCTCAAATGGTGGCTTGAGTTCTCATATGACTTGGCACAGTCCCGTCCACACATGCCAAGAATGTACTTGCTTTGCAGGTGGCTGCCATTCTGCCCTCATGTCCTGGTGGCAAGAGGGAAAATAAACCTGGATGGGTAGAATGGGGTCGGATGGGTAGAATGGGGTCAGATGGGTAGAATGGGGGAGAAATGATTGGTAAGTATGATAATTCCACAGATACAGGGGGAAAGGACAGGCTTTGGGGACGAAGCTGGGTGCAAATTTCAACTCAGCCAACTGCTTGCCATGTGACCTTGGACAAGCTCAGTTGCCTCTAGGAGTCAGTTTCTTCATTGGTGAGTGGGAATAAAGTGCGTCCAGTGGCACTGTTGCAAGCCTTCAATGAGACACGGGTGCCAGACAGTCAACACGGTGAGCAGGGGAGTGTTATACACATCTGTCATACGTGGTTGCCCAAAACCTCTGGAACACTCCATTTGCATTCGGATTGTTCCCTGAATGTGAAACCTAGCTTCCCATCAGAGATTCCCCAGAACCACATTTTCCAGCTTCACTGCCATTAGAAGGCAAATGTGATTTAATTTTACTGATCAGATGCCCCTGCAGTAAGCTTTGATTTGGAGCAGTTATGGGGAGGATGAGGTGGGGCGTGGCCCTCTATTTTGCTGGCAGAGGGTGACAGCATGGCTGGAGAGGGGACAGCTAAGGTGCCAACTTTCTGGTGGCTGCAGAGGAGGCAGCTGCTTGGCGGGCCAGTTCTGCAGTGGGCACTGGGAGTTCCTCCTGAATGCCCTGCCTAGAATCTATTTCTTCTGTCCTCCCAGTAGTTCTGTGCATTTTCTCTACCCATAAATATATCACTTTCTGCTAAAACTGGCTAGAGTGGCCTGTGTTACCTGCCATATAGAGCCTGACCCATAGAGGGAGCGAACTGGCCACTTCATCTAAGTGCTGGCAGAGGTAAGTGTTGACACAATGACTCTGTCAAGAGGCTGCTGTGATAACCCAAGTAGGAAGGACGAGACCAGGGAACTCCAACAGGTACTTATTTCTAGGAGTCTACCACCTACATGGCCCCTGAATCTCCCTCTACTCTCCATCCCATTGACAGCCCCTTGGGCTGCGTCCATAGTCCTTCCCCAAGACAGTCACAGTAGCCCTCGGCGAATCTGCCTGTCTCAGCATCACGTCCTCACCAGCAGCTAGGGTGAGCTTTCAAAAGCAGCAGTCATCACACATCCCCTGCTTAAACATTTCCTGGAGCTTCCTTCGTCTTTAGGACAAAGTCAGAATTTCTTATCATGGCCTACTAGAAGCTTCATGAGCTGCAACATCCTCCCTTCCCTCTCTCCCACCCACCTTCCCTTCTGACACAGTGCTTTAATCCATGCTTCACTTCTAGAAGATCCTCCCCTTTCCCTACTCCACAGGCTTTGAAGATCCTCAGTCAGTACCTCTGCCTTTCCTCTTTTTGTGCCTGGTGAACTCCACTTCGCTTCCTCGGGCAGCCTCCACTGTCCCTGGGCTCAGCTAGGCCTGCCCAAGCACTCAATTCTCCCCTTTCATAGCTCCCAAGCTCCTTTTAGGGAGTGCTCATTTGGCGTCTGTCCACAGAAGACTAGCGGTCCCTGTCCATCGTGTATGTTGTTCCCCACATGTCCTCAGTCTGGAGGGGGACATGACTCAGTTAGCGCACGTGATGTGATGAGTTTCACTTCAGAGCTAAAATAGTTTGGAAGTGAATGAACCTTCTCCATGATCGTCCTCTACCCATCTACCAATGGAAGGAAAGGACGAGCAACACTGGGGGTGGTAAGGCTCCAGGCGGAAGAAGCTTTGGCTCCATGAATGCCTATGTTGAAGCCTGCCTGTCAAATACCCACACTGAATTGATAAGACATAAGCCAAGAATAAACTTGTATTATATTAAAACACTCAGTATTTGGGTAGCCAGCTTTACTCTAACCAACACGGCCCTGCTAGAGGCTTGAGGAGAACATGGAGTCTGTCCTCTGCACAACTACATTCTCAACACTGAGCACACTTTCTGACCCAGAGTAATGGCCCTATAAGCATAGATTGCATGAATGACAGAGAAAGAAATCCACAGGCCAAAGGAACAGATAGTACTATAGCTGGGGGATGCAGGCATGGCAGAAACCAAACTAATTCAAGTACCAGGAGGGTTTAAGAAGAGAAAGGGGCACGTCTGTTAGTGGGGCCCATCAAAGACAGTGAAAGGACAGCCGTGCTGGTGCATGAAATACAGGGCCAGAGAGGAGACAAGCTATCGCATTTTTCGTCCAGCCACCACTCGCACGTCAAAGTCTCATTTCTTTCTCCTAACACGAGTTATACATCCAGGCGGAGTTCCTGGCATGATCCTCCAGAGAGAGGAAAACAGTGCACGTATTTTTCTCTCCATCATAAATACCTGAGTGACTTGATGGCTCAATTGAAAGCACTGAAGTGTAGGGACAATTTCCTCTTTCAATGCCTGTATATACATCTGCTTATGTGTGTATTTATAGTGTGCATATGTATGTGTAGAATGAAGCTCGGCTCAGTAAAACTAAACTGATCTCAAATATACAATGTGGTCACGTTTCCTGGAAGGGAAATAATAAACCCCTCTCAGGATTATAAAATTTTAGAGCTGGAAGGAACCTTAGAAACTATCCAATTCAGACCCCTCATTTTACAGTTGGGGAGACTGAGGCCAGGAAAGCCAAAAGCCTTGCTCCAGACTTAGCAGTTGCCTGGTACAGAGTCAGAGCTGGTCTCCAGCTTCCTACTCCGGAGACCTTTCCACTTTCTTAGGGTGTAAGATTTTGTCTGTAAGCTAGGGAAGATTAATAAGACTAGTATTCTTCTGCCTACTGTTGAAGGCTTTAGATTTTAAAGGATGGCTCACAAGTGACCTCAGGACCTGACCATATAAGGGTCTGTCTCTACTGGTCAGCAGGATGTCCAGCAGCCACTGGTCTTGATCTTGTATCCACGTCCCAAGTGCCTTTGTTCTAGGTCCTTTCCCTGTGTCCCTCTAAATTGTGCTTAACCCCACTGTAAATCCCCATGGAAGATAATGGTTACCATTTCTTAAGCCCTGTGGTGTGTTGCAGAAACTGTGGCAAGTACTTTACATAAATTATTGCCCACAGTCCTAACCACAACACTGGCAGGTAGGTGTGCTGTGCCTGATTCTACAGTTGAGAATACGGAGGCTCAGAGAGTCTAAGTAATTTACACAAGATCACACAGTCAAGGGGACAGAGCTAGGATTTGAACTCTGGCCCGTCCAGTGGCAGGGCCCATATTTCTACCTTGCCACAGTGACACTGCCTCTCCAACAGAAGAACTGAGAATAAAACGAGGTTGAAAGGATAGATGCAAAAATCATCCAGAACATGCCAAGACTAGGAGGTGTGCATTTTGGTGAGATGTTCTCATTCAGTGCTGACAAGACATCAGACACTCACTTCTGCACGTCCCTCCCCAGGTGGTGCATGAGCTCCAGTAGCTGCCTCTCCTACTTGCCTTCCACATCTCCAACCTGGTGGGACTCTACCATTGGCAGATCCACCAGACCAGGCTAGCCGCAGAGACCATAACGTTCCCATGTGAAACGCTGAAACTGGGAATTTTTACATGGAGTTTATGGTCAGCAGTTTTCCCTAGAAATCATCTATACATCTGCACCTTCCACCCAGGCCTTTTCTTCTCATGCTTCGTGCTACCTGAACGTGAAACGAGGTGGACTCATTTTAATTTCCTGCTACAGAATGCATAGCACAGTGTCTAGGAAGAAAAGAGAGAGTGGTATATACATATACGTGGTACATATATATGCATGTAGATGTAATGTTTTCTCCCTATATATATATGTCATCTATATGAAATGAATAATATATATTAAATTATTTATTTCAATGTTGTCTAGAAAAAATAATTTTCAAAATACCAGTAGGCTGAAGAAGTCCTTGCTCTCTTCCCACCATGATTTTTAGTCCCAGGCAGTGGAAATCTTGGGTCAAGTAGGAGCTTTGTCTTCCCAAGGCCCATAATGCTTACAATTCTGAAGCTTTGGTCCCTTGAGGAATGACTCCTCTCCTGCAAGCTCCCCATAAACCCAGTGCCTTTGATTAAAGCCGACCTCCTCATCCAGACTTCTGTACTCCCAACTGACCCAACTTCTCTGGTTTTCCAGATTTTTGATGAGTGATGTTTGCATCTTGCAATCATCTGCACACATGTACTGAGATGTTGGCAGTCTTCCAAATAGCTTTTAGAGATCAGTAGGTTGCAAAAATATCATTTGGCTGGTAAACTGCTCACAGAACAAGCTACATTTCCCAGAGTCCTCTCCTTCAACCCTACCCATCACTATCCACCCCTGCCTCCTTTTCTTTTCTCCACCTCACTAGATACAATGACACCTAGCACCGGCTTGGAGACTGCATCTTTTTCTGCATGAGCATGCAGTGTACACACACACACACACACACACACACACACGCTGATTTCCATGCACTTCTAAGGAGAGGGAGAAGAGCAGAGGCCACATTCATTTCTGTCTCCTGACCCTCATAGCTTTATTCAGGCCAAGGGAAAACAAAAGAGAAAACACTCAGGAATTTGTTTTAACCCTAGTCAAGTGTTTGTGTCCTCCACAGCTGCACATGTCACCGGCAAGAACACGCGTTGGGATCCTCGGAAGGTTGTTAGGAAGAATGAATGAATGATCACGTAGAAAGCAGCCTGAACACACGGTGCTGCCTAGATGCTTCCTCCTCCAGGCACACTGCCGATGCACAACAAGCAGGCTCTGGACCCTAAGTCTGACTTGCCAGAAAGCACATAATGCAGGCAGCCTATCCTCATGCAGGAGAAATATCTCAGTGACAGGAGCTCCACGGTTCATACCCTGAAAGCACCTTTAATGCCTGATGCTTATACAAACAGCCACCATTTATTGAGTGATATCTACTCATGCAAGGTAAGGTGCCAGGAGCTTTGTACACATTATTTCTCAGCTTCCCAAACTTCTCAGGTTGCATTATTGTCTTCATGTCATATTAGTAGTGACGAAACTCAGGCTCAAAGAGTTAAAAAAAACTAAGTAGTCAGGATCTTGAAGGTGGGATTCAAATCTAGGTGACTGGGCTCCCAAATCCCATTCTTTCCCCTACACCATGTACATCACTGCCCTCCCCTCAATGACAATGCTGAACATCATAGCTGAAATCCAACCCACTAATAAGGTTAATGACTCCCATTATCTAAAACAAGAGAGAAAAGCCATTCTTTTATGTATTCAACCAATACTGGTTGGACTTGATGGGAATTTAAAGAAAAAGAAGTCCTTTCCCACAAAGACAGCATCATCATTGAAATGTATTGTCTGAAATACATGAAAACTAAATAGCCAGTGCTATCATGCCATGGATTGTCATGCCTTCCTAGACTTACATGGACCCTTACAGCTTATCTCCAGGACCCTGGTTGTAAAGATGAAGAAATTAGGGCCCTGTGTGGGCAAACATTTGCCCCATCGTACAGTGTTAAAGCCAGGTTCCAATCAGAACTTTGGGGTCAAATACTCTATCCCTAGCTCTCTCCAAAGATTTTAAGAAAGGCAGCCTCACAAAGCAGTGGTAGATGAGTAAGCAGTTCTCCTGCTGAGGGATAAGTGGCCAGCTAGCTCTGGTTTTTAATATGGACTGAGGTCCGCTGGCTGCTGTGAGCATGAGTGCACAATGAGGGCAGAGAGTAGAGTATATGGTCACATATACCTTACTGACCACAGCACAGCCTACTGACGAGGTCAGCACAGCCTACTGACGAGGTCACAGGGGAACCCAGAGGAAAATAAATATTGCTGTGTTAGAGAAAAAATTATAAAAACCAGACACCTTACTCACATTATAAATGTCATATCATGTTGGTGCCTAATCAACACTTTGAAGCATTAGCATTGTTTTAATCATTCTTCTATTGGAGAACAAATGTTGCATATATAATTACACTGCTGTATTGTACTGTACAAATAACCATGTAATGACATCGTTGGAATTTCTTGGTTCTTCATGGTAATGCCAAGTATAATTACCATGTAATCTGCCGAGAGCAAACAAGGTTGTAATTATTCCATAATCCAATCTAATTATGGGGCAACTGGATTGTTGTTTGTGTTCAAGAGGAAAATATACATGCAAAGAGGAGAAAAGGAAATACATTCTCCCCAACCGAGGGCATAGTAAGTCGGGGGCTTGGAGATGGTTTTTTATACTAGCATCTGCTTAGATGATGAAATACTTGCTTATTGGACTGTCAATGTTTGAGGCCCATCATCTTTAATGCTGACTCTGGATTCACTGGGTGAAGGGCTGCAGGAGCAAGTCAGAGAGGGAACAGAGGTGACAGATGTGGACAGAGCCTCGGGAGTCAAGCACCTGTCCATTGGAATCAGGAGGATGGAGAGAGGCCAGCCCTCATGAAAATCTCTTTTCCACAAGCCTGCCCTGTGCCTCTGACACATGCCTGGGACAGCAACAGAAAAATGAATATGTTCCCACTCAATTCAGCTAAATTAACCAACCATGCCTTGTTTCTCCTGCTGTAGGTCTTTGATGGTGGACGCAAGACTGGGTTTGGGTCTCACAGAGGCATAGAAGACAGAGAGGAAGAGAATGCAGGAAAATGGGAGCAGGCGTCGGCAAGATGTGCGCTATGTGTAGGTTCGTAGGAACTTCATCAGTTTCCCAGGGCTGCTGTAACATAGTGCCACAAACTGGGTGGCTTGAAACAACAGAAGTGTATTGTCACACAGTTCTGGAAGCTACAAATCCAAGCTCAAGGCGTCCGCAGAGCCACTCTCCCTAATGAAGCTATAGTTAAGTTATCTCCCTCCCTCTCACTCGCTTCTGGTGTTTGCTGGCAATTTTTGGCCTTCCTTAGCTTGCAGCTGCCTCACTCCAATCTCAGTCTCTGTCTTCCCATGGCATTCTTCCTGTGACTCTGTCTCTTCACATGGCATTCTTTTTATAACGATATAAGTCCGTTAGGATTAGGGGCCCACTCTACTCCAGTATGACCTCATCTTAGCTAATAACATCTGCAATGACCCTATTTCCAAATAAGATCATGTTCTGAGGTACTGCGGGTTAGGACTTCAACTTATCTTTCAGGAGAGAAGTCACAACTCAATGCATAATAGGGACCATTGATTTATACACGTGTTCGGCACACAGTTATTAAGCATCTGCTATGTGACTTGTATATGATTATTGCCTTGCTTTTCTTTCCTCAATTGAACACTTACTAATTGTGTCACAAGCAGTATCTTATTTACGTCTTTTACAATTTGATGATGTTGGTGCTACCATTGTTTTCGTTTTACATATGAGGAGGCTGAGACAGGTCGGATAACTCAAGATGGGGCTGGGATCTTAGTCCAGGCTTTCAGACCCCAAGACCTGCACTCTGGCTTCATGCCTAGCTTTGCCAGTCCTATGTGTTAGCAGGACACATAGAGGCAGGAGCCAGGGGGCCTGAAGAGAGTCCTCTGACTGAGGTCAGTGGAAGGCCACCATCCCAGAGCAGCCTGTAATAGGGCTCAGAAGGGAGCACTGCAATGCGGACAAGGAGGTCTCTGAAACTGGGCATCCAGGAAGGAGTTAAGATGGGAAGATGGAGAGTGTGGTTAAGTGTTAGGATGGAAGGACGGGGGATAGGCATAGTTTCAACACAAGGGAGCCCATCCCACCAAGTGCTTCCAGGACCATTTGTTGGCTTCCTCCTACCAATGGCAGCTTTCACTCTGCACCATCTTGCAAAGGCTCCTCTACAGATGGGGCACACCATGTCCTTGTCCCTCCACAGATGTGGTGTTTAACTGTGGCCCCCTTCTAAGGCAGTCAGGGAATGGAGGGTCCACCCATCTCACTACCTTTCCCTTCTCACTTTAAGGCCTGCCTGTGAGGCATATGGTCACCTGGACTCAGAAACTTGCTTCCTTTCTCGAGGTACTGAAAGTTTTCAGAGAAAATTACAGTTACACAGTCTTAAAACAGATAGTAAATTCTTTATTTAGGGACTAATCTTGTCAGACTTATTGACCCTGGTGTTGGCTGCTTTTCTAACCTGATATCAGTTAATCTCCACTGGCCAGAAGTTAATCCCTTCAAGAACGAGATGAAAAGTGGTTTTGGGAGGCAATATTTAAAGGCCTACACACAATAACACACCTCTGACCCTGAAGTTCCAGAGCTGCCTCTGCATTTCTATTTCTGGAAAGGGTTCAAAAACCTGTTTGTGTGAATGGATATGAAGGACTTTTTATGGCTGATCTTGCAAGATAATACTTTTTGTGAATAATGTAGAAGTGTTTCTACTTTAAGGCAGAAGGCACATGGCCTAAGTATGTGTGTTTATCAAATGTGGCACAGATGAAGGGCAGACTGCAACCAGTGTGGGGAATTTGGAGGCTGCAAAAATGCCACAGACATTCTCTAGTTTTCAAATGTCAGAGTAAGGGGTGAAAACAAGCCTTCATGGGAATCCTCCAGAAAAATTGGTATTTGTAATCAGTTACTACATTCTGGGCATTGGACCCATTTGAACTGCACTGTGAGGTTTGATGAGAAATATATCGCCTCACCTTCCTCACACTCATAACAACCCACCATGGTATTAACAGCATTATTTCACAGAAAAAGAAAGTGAAGCTCAGAGAGGTTAAGTAACTTACTAAAAGTCACACAGTTACTAAGTCATAGAGGCTGAGGTGAAAAACCACATGTGATTCTCAGGCATAGGGTCTTCCATTGCCCCTTGGAAGCCACAGACTTACAGAACAAAGACAAATACTATATACCTCCCAGGCCTGGGATTACTGTCTTTTATTGCCAGGTGGCCTGTGCTTCTTTCACCTATCAGTGTTCAGCTTGGACCCCTCTGCTTTCAGGAAGATTTTCTGGACTACATAAGAGAAAAGAATAAGCTCATAGAATTAAAACATCAGAGCTCATACAAATCTTATAGCTTATCTCGGTCACTGGTTTCAACTGTGTTTTGAGAAGTCCTAGAGGTTCACTCTGGAGTTACTAGGGAAGGGGGCTAGGAATGAGTGAAGGCATACTCAGAGGGTGGGAATTCACACCCCCACACAATGCTACAGCACTTCACAAGCTACTTGCTACATATTTACACTTTACATGTTAGACTTCTTTTGTAACCTTTTATTTGAAAGAGGGCACTGTAGCTAAGATAAAAATAATGATAATATGCTAAAGCTGGACATGCTCCCTTATTGTACATTATTCTTTTTTATAGATAGGGAAACAGAAATACAGAGAAGGTAAGTTCCTTACTCAAGGTCACAGAACTAGAACTGGAACCCAGGTCTCTGAGCTCCAATCCAATATTATTGCTAATAATCCATTTTTCTTCCTGATGCTCAGATCCAGCTGGATCCTGACACTGTAAAACATTAGTAGATATATGCACATGTATATAGGTATATGACATGAAAAATATATAAGTATGTCATAGAGTTGTATATATTTAACCAGTTCTTATGAACTAGACTGTAAATTCATTGAGGGCTTGAACCATACCATTGTTAGAGCTCATGACTCTCATTTTCCATGACTCCTTAGCTATTCTCAAGTGAGGACCATTTCTTGTGAGATGGTGAGATGATGACATTCCTAATGCCTAGCTGAATGCTTGGCATATAGTAGATCCTTAATAAATGTTTACAGACTGAGTAAACAACTCTGAGAACCAGTTTTAAAGTCTCTACTTAAGTACCTCCAATGACAATAAACTTACTACCTGTGGAACAACCCATGCTGTCCTTGAGTACCTCCAGGTGTTACACTGAGTCAAAATTTATCTCCCAGTATATTCAACACCAGTTGGGTCTGGTCTACTCCTTTGGATCCAAGCTGAATCCCCTTCCACTAAAAGCATGGCATATATTTTGAAAGAGATATCAGGTACCTTCCACACTTAATCCTCTCTCTCTCTCTCTTACACACACACACACACACAGAGGTGTGTGTGTGTATGTAACTTATAAATCCTTTATTTGTTTCTCCTTCTGTCATTCTTTGTATAGTCATTGGTGTAATGACTAAGTACTCTGTCTATATTCAGATTATCTGGATTCAAATCTCTTTTGTATCATGCATGTGTGTGCGTGCACACACACACACACACACATACACCTCTTATTCCTGTTTGTTTCCCCTGGTGAGTTCTGTGATTTGCCCACCTCAAGATTCTGTTTTGCTTGGAGATCCTGTTAAATCCCTAATTCAGGAATATCACAGTCGGTCCTAAAAGAGGCAGTATTTTTCCTACTTAATGACAACTTCAGAAATAAGTGATGGAAACATAGCCAGAGTTAATGCACAAATTTTAAAAGATATAACAATATTATCAACCAATTTATGCCAATATATTTGAACAATTGAAGAAATGAACATATTTCTAGAAAAATAGAATGTTCCAAATCTAATATATGTAGCATGCTTGAGTAGCCTAATAATAAATGTAGATACCAAAGCAATGATTAACCACTTCACACACAGTTCTCCACACAGAGAACGTCAAAGAGTTTTACTACTATTTACTACATAAATGCAAAAACGACAACAACAACAACAACAACAACAACAATTATTCTAATGATATACAAGTTCTCCCAGAGAATTTCTCAATTCATTCTATGGGATGATTATTGCCTTGATATAAGGAAAAGGATAATATAAAAAAGAAAAGTTACACGTTTCCTTTATAAATATCAATACAAGTATGTTTTTAAAGTATAAACATATCAAATCTAATGCTGTATAAAACTAATATATGGGAGAACATTAGAAACACCCCCTTTAAAATTGGAAACAACACAAGGGTACCCACTTCTAAGTCTATTTCATTTTGATGCAAGACACAGAGAGAGCATATTATAGGACTTGAAATACATTAAGGTTGTGAATAAAAGTGTAAAACTGTCTTTATTTAAAGATATGATTAACTGCATAGAAAAATCCTAAGGAATTGGTGCAAAACCTGAAATTAACAAATTAACTTAGGAAGGTTGTGGGAAATAAAGCCAATACACAAAACCAAATTACGTTTCTAGATACAACGAACATTTGGAAAATAAAAATTTAAAAATAATGCCACTTAAATAGCATACAAACATACTTAGAATTAAAATCAATAAAAAAATGCAAGGCCTTTAGACTAAAAACGATTTCTTTTATTGCTGAAAGAAATAAAAGAAGAATATACTATGTTCATGGATTGGACATCTCAATAATGTTAATGTTTTCATTCTCCGTGAATTCATCTATAATGCAAAATGCAAATTAAAATCCCAGCAGGTTTCTTTTTAGAAATTGATAAGCTGACTCTAAAATTTGTATAAAAATATGAAGGAGCTAGAAATGCCAAAACAATTTTGAAAAAAAGACAAACATTCTATTCTTTTAATGGACAAAATATTTAAACAGATACATCCAAAGAAGATATAGAAATGTTCAATGACTGCATAAAAAGATAATCAACATCATTAGCCATAAAGGAAAAGAAAATTAAAATCATAATTAGACATCATTTCACATTCACTGGCATGACTGGAAGTGAAAAGGCAGATAAAAGGCAAAAGTAATCTATAGTGTAATCTTATAGCACTAGGGGTGAGAAGATTGACTGTAAAGGGTCATATACCAACTTTTAGGATGATGAAAATGCTCTATGCCCTAATTATGATGGGTAGTAACATGGGTGTACCCATCTGTGAAACTTCATCAAACTGCTCACTTAAAAGGATGCATTTTATTGTTGGCAAACTACACTGCATGGTTTAAAAAATGACCATACCAAGAGTTGAAGAGGATGTATTATAACTGAAACACTTCATATGCTGCTGGTGGAAATATAAAATGGCATAACAACTTTGGAAAACCATTTGGTTTATTGTTTGGTTGTTTTTTATAAAGTTAAACACAGACTTAACTCTCTGATCCAGCAATGCCATTCCCAAGTATTTTCCCATGAGAGTTGAAGATAAATGTCCTCAAAAATATTTATTCCAAATTGGAAACAATCCAAATGATTGTCAACAGATGAATGGATACACAAATTTTAATATATTCATTCAATGGAATACCACTCAGCAATAAAAATGTGCAAACAGCAAATACCCAGAATCATGATTTAATCTCACAATGTTGAGTGAAAGAAGCCAAAAACAAAAGAGTACATATTATATGATTCCATTTATGTAAAGTTTTAGAACTGGCCAAATATTTAAGGTGATAGAAATCAGATTAGCAAATGCCTTAGGCAGGAGCAAAGGATAATTAGATGCAAATGAGGAGGAAACTTCCCAGTGTGATAGGGAATATTCTATATCTTGATTGGAGTGGTGATGATATAGGTGTCTTCATTC
>NW_012102587.1:7470084-7472703 GCF_000951045.1 Mandrillus leucophaeus
TGAACCAGTAGTTCCTCTCCTGGACACAAAAGAGAAAAATCTGCACATGTGCACAAAAGACATGTTCAGAAATGTTCACAGCAACTCCTGTTCGTAATAGCAAAACAACCTAAACAATCTAATTAACATATAACATAGCAAGGGAAATGAATAAACCACAGCCACGTGTGACAATATGGATGCATATTTCTAACCAATATTGAGTGATAAAAAAGCAAGCCTGAAAATACCAGGTTAAATATGATACCCTTTTTATTAAGTGCAAAAACAAGCATAATTGAGCATCTTTTTGTATGGCATACATACACATGTGAGATATACACACACACATATAGACATATAGATGTATATTTACATGTATTTATGTGTATATATGTATATGTGGGTACATATGTATATGTATATACATAAATACATCTATGGTAAAAGTATGTAAAATTAAGTGCACTCTGGGGTATTTGTTGTGGCATCCTGAGCTGATTAGGACTGGAATCATTGTGAATTTGCAGTGGGGCATCCTTGTCCCGTCCCACCTCAACTGCCAGGTGGAATCCAGCTCACATGACTACTCTTACCTTCTCGTCTTCAGCCTCTTATTCCCTGAGTGCCTCCATTTGCTTGGTCTCAGTGTTCTCTCCCCACTTTATGTCAACTCCAAGGCACACAATATCCATGCATTAGACCTGCCTCCACTTTCTCTCTTGAACTGGGCTGGCTCCCTGGATGGCTTCATCACAGAGCCCTGCTCCCAGGGTCAGTCTTGCACCAGCCTTGCTCACCTCCCTCTGTGGGGCTGTAGACCTACCATTGCTTACATCCCTACCATCCAACACACTACTACTGTCCCTGAAGAGGAATTAAAGTCTGGTAGAGAGGAAAGGGCCAAGAGAAAAAGACCAGATAAGGTCTCGATTGTCTCCCCTGACAAGTGGGTATCTCCCATTTTCCCAAGGCCAGATTTATGGCAAACCTTGTTCTCCATCTTCAGCCATGTGTTTACCCACCAGAGTAGAGAAAATGTGGTATGACAGTCAGAGTCTTGCCTTATGCCTGGAAAATAAGTACCTTTCAAATGGCAGCTTGCCTGGTTCCCTGTGCCCATTAGGTTTAAAGGATTAGAGGGTTCTGACACCCCTGTCCTCTGAGCTAAACTCTCCACAAATAACAATTTCAGTACAAAGTGGGGAGAAAGTAGTGATGAGAGAGAGGAAAGCAATGGGTTGCCTCTGTATTCTCTTGACCTGAATTAGTTTTCAGGCCCTCACGCTGAGATTACTCTTTTGTTTTTGAGCCTTTGGGTTTGAATGGAGCTCTCTCTCTTAAATCTCACTAGGGACTGGAGAGGGAAGAATGAAACAAACGTCAATGGCAGGGTTGATAATCCTACAACCGTTGACTTGAAGAGCCGGCCAACAGGACCACGGCTGCCTAATCTGCTGTGTCAATGCATATTATTAGCAGCCCTTAACTGATGGATTACTGACAGAGAGAGCAGGGTGAGTGCTGAGAGTCTGCGGCGTGTGGGCCTATTTGAGGAGACTTAATCTGCAAACGAGAGACAGGGTGGAATGTGATGGCTCCTCCAAAGTCCTTATCTGGCATTGGGTCAGGCCCAGGAGAACCAGCCTCAGCAGGATGAGCCCCAGCCCTGGGTTTCTCCCTGCCCAATTGGTCCAGGCCTTTCAAGGGCAAGCATCCATAGGCTCCTCCCAGGTCTGTCCTCAGGCTTCCTGCCTAGGCTGCAGCCTAAACTGTGGCTCACAGGATTTTATGTCTGAAATTATACCGTAGCTGGCAGGAGTGAGAGGAGGAAGGGGTGGTGGAGAGAAAATCTTACTACTGAAGTAATAATTACTATTTGTTAATCTGCTGAGGCCTAGGAGCTGGTCCCCAGCTAAGGGCCAAGAGCAGTGGCCTACCTGCTGGGTGGGTAAGACCAGCCCTCCGCATTTACATGGCCCGGCTCTGGAAACCTGAGAAGACCAAGGAAGAGGAAGAGGCACATTTTGAAGGAAGAGACACATCAAAGAGCCCCACTTAGCAATGGATGGGAGAATATGCCTCAGAGAACCTCTGGGTGCCAGTCACGGATGGAAACTCCAAAGAGGATGGGCTGATGGGATAATGTGGCACATTTACAAGTGGACATAGGAATGAGGAAGAGTAAATTCTGTGTAATTTTCTAAATGACCTGGAGCCCAGCCTTTGTTTAATTCTGCTTTCAGGGTGATTTTTGGTTTAGATACTCAGGTCTTCCTCCTCTCTTCCTAAACTGCAAATGGGCAGACATCTGATATTTCTGTGTCCCTCAGATTATAGTTTATCAGGAACCAGGGTCCACAGAAGCACTGACACCTCATGAGGGGCTAATTTTCTAGTGACAGGGGTCAGCAAAGCAGACTCCTCCTCCAGCTCGACGGATCTTCACAGAGATGAATTAAATCATAAATAAGCTTGAAGGAGCTCCATTCAAACCCAAAGACCCCCTCGTCCTCTTGAGACTCGGGGGTAAGGAAGGTAGAAAAACTGGAGCCAAGAATGGGGTAAGGGTCAGTTCCTTCCCACTGTAGTTGAGCAGGCCTCATGCTGACAAGATATCTGAGAATGTCTCAGTCCCTG
>NW_012102587.1:7472753-7475336 GCF_000951045.1 Mandrillus leucophaeus
CATGTGTTTACCCACCAGAGTAGAGAAAATGTGGTATGACAGTCAGAGTCTTGCCTTATGCCTGGAAAATAAGTACCTTTCAAATGGCAGCTTGCCTGGTTCCCTGTGCCCATTAGGTTTAAAGGATTAGAGGGTTCTGACACCCCTGTCCTCTGAGCTAAACTCTCCACAAATAACAATTTCAGTACAAAGTGGGGAGAAAGTAGTGATGAGAGAGAGGAAAGCAATGGGTTGCCTCTGTATTCTCTTGACCTGAATTAGTTTTCAGGCCCTCACGCTGAGATTACTCTTTTGTTTTTGAGCCTTTGGGTTTGAATGGAGCTCTCTCTCTTAAATCTCACTAGGGACTGGAGAGGGAAGAATGAAACAAACGTCAATGGCAGGGTTGATAATCCTACAACCGTTGACTTGAAGAGCCGGCCAACAGGACCACGGCTGCCTAATCTGCTGTGTCAATGCATATTATTAGCAGCCCTTAACTGATGGATTACTGACAGAGAGAGCAGGGTGAGTGCTGAGAGTCTGCGGCGTGTGGGCCTATTTGAGGAGACTTAATCTGCAAACGAGAGACAGGGTGGAATGTGATGGCTCCTCCAAAGTCCTTATCTGGCATTGGGTCAGGCCCAGGAGAACCAGCCTCAGCAGGATGAGCCCCAGCCCTGGGTTTCTCCCTGCCCAATTGGTCCAGGCCTTTCAAGGGCAAGCATCCATAGGCTCCTCCCAGGTCTGTCCTCAGGCTTCCTGCCTAGGCTGCAGCCTAAACTGTGGCTCACAGGATTTTATGTCTGAAATTATACCGTAGCTGGCAGGAGTGAGAGGAGGAAGGGGTGGTGGAGAGAAAATCTTACTACTGAAGTAATAATTACTATTTGTTAATCTGCTGAGGCCTAGGAGCTGGTCCCCAGCTAAGGGCCAAGAGCAGTGGCCTACCTGCTGGGTGGGTAAGACCAGCCCTCCGCATTTACATGGCCCGGCTCTGGAAACCTGAGAAGACCAAGGAAGAGGAAGAGGCACATTTTGAAGGAAGAGACACATCAAAGAGCCCCACTTAGCAATGGATGGGAGAATATGCCTCAGAGAACCTCTGGGTGCCAGTCACGGATGGAAACTCCAAAGAGGATGGGCTGATGGGATAATGTGGCACATTTACAAGTGGACATAGGAATGAGGAAGAGTAAATTCTGTGTAATTTTCTAAATGACCTGGAGCCCAGCCTTTGTTTAATTCTGCTTTCAGGGTGATTTTTGGTTTAGATACTCAGGTCTTCCTCCTCTCTTCCTAAACTGCAAATGGGCAGACATCTGATATTTCTGTGTCCCTCAGATTATAGTTTATCAGGAACCAGGGTCCACAGAAGCACTGACACCTCATGAGGGGCTAATTTTCTAGTGACAGGGGTCAGCAAAGCAGACTCCTCCTCCAGCTCGACGGATCTTCACAGAGATGAATTAAATCATAAATAAGCTTGAAGGAGCTCCATTCAAACCCAAAGACCCCCTCGTCCTCTTGAGACTCAGGGGTAAGGAAGGTAGAAAAACTGGAGCCAAGAATGGGGTAAGGGTCAGTTCCTTCCCACTGTAGTTGAGCAGGCCTCATGCTGACAAGATATCTGAGAATGTCTCAGTCCCTGTATAATAACATGCCCCTTCTTTCCATCTCCCGTGGTCCCAGGCAGCCAGACCAGAGTTAGAGGCATGCCCTGCTTCTCTGGGAATGAACTGAGGGGACAGGGTTTGAGTCTTCCTCAACCACATCGAGGTGGTTAGACATTTGGGGGTTAGGGGATCCTCATGAAAACAGCATATCAACCTTTTTAAAATACACAACTAAAACCCACTTCCATTTCAAACAATGTTGGCACCTAAAGTCAGTCTACTCTACTGTGTGGCTTTGCATTGGCCAATTTTGTAGCTAGCGACTGTGGCCTTTCACTACTCTGAGAGGACAGTGTAGTGTGGTGTGGTGGCCAAAGAGGGTCTTTCTTGTTGGAAAATCCTGCTCACTTAGAAAGGACAAAGATGGGGACGACTCCAGCCATATGCAACTGGGGACACATTAGCCTACAAGGACGTCCTTGCTGAGCTGTGTGTGACTCTGTTGGGATTAATAGTAAGGAACCGACATGCCAGCCCTTGGTCTTATGATAAGCTCGGGAACTTGCAATAATTTTCCAGTTTAGGGCAAAGTCACTCTGAGAGATGGAGACTGAGAGCCAACTATTGTGCAACTTAAGGTAACACTTAACCTCATGTTTCCTGTCTAATAAATTGGGAATACATTCACAGCGTTGTTAAGAAGGTAGTTCATCAATGGTTAATAAGTTGTAAAGTGTTTCATAAATAGCAAAGAGATTTCTTATAGTGAAACCTTAGGACTCTAACAAACACATTTAGGAAAAGGAAAGGACAATGAAGGCTTCATAAAGGTAGGTGACATTTCTGGTTTTCTCCCTATGGTATCTGTAGTGTCTGGTACCGAAAAGGTATGCAATTAACTTTTTGTTGAATGAATGCGTAAATTCAGCAGCAGCAGCAGCAACTGGCCCACAGTACATGGACTACTTTCTCATTTGCTGTCTTTGGT
>NW_012102587.1:7475386-7476342 GCF_000951045.1 Mandrillus leucophaeus
ATGGCTGCATGGTGGTTGAGTAGTTGCAGATGTCAGCAATTCAGTCTAAGCAACAGTGCCCAGACATGAAGGCCTCAAAGCCCTGGCACCTCAAACATCTAGATGTGTATAAGAGACAGGACTATAACAAACACATTTAGGAAAAGGAAAGGACAATGAAGGCTTCATAAAGGTAGGTGACATTTCTGGTTTTCTCCCTATGGTATCTGTAGTGTCTGGTACCGAAAAGGTATGCAATTAACTTTTTGTTGAATGAATGCGTAAATTCAGCAGCAGCAGCAGCAACTGGCCCACAGTACATGGACTACTTTCTCATTTGCTGTCTTTGGTGCCAGATGTTTTTCTTTTCCTTTCCCTCTGCCAATCAGGCTACAGTTAATCCCTGAATATTTGACTGCTGCCAGTATCCTTCTGGAAACTTCCATTACAAACAAATGGTTCCTCTAAATGCCACCATTTTTCTGAAGACTGTGGAGTTTCAGGAAGATAAGAGACAAACCTGGAAAGTTGGTCTTTGGCAGGAACAAACCCAATAATCTTCCAGGAAATTCCAGCAGACAATTTCCTATGGCTATTGCCCTTGCCTGAGCCAAGTGTGAACAAGTCCTTGCCTTGGTCTCCTTCCCTGTCTGCTGTACCAACCCCAAGAGCACCCTATCTTAACCTTATCACTGGTATTCTGGAAATAATCAGAACAGACTTAAAGGAAGAGGACTTGGCTCACGCCTGTAATCCCAGCACTTTGGGAGGCCAAGGCAGGCAGATCACAAGGTCAGGAGTTCAAGACCATCCTGGCTAACCTGGTGAAACCCTGTCTCTACCAAAAATACAAAACATTAGCCAGGTATGGTAGAATGCACCTGTAATCCCAACTACTCAGGAGGCTGAGGCAAGAGAATCACTTGAATCTGGGAGGTGGAGATTGCAGTGAGCCGAGATCATGCCATTGCACTCCA
>NW_012102587.1:7477262-7481465 GCF_000951045.1 Mandrillus leucophaeus
AAAAAAAAAAAAAAAAAAGAATTAAGCAAATCATTTCACTCTCATGTGCAAAATAAAGGGGAAAAATTAGGTGACCTTCGTAGTGCCTTAAACTATTATTCATGCCTAAGGAAAAAATAATGAGATTAATTGCCACATGGTGAGAGAGAAGCAAACTAATGTCAACCTGGCACCTCTTGTTCTGGGGTTTTCATTATCCAGTTGCTTTACAGAATTTAACTCTACAGAAACTTTAAGAGGTTGACACAATTCTTCCAACTGAACAGATGAGATAGTCAAGTCTTAAATAAGTCACACAGTGTATCCTAGGCTAGAGAGCTGGAGGGTGGTAAGACAAAGATTCAGATTCCAGATGCTGTTTCCAAAACTTTCCATTCCCCCATGATACTGTGCTCCCTCACAAGCCACATAAAGAACATCAGTATTGTTTCTTTGTAGTTGTGTAATGCTATTCCTCATAGAAAGCACCATACTAGACAATGCTAGTTGCGTGCCAAAAGCCGTGCAGGACACATAAGGGATGCCAACACATACGGTCTATGCCCTTGCCTTCCAGCTTAGGTGGCAGGCTGGCTTAGTGACATCTACTGAAACTGACTGCTGGGATAAGAGTGATAGGTTACCCTGACATTTTCCACGTCCCATTTTTCTTTCTTCAAGATGCCATCTTCAGCCAAGAGAGCCCAGGGGCTTTGCACTGCATCATTAAAATACTTGTGGCCCTCCTATAACCCTCACTTTTCATCATCTCTTCTCTTTCATCCCTGTAAATTCAATTCTGGCTGGAGATTGGGTGTTGGAGTGGAATTAAAACCTTTCCATGTCTGCCTGCTGAAGTCCAATGCAGAAATAATTAAATCTCCAACCATTTATCTTCCATCTCCCATTCCAATCCATTGTTCTGAGAACGATTTGAATGGTGTGCTTCCCCACGCTGTGTAATTTGAAATTGAGTTCACACTTAGCTAACTTTTTACTGTTAGGAATGTTTCTGCAGCACGCAGTTCAGCCTCCTCACAGGCACAGTTCTAATTTGGAGCTCAAAAGGAGAGAGGGAGCTGGTATTGCAGGAATGTCAGCCTAGTCACTGGTTTAATGGCTGCATGGTGGTTGAGTAGTTGCAGATGTCAGCAATTCAGTCTAAGCAACAGTGCCCAGACATGAAGGCCTCAAAGCTCTGGCACCTCAAAGTGGGCATACGTAAACAAAATTGTGACATAGAATTTCCTGTCTGATGCTGCTTTTTGATGTCAAAGCCTCTACTTAATACACAATATAGTAGTTCTAATGAATCTATTCAATCTAATCTTCATAATCATGGCATCTCTAAAGTAGAAAATTAATTGGATGAAGTTAAATATCCCCTTTTTATGTCAACAAAATTGGTTTTTCTAGGGATTAAAGGATTAACGTGGTGCTAAGTCCCTAAAGAGGTTAAAATACTTTATTATTCATTACAAAACACAAAGATTGGGCTGTTATTTTTTTTCTTATGTCACTGCCGCTCATTTCATTGAAGTGGAGCACTGAGGAGAACTGTTAATGACAATTTCAGAGGCTCTTAATGCTCTTCAAAATGCATGTCTTCCCTGCTTACAAACTCTTTCAGGGTGAAATAGCCTGAAATATATGAAATTGAAGCTTTTTATAGCCTACTCTCAGAACCAAATGACCAGTGGGCAGGGATGAACTTTCAGTTAAGTCATCGAAGCTGCAAAACGTGGCATCTCATATTGATGTTCTCCCCACTTTTTACCAAAAGAGTACAATTTCCAGTCGACAAGGGAAAACATATTTCCAGTCTGGATCACGAGACAGAGAAGGCTGGACTATGTCATGTGAACACGGGGCAGCCACTTTTTAAATTAGGATTTACACACTGTACCCAAAACAAAAATGAGTGATTTCAACTGTTTTCATCCTAATTTGCACAATTTTGAGTTGGAAAAACCCCTTAATTCAAGGCTGACATTTTGCAACTAGGGAAACAAAGGTGAAGATCTATGTTGTGACTCAACAGGAAGTGACAGGGTGGCGCTGGAATCCTGGTTTCCCGACCTCTTCTCTCCTGTACTGTGGGCCCTCTACCTTTTCCTACAGATAATGGCTTTGTGACCAAGGGCCTGCACTTGAAAGATGAGCGCTGGGACCCAGACTGAGCCCAGGACTCCTGGCCAAGATCACTGGGTCACACGGTGACCATGCACGACCTCGGCCTGATGAAGTCCAGGCTCGGAGCTCGCTGACACCGTTTACCAGGCTCAGCAAGCCCGGATCCACTTTTCCTTCAAATCCATCCTGGGCAGCTCCTGATCCTCTTTCGGGGGACATACGGGCAAAGCAGTTAATTCAGGCAGCTTCAGGGTAGCTATACAAAGCTCTATGCTGGGAAAAGGATACTGAGTAAAACATAAGGTTGAAGATATTGAGATAATGACGTCAATAAACTATGATAAAAGCAGAGTGAGACAAGGCAAAGAACCACGAGAGGCAAGACTATGTACAATATACCACCAGGAGTCAATAAAGGAAGCTCTTTTCAAGTTGGGCAATCCACAAATGACTCTTGGATGAGAAGGTGGTTTGAATGAGTCCTGAACCAAGAATAAATTTCAGAAGGTGTAGATACGCCAGGGACACTCAATCCAGAAGAAAACACATGAACAAGAAGGCAGAGAGTGCTACTTGGGAGGTGGTGAGTGCTGATTTCTTCAAGATCCTTCCAGGAAGCCTTCCCGATTGCTCTGGGCTGGTTAACTACCCGTCCTCATACTCCCCCAGCACCCTAGGCATTCACTTCCCACGGCACTTAGCACACAATATTGTTGTCTCACGTCTGCCCCACTAAACCCTGAATAATGTGAAGGGAGTTCAGGTCATTTTAAAACTTTTTGTGTGTGCGATCCCACCACAATGCCTAACATATGGTAAGTTCCCCAAAATATTTTTTAAATGAGTCAAGGGTTCAGTTTGGGTCATTGGAGAGAAAGCACGGAGAGAAGGCATGAAAGGAAGTTTGCGGCCTCCTGGGGAAAGACTGTTTCTGGGGTGTGAGCTTGTGCCTTATTCAGCATGTGACAGGGAAGGTTCGGGGGCAGGAATGGACTTGAGCAGAGCTGCACTTTGAGAAGAAGATGCTGATTAGGGAGTGTAGGATAGATGTGAGTGGGGAGGATGAGAGTTAGAGCAGTAAGTTAGGAGAGCATGAGGCGGGAAGTGCCTGGAGCTGGCAGGGGCAGTGGGGGGTGGGCAGGATGAGGGCAGAGGTTGCAAGGAAAGTTAGAGCTGCTTTTCCACCCATAACTCTGTGTTCCTTGGTTGGCAAGAATGGGGAGGCGGCGCCTTCTAACATTTATTTCTTGCAGGGATGGCCCATAAAATGCCTACTGCCTGTAAAGCAATTTTAATTTGTCAGGTGCAGTAACCATAAGAAGAAGAAAAAGTGTTATTTCTGTATCTTCCCTGGAGAAAGCGAAGACACACAGAGATGGAGGGGTTGGTCCAGAGAGACACAGGAAATCAAACTTACAAATAAAGTATTAGCAAATCACCGTTAATACAAAGTCTGAGTTTTAGATGTTGCCCATTTTCACAAGATTGTGAGGGTGCATACACAACAGCGCCCCTTCTGCAAATAACATTCAATTCTTTTGTTACAACAGGCAACATTTTCAATTAGATGCTAATGTGTCTTCTACCATCTCTTGTAAATGCTGTGTTTTTCACATTGGCCTCCAAGAGAGGGAACTGCCACCCCGTTTAAAGCTGTGGGAAGGTCCCTGGGCATCAGTGGATGAGACAACAAGAGTGGAAGGCTCAGGGTGGTCTTGAATATGCCCATGGCCACTCCAGCAGATGTTCTTTTTACATTGTTTTGTTAAGCATTGTCTACTGAGGTGTCCAATCTAATGGTGCACACGTGACCTTTAGGAGTTCCCAGCCTAAGTCAGAGTCTTGGCTCTTAAATGAGTCAAGGGTTTAGTTTGGGTCACTGGAGAGAGAAAGCACAGAGAGAAGAATTGAAAGGAAGCTTGGGGTCTCTCTGGGGAAAAGTTTAGTTTCTGGGGTGTGAGCTTGTGCCTTATTCAGCATGTGACAGGGAAGGTCCTGGGGTAGGAATGGACTCAAGAAACAATCAAATTGAGAAGTCATCACATGTACACAGGTACATACACACACACACACACACACACACACACACAC
>NW_012102587.1:7481726-7482727 GCF_000951045.1 Mandrillus leucophaeus
TAATATATACTGATATACATGCTATATGTGTAATATATTATGTAGTATTATTTATTTATATATAGGACATATAATACAGATATAGAATAATATTTAGTATAGATACATTACACATGATTATATATTGCTATATTATATAGTATATTATGTTATATACTATATATGATATACTATGGTTATAGCATATTACTTTAATATATTCCTTTAAGTGGTGCATGTAAAAGGGAATATCTTGTGTACTGAAATGGAAAAGAGAGCTGAGCGAAGCTGGGACAAGTAGGATTTCTCTGGCAGCAGCAGGGAGCTGGGCAGTGTCTATGGGGCAGAAGAATGGAAGGAAGGAGCTTTGACCTCCAATACACACAGAAGCAGTAGCAAGCTACTTAGAGAGAAGCGGGGGGTCAGATGACTTGTGTGGTGTGTGCTTAAGTGTGGGTGTCCGACAAATCGTGTATGAACGTCTAGAGAGGCACAAAGGGAGGGACAATGGAAGACAGCATTGGCTGATGAAGCCTGCTGAGGAGGAAAGGTAGGAAATGCTTGTATCACTTGGAGTGGACTTCTATGGTAAGCCTGGCATTATTGACACTGGTAACTCTAGATACCAAAGCAGACTAATTTCACAGATGATATTTAAAAATCAATAATTATTACATTAACCATCACATCAACTTACATTTCTATGTAGCCCTTTTTTACTTTCTCAGTGCATTTTTATACTGTGATCTTTCTCATTCTCTCAACTCAATTCAGTAAAGCTGCAGATTTATTACTTTTGCTTCTTTACAAAGATGAGCAATCTGAGAGCAGAGGGGTTCAACGATTTTTCCAAAGTCACATATGTAACCTTGTGGGGAAAAGAGAGATCAGACTGTTACTGTGTCTATATAGAAACAAGCAGACATAAGAGACTCCATTTTGTTCTGTATTTGAGATGCTGTTAATCTGTGATCCTACCCCCAACCTTGCCCTTGCAAGAGACATGTGCTGTGGTGACTCAA
>NW_012102587.1:7487877-7488983 GCF_000951045.1 Mandrillus leucophaeus
GCTCTCCGCCATAACCTATACTTTTTTCATTCACACAACAATCACATCCTCAGTGGGGAGAAGAGGGCTGAAAATGTGGGTGAGAAGGTGTATTTTCAGTGAGGGGGTAAAAGGAGAGAAAGGGTTATGGTGGATCACTCCGTGGCCCACCATAACCGAAAACACACAAGAAAGGGAGTTTTGAGAAATTCTCTTAGCCTAGCCCACGCTGACACAGTTCAAACCCACCACAACCATGTGTATTTTTTTGTGACCTTGGACAAGTGACTTAACTTTTCAAAGTGGCTTCGCTTTTCAAAGCTTCAGTTTTACCATCTGTAAAATAACGAAAACATAGCAAAGCATTCCTATGAAAATTAAATATAGTTATCCCTGCTGAGTTTTTAGCACTCAACTATGTGTTTGGCACATAATTCGTGCTCAATAAATGTTCGCTGTTATAATTAATCTTGCCTCTCCTCTTATTCTTATATCTCAGTTGGTGGCCTAAAAATCCACCCTTTCATCCAAGCTGGCAACCTTGGAGTCGGATTCCTTATAGCCCGCCACAAAGGCCATGTTCCTTAGCACATCCCTAGAGACTCTCCATGACCTAGACCCTGCCTCTTGGCCAGCCTCAATGCATGGAACTCAGTTAATCACAATCTTTGGTTTATGTTACAATTTCAGAATTGGTCCATGTATGACCTCTTTCTGTTTTCATTTATTTGTGTTTATTTCTAACTCACCACCCATGCAAGAACCAACACTGGCTATACTGTGCCTCTGTGCTCCCTTCCATTACTCTGCCTGCCTCCCCCAAGCACAGGTGACCACCCACGAAGTCACTTGGAAAGCCTGATTCTAGATCTTTGTATTAAAGGGCTTGATAAGCCTCCCTGCCCACTCTACTTCCCACCTCTTGTATTTTGAGGAACAGCCCACCAGAGGGAGAGTTTGGAATTGCCAAAGACACACACACACACCCAGAATGGCTACCTCAGACTGCCCAGTGTACAAAGAGAAAAAAGAACCATCCTGGCTAACACGGTGAAACCCCGTCTCTACTAAAAATGCAAAAAAATTAGCCGGGCGAGGCGGCGGGCGCCTGTAGTCCCAGCTACTCA
>NW_012102587.1:7490233-7492485 GCF_000951045.1 Mandrillus leucophaeus
CAGCTAACCAGCCCTTCCTCTAAGTGCTCTGGGCTCTCTCCCTAATCTGAGTCTGATCATCTGAACTTAATGTGGCTGGACGTTATTATCTTAGTTTGCCGCAGAAAAGCCTGAGCTGAAATAAGATTTAACGGTATGCCCTTGGCCTTTATAGAGAATCGATAGGAGAAACATTTGAGGAGTGTTCTTTTGCCTTTGCAGAAGTGCAGTGAAGACTGCGTCCATTATGCTACCTGTTATCCTGACTTAGTCCTGACACGATAAATCCTCTTTCTACACAATGCCAGAGAATGTCCATGTCTTCCAACTTGTATTCCTTTTCTCTTCAATTGTTATGGACTGGGTAACCCAGTGTGCATCTTTTTTTTTTTTTCTTTTTGCCTTCATTTCTAATAAACTCAGCATTAAATGCAACACTCAGCTTCAATAACTGTTTGTTGCAATAATGAGTAACAATTATTCAGTCACCATCAGGATCAACATCTGTTTTTCTTCATCTTTTTCATCTGTTTTTATCTTTTGATTGTCATTTTATATATGACTGATTTTGCAGACTGCTCGAATTCTGCCTTCCATTTAACAAAACAAGAGGTAATTGATGGTTGAATAAGTATAGATAGATGAATGATAGATCAGTAGGGAGGTAAAACAATCTAGCTTTGGGTGAATTGATGGAGGGATGAGTGGATGGGTAGACTGACCTATTTTATCATTTTGTCCAAGCAATAAACCCCAAAATGGAATCAGAAGTCCAGAGTCAGCCCTACTATTGGCTCAAGATTTCCATTCAGTCCAATTTCACTGAAACGTGTTGAATATCTCTAATCTGAACACAAATTTCTCCGGTATATAGTTCATGTTTTATTCATATTTATGTTCAACACAATGCTGCCATATAGTAGGTGCTCACAAAATGTTTGAGACAAATTGAACTTACTCAAACTAGAAACTTACCAGGTGCAGTATGCAGTGCCCAGAGCCCACCATATCCCTGGGGAGATATAATTCCTAGAACTGAATAGATAGCAATGGCCATATAATCAATAGGCCCCTGCTAGGCCATTCAAGCTGATTACTATAGGCCATTCAGGCTGCCCATTCCTGCTGTAGGCTTTTCTCATGCTATTTCCCCGTTGACATTGCTCTCCCTCACCCCCATCCATTTAACCAGCTCCTACCAGCCTTTGAGACTTAAATCAAGTCTACCACCGTAAAACTTGTTTCCAATTCCAGCCTGCCCCCATTTCCCCTTCTCTGATCATCCACTGTGCATGAGGCTTTTCCGATATCTTCAACAACCTGTGACTCAGCCACCCAAACATCCCATAGGCACTTCAGTTTCAGCCTGTCTAAAGTGGATCTCCACCCGACTGCTGTGTAATCTGAGTAATTAAGTGTGCAGGTCCTGTGGTGAAACAGCCTGAGATCTGATCTTTGTTACAGCACTGCATCAGCATCAGTCATTGGTCAGGGTTCACTCACAGAAGCAGAGCCACTAAGGGATGGATAGATAGATCGATCGATAGATCGATAGATAGAGAGACATATAAGTATATGTTTGTGTGTATACTTCAAGTATGTGTGTGATACACACACATCATAGATATAGATACAGATATAGATATGGGTAGATATAGATATAGGTATAGATAAATATAGATACAGATACATACATAGATACAGATCTGACATAGATAATTTGGATATATAAAGGAACTTTTTTTTGCAAGGATTTGACCTTACACAATTGTGGGAGCTGGTCTCTGTAAGACATGTCTTTGCATCACATGTTGGAGCTTGAAGTGTGCAGGGAAGGCGGTTGGGAAGGGAAGTTGGGGAGCAAGAGCCAGTTGGGCCCTACAAGTAAAAGCTGGGGCCCGTGAAGATGGACTAAGACCCAGGTCAGTCCTTTTGCCTCTGACCCTTGTAATGTGGGTCTCCTGAAGAAGCTAGAATCTTTGTTCCGGACCTGAACACACACCTGGCCCAAGAGTCAGGAAAGCTGAAGGAGGATTCAGGGAAAAGCTGAAGAAGGTCCAACCACTGCCTCACACCAACGAGGCAAGCCAGCAAATTAGCAGCCCCAGGAGAGCCACGTCCATGCGTGGGAGCTGCAAAGCAGTGACTGCCTCCCCTCTGCCCTCCACATCTCCCACAGCATCCGGCACAGTGCCCAGCAAGTTAAGTGTTCAAAGTCTGGAGTAAACAGGGTTTAGGGGTGCCTTTGGGCCACTGCTCAGTATAGGAATAAC
>NW_012102587.1:7493824-7502132 GCF_000951045.1 Mandrillus leucophaeus
AAAAAAAAAAAAAAAAAAAAAAAGAGAAAAAAGAGGTCAAATGCCCATTGCTCCAGCTTTTCAATAAATTAGCTCCACTTGACAAGAAACACTGATCAGTGGGAATCCTCCATTAGTCAGGTGATTCGTTCCTCTCACATGGGTCAGAGCAGAAGACCACTACTATTTTAGTGCCAAGGTCTTTGACCATAGGGAGTAATCTCTGGAAAAGACTCCATTGATGGATTTCCGATAAATGAATTATCTTGCCATTTCATGCAAGCTAATGTGGGAATGTGCCTTTGTGGGTGATGGGGAAGGTTCAAAGCTTTCATCTGATCCTTGAAGGGATTCATGACCCAAACGTATTTTAGAACCACCCTACATGGAAACGTGAGGGTCTGTTGCCCCCTGATTCTTGCCCAGGAGTGAGGGATAGAGGATGAAAGGCCAGAGAGCCCAGCTCTGCCTCTCAATTCTGCAGAAGGCAGGTACATCTGTGGCTGACACCTAATGTCTTGTGAGCTCACAGTGCCCTTGTGTAGCCGTGCTAGAGTGCATAACTCTCCAGAAGGAGCATGGGCATTACAGCATTTATTATCCCACAGCTGGACAGCATGTCCAGTGAACAACCTGCTCCATGGTACATAGTAGCCCTAGGAAGGTGCAGTTCCACTGCCAATCTAACCAAGAAGAGGACACTTCTTTTCCAGGACGCGGTCTCAGACAGTCAGGCCACCCTCTGTATGCCTACTGACTCAAGTTCCACCACATGGCACTTCTTATACTGTTGTCTCTATGATAGAATAGCTCTTCCAGTGCCTGTGTTCCTTTGGAGGAAAAGGTATCATATCTCTCTGCCCATTGCCCCAAGGTGTTTAGCATACTAGAGGTTTTGAGGGTCTGTTTGTCAAGTATTATATGGCCCTTGGGCTGGAGCTTCTGCACCTTCATCCGGGCACAGCACTTTGGTGAACACGCAGGACACATGCATCGTATTCTTCCCAGCAGCAGCCTGTATACTGGATAGAATCCAGGCAGCCCTTCGCTCTCTGCCATAACCTATACTTTTTTCATTCACATAACAATCACATCCTCAGTGGGGAAAAGAGGAGGGCTGAAAAGGTGGGCGAGATGGTGTATTTTCAGGGAGGGGGTAAGAGGAGAGAAAGGGGAGTTCCAGTGACTGGGCGAGGCAGTTCAAGAAGGAGCAAAGCAGGGGGTTATTCTTATACTGAGCCGTGGCCCAAAGGCACCCCTAAACCCTGTTTACTCAAGATTTTGAACACTTAACTTGCTGGGCACTCTGCTGGATGCTATGGATAAAATTCAGTCCTTGCCTTTTGGAGCTCACTATAGAGCTCACCTCACAGAGCTCAGGAGACTTGTTCCAGGTTGGGAGGTGAGCAAGAGCCAAGCCAGACTCACTCACGTCCTAATTTTTAGCCCCATTTCTTTAAAACAACAGCCACTATGTAACATGTGTAACACATTACCACCCACCCTCCATGGCCCCAGGGCCCACATCACCTGAGCAGGTGTTTCAGGGCCCAAATGCTTGTCAATTTCATCAGTGTCTCATAGTCATTTGTTGGTCATTTTAGCTGTCAACCCAGCATTCCAACAAGACACATTGAAGTACCTGAGAAACTTCTCTCCTGAATTAGCTTGGGCTCCTGTCATGCCTCAGGAACCTCTGTTACATGCCCTGTCCCCACAGGAAGGCAACCATGAAGCGATTCTAAGGACTTTTCTCCACGAAGCAAATATATAAGATTTTGTGAGTTTGGCCTATTAGGTTGAGGATGCAGTGGCTCATGAGCATATTCAGACCAGGCGTCCTTCCTGCCTTTACACACATCACGTCTGCAATGCTGAGAAGTACCTATGCTGGGTCACTCCCGATGGAGCTCAGGCTGGACAGCACTGCAGCGAGAGTGACACATGGGCGTCAGACCCAAGTTCCAGCACACACTGAGGCAGCAAGAGTTGAACAACTTGGGTGAGACACTGCCCGTTGAGTCTCCCCGTGTCTACTGGGTGAGACACTTCCCGCTGAGTCTCCCTGTGTTCATTGGGCAAGGCACTTCCCACTGAGTCTCCCTGTGTCCACTGGGTGAGGCATTTCCCACTGAATCTCTGTGTGTCTATTGGGCAAGAGACTTCCTGCTGAGTCTCACTGTCTCCATTTGCAACATGAAGCTGTTCTTTGTCTCAGAACATTTTCTGCAAAAGAAAACAATTCCAAGGACAACAAATAAAACCAAAAGCAGCAGAGTTCTTCTGGTTGAAAGGGGCCATGGGCTATGAGAGAAGTCTAAAATTCTACCCCACACAGCTAGGTAACCCTTAAGGCAGCTCCATGGGACCCCACAGGACTTCACAGAACAGAGTTTACATGATGTTGTGCCAGACAATCCCTAACAACCCTTTCCTCTTTGACATTCTAAAGTCAAATTGTGAAGTCTTGTGGTCACTAATCTTTCTTGCCATTTGCCAAAAACCCTTTCCCAAATCAGACTCCTTGTTTAAACTTCCCAAATGCTGCTGTTTTTAATAATAAAATGAGCTTGCTGAAGTCAGTAGTTTATTTTCTAACAAGTATCAGAACAAAGTTTGCCATTCCCTACTGACCTTGAAAACACAAGTACCTACAAGAGTCAGGCAAATTCAAAACAAACAACCAAACAACATAAAAACAGATGACTGGGCCCCATCCCTCTGAGTATACCCTGAGTCAGTAGGTTGGGCTGGGCCCTAATAACCATATTTTTAACAAACTCCCAAAATGCTTATAAAACACACCAAGATTTGAGAATCCCAATAATATAATAAGAGTCCATCTTAAGTGTGACCTCCTTCAGGGAGACTTTCTGAACTTCCTCTCCCACCAATCCACCCCAGTCCTCCTCCATGATCCCAAAGTACCTTCTGTTTACCTCTGTCTCAGTACAAATCACACTACACTATAATTAACAGTCCACCTGTCTCCTTCCTACCCCCAGAAAATCAAGAGTTCCTGGAGGATAAAAGTGTGCTGTTCATCTCTGTATCCTCAAGGCCTTAGTCTTAGCCTTAAAATGTGCTAAAATCCCTTCACTCAAAGAGTTTGCAACATAGAAATTAAGACCTAAAGAGGTTTAAATAATAGTACAAAATAAAGGTCAATCCATCCTACAAATACCATGTAAGTTGTAAATAGCATGTGATTAATTAGAAAAATAAAAATAATAATTAACATTTATGGAGACTCTGAAAGGTTAAGTAATTTGCCCAAGGTCACACAGCCTAGGAAGTAACATAGTTTGAACTTGAATTCAAGTATCTGCCCAAAGTCTAGAGCTCTAACAACCATTCCTCTCTATGTATTAGCAACAATCAGTGCCATGGAAGATTAGAGAAAAGAGAGGCTAATCAAGCCCTGGAAGGAAGAACTGGAGCTATGTCTGGAAAGATAACTTAGAGGGAGTAGAGGTGTGTAAGAAAGAATTTGGATTTCCCCAATGAGAGATCTGGCTATGTTCCTAGCTCCTAGAAAGTAACCCATAAACTCTTGGAATTTCCCAAGTGAAAGGAGTATCTTTGCTATTCAAGGGGGCCCCTTGGATCACACCTGATACTTTCTGCCAATGAAGTGACTCACGTGCTCCTCAGGCCACATGATATCAGCCGGACATCTGGGGAAGGAGGGCTGGAGATTTAGTTCAAACACAAGGGCAAATAATCATTCACACTTGTATCATGAAACCTTAATAAATACTCTGGACACTGAGGCAGGAGTCATCTTCCCAAGTTGTCAATACTCTGTGTGAATCGCCACATGGATACTAGGAGAATATCCTGAAGACAAGACAGTTTTGCATTTGGATCCCTCCTAGAGCCTGCCCTATGCTTGTATTCCTTTGGTTGGCTTTAACCTGTGCCCATTCCATGTAATAAACTGCAACCAGGGGTATAACAGTGTTCACGTGAGTGCTATGAGTGTTTCTAGTAAATCAAACCGAGGATGGTTTTGGCAAACCCCTGAACTTGAAGTTGATGTCAGAAGTGAGAGTGGCCTGAGGCACAGTGGCTTATGCCTGTCATCCCAACACTTTGGGAAGCTGAGATGGGAAGATTGTTTGAGCCCAGGAGCTCAAGACCAGCCTGAACAATATAGTGAGATCCCATCTCTACAAAAAATCAAAAAATTAGCAGATGTGGTGGCATGAACCTGTGGTACCAGCTACGTGAGAGGCTGAAGTGGGAGAATGGCTTAAGTCCAAGAGTTCAAGGCTTCAGTGAGCCACAATCACACACTGCACTCCAGTCTTTGACAGAGAGAGACCCTATCTCACACACACACAGACACACACACACACACACACACGCACACACACACAAAGAAATGAGTGTGGTCTTGTGTGGACTCTTCCTTTTAACTTTGTAAGTTGGATCCTTGCAGTTCTTAACCCCTGAGGTCTCATAAACTGGGGTGGTGAGACTTTTCCAACACTGACAATCAGGCTTACAGTTGGTACAAAGAATAACACTAATCCAAATGCTGGTTGAGATAATAAATACCTGGCATTTATATGTTTCCCTTCATAGCCCAGTTGTCATATCATTAAGACAACACTTTGTCCTCATTTAATGCTTTTTACTTCCCAGAGCATTCTTTCATCGGTGACCTCATTTTTCCCTCACTACATGCCTGGGAAAGGATAGACAGGATTATTATCCTGACTGATGAGATGGGAGGCATAATGTGACTTGCTCAGGGTCACGCCCACAGTCATAGTGACAGCTAGCACTGGACCCAGGACTCTCAGCCCAGGGTTCCTTTGAAGACTCCAACCAGCCAAGAAGAAAGCCCAAAATTCCTCATTCCATTTCTCCACAGGTGTTCTTGAGGCCACCCATAGCTCTTAGAAATCCTGCAGGGAGTTGAATATTGGCAAAGCAAGAGAAAATTGAGACAATGTCAAACCATCTCCATATTTGCAATAACTATTTTGTGTGTTTTGATGGCCCAAGAAGCCTCCTTCTTCCTTTGTGCTGGACACTGTGAGCAGCTCTGCCTTGATCCTCTTGTACCCCTTTTTCCTGTGCACCCCTTTCCTGAGCTTCAGTGTACTTTTCTAACTACCTGTACCTATGGTTTTTATTCAGAGGACTATCCTGGATACCAGAGCCATACTGCCTGAGCACCCAGAGAGCTGGAAGTGTCCCCTTGGGGACAGCCTTTAGCCAGTGGCTGACAGATGCAGAGACTGAAAGCCCAGAACCTTGGCCTCTGTTTGCAATGACTTTGAGGTCCAACATGCTCCAGATGTCCCTTGTGGGATCAGGCTGCAGCTACCCTTTGCAGAACTTTTCCTGAAATCATACCCTTGCTAAATTTCTTCACCTTCCCTGTCCTGCTTCCCAAAACTCCCTTCCCAGTTTCTCCTGGGAGCACTTCCTTAACGGATCACTAACACTCAAATCTCAGGGTCTGCCTCTTGGGAACCCAACCCAAGACACTTCCTAACTCATGTCTAACATATAAAGAGTCAGAATCACAGGTTGTTGAAGTCAATAGGGCATCCAGGTTCATCCCTCCGGGGAAGGTACCACCAAATACCAAGGGGTCTGATAGAAAAATCTGGGTGTGAAATGGGAGTTTAGACTTTTATTAGCCATGTGACCTTAGGAAGGTTATTGAACTTCTCCAAGACTCAACTGTCTCATCCAAAATTGGTGTGGGGAAAGGGCCAGAAAGGGCAGGAATAGTAATATCTCCCTTGCAAGTTCACTGTGAAGCTTGGGTAGGCATAACGTGTTTACAGTCAGGGCTGGTACATAGTGAGAGCTCAGTAGATAATGAATACCTAACTCTTAAAACACTGCATTTCTTACGTAACTTATCACAGAGCCAGACTCCATCTCAAAAAAAAAAAAAAAAATTCCGGATTTCTAATTTCTCTTGAAAAAGCAAGAGTTCTGGCAACCCTGTGTCTTTACCTGGAGTTGAACATGGCCTTTCCAGTTCAACAACTGCCACTCAAACAGCTTCAGTTGTTTATATTATCTGTCTACCCCCTGCAAGCTTTTGAGTTTTAGACCCTTGAGCAGGAGGAGGGGGTCTTGACAGGTACTTCAGAAACACAGGTTCCTGAGGCTGTGTTCATTAAGAGGAATTGACCTGCCATCACATTATATGTCCCTTGAGCCCTTCAAGTCCAACAGATTCAGCAAGTATTTACAAAGAACGTGTTTACTAGGCCTTGTGCTCATAATATTAGCGACAATAATAGTACTTATCGTTTACTTGCGCTTGCCAGGCTTCACTCACATGGTTACTAATCCTGGAACATCTTATGATCACCAGTTCCCAAGGTGATTCAGTCTACTATCATTAGGTGTCTATACCAGGTGCAGGCAAAGTCCTAGGTAGTGAGAACACAAGGACAAATAAGACAAAGCTCCTGCCTCATGACCTTACATTTTTGTCAACAAATACAGACAAGAAATTAATCAACAAAGGAATAAATATGATATATATCAGGCAATAAGTGCTGTGAAGTGAAATCAAGCCTGCAGAGGGCCCAGAGAGGGACCTGAGGATGTGTGGCCAGGAAGACAATATTTCAGAAGATAACATTTGAGCAAGGAACTGAATGAGGTTTAAGAGTGGGAGCCATGCAAAGGCCTCGAGAAATAGCTTCCCTGGATCAGAAAGACCATGTGCAAAGGTCCTGGGGCAGAAGTGAGCTTTGCTGGGCTGGGTTGTGAAAGTTTGGTGAACAAGAGAACAAAGAGATTATCAGCAGCCAGATCATGAGGGTCCTACAGGCTGTGATGAGGCCTTTTAGATGTTGTTCTGGGTGAGAAGGAAAAGTGTGAGAGGGTTTTGAGAAGGAAAAGTATGAGAGGGTTTTGAGAAGGATGTGGAAACATAGGTAGAAACTGAAGCTCCGAAACAGTAAATAACATTGTCCATAAGTGGCAGAGTCGGAATTCAATGCCATGTCTATCTGAGTCCAAACAGAGTCCAGGATTCATGCCATTGCAAAGGCATAACATGGGAATATTTCTCTTCTTTTAAAATGTTTCCTCTTTTAAAAAATTTCCTAACCAAATTCTCAGTTTCCCTTTACTTCGGAACCCACTCTTAGAATGTCATGGTGCATGGGAATTTCCTAGCCTGAGAAGAGGACATCTATCAGGTTCAGCTTTTTGGCCAAGATCAGATGTAGGTGGATGCTCCTTAACGATCATTAAAAATTGTTAACACAGTTGCATATACCACATGAACCCATACATGAAAACTTGTGTGTAAATGCAGTTTTTATCAGTTCAATCACCTGAAAGTCACTGATATGCTTGCTACTTAAAAGAATCTAAAAGAAAGCCTTAGTTAAAGGGGGAAAAAAATACATCGTGGAACACAAATAATGACAAACCCTTCTTTTTTCTTCTTCCAGAAGTATGGTTTCTGTACCTCAGGTTTTCTTAAAGCAGTGGATGCCTGAACTATTCTTGTCAGCATCACTGCAATGTATCACTATTATTAAGATATACAACATTAGATATGGCATGATAAGGTTTACATATGATTAAATCCCCCTTCTTGGTGGAGAAGTGTCTACAACATAGAATGGAACTGGCTCATCAAATCTCGAGAGTTTACACAACCTCTTTAGAATTTCAATTCTCTCCTCACTGTCCCATTAAAACAGTCCCTAGGGACACTGGGACACTGGGATTTTTTTAGTCCCGCATTTGAATTGTATCTGGCCAAACAGAACCAGCCTCGAATTCCCCAGAGGACTCCCACAGGAAGCAAATGTAGGTGTGTCCTGTGCGTGCTCATGATCAAAGAGAGAAACCAACTTTTGTGCCAGCAACTCTTGATTATTCAGGGGCGGATGATCCAATTTGTGGATTAGCTGGGCCTCTCGGCCTTTCCTGATTTCACTGATCATTAGCCCATGGCCCCCTCGGGCCAGGAAGATAAAAGGAGCACCAGGCAAAGCGGTCCAGTGGCTTCTTGGCCGCTCTGGTAAAAGGGGGCAGGGCAGAGGCAGTCGTATGCAGTAGGGAAAATGAGGTTTGGGGATTATCCGGATTTCAATGAGCTCACTTCTCCATAGCACCCTGGACCCCCACCTGAGCCCCTATCGCTGGGTAATGAACAGTTTACGTTGGATGGAGTGGGCCCTAGAAACAGCCAGTGGATTTTGAATGTGATATTTCAAGTGCCTTGGGGGCAGAAGTGTGAAGTTGCCCTTTACAGGGTGGGAGACCCTGGAGAATCAATTCCCTCGTTGCTTCTTTGCCAAGTGTGTCAGGGCAGGCATCGGGG
>NW_012102587.1:7503867-7507672 GCF_000951045.1 Mandrillus leucophaeus
AAACATATATAAATACATAATATATAGACATATATAAATATATATACACAGAGAGAGAGAGTTTATTTGTTTGAGACAGGGCCTCGCTCTGTCGCCCAGGCTGGAGTGCAGTGACATGATCTTGACTCACTGTGACTCCTCCTCTCAGGCTCAAGCAATCCTCCCACCTCAGCCTCCCAAGTCGCTGGGACCACAGGCACATGCCACCATGCCTAGCTAATTTTTGTAATCTTTGTAGAGATGGGGCTTCGTCATGTTGCCCAGGCTGGTCTCAAACTCCTGGGCTCAAGTGATTTGCCAGCCTTGACCCCCCAAAGTGCTGGGATTACAGGCGTGAGCCACCACACCTGGCCATATGTCTATTTGTTATTTGTTTATTTATGATTAATTTTTTTGAGACGGGGTCTCGCTCTGTCTCCCAGGCTGGAGTACCGTGGCACAATCATGGCTCACTGCAGCCTCAACCTCCCAGCTCAAGCAATCCTCCCACCTCAGCCTCCTAAGTAGCTGGCACTACAGGTATACACCCCCACGCCCGGCTAATTTTTGAATTTTTTTGTAGAGACAGAGTTTCACCATTTTGCCCAGGCTGGTCTTGAACTTCTAAATTCCAGTGACCCACTTGCTTGGCCTCCCAAAGTACTGGACTTACAGGTGTGAATAACTGCACCCAGCTATATGTATCACAGCAGAAATTAAACCAATATTTTAGACATAAGAACACAAAAGCATACGGTCTATCAGCCATCAAAGGGATTTAGTTCTCACAGGTCACAGAGCCTCTGGGAAACTCCCCTGGAACCTCGTGGAAGAATGAAAGTGAGAAAAGAAAAACAATCTTAGTGTTAGTATGGAAATTGTTTGACCTTTCGGACCCCCTGGAGGGGTCTCAGAGACCTTCAGCATTTCCCGGATCACACTCAGAGAACTGCTGCTCTGGCGTTGTGCTGCCTAGACTTTGCTGTGCCCACATGCCACCTGCGATCATGTTAAAATGCAGGTTCTAATTCAGTAGCTCTGAGATACATAGTAAGACCACACTCCTGACAAGTTTCCAAGGGATGCTGATGCTGCTGGCGCTCGGGCCCCACTTTGCATAGCAAGGCCACAGAGACTGGAGGATGCGAAGCTCATCTTTAGCTAGTGCGCTCTTACATTGGGCCTTACAAATTGTACAATTTAATTTAAAATGGTAGACGTGGGTAGAAAGACCACGCTGAGGGGAGAAGATGGCATAAGTAAAGGTACACATGTAGGAAAATGCAACTTTAGCCAAAGTGTAGGTTCATAAAATCCCCAAGCTTCCCGCTGCCCCAACCCCTAGGTTACAGGACTATGTGTGGCTTCTAGTCCAGGCAGAGAAGCCACTGGTCTCAGCATCTCAGGGCAAGGGGTATGAGACTTATCCCCATCCAATACCGTGATCAACAAACATCTATGAGTACCAGCAAGAAACAAGGAACTCCAGTGGACCTCAGCTAGCCTTGCTTTTCCATCATCCATCCTCACTTCAATTTTCCCTTGGGAGTCATCGTTTTCCCACATTCAGTCTAAGTAGTTTGGGTGGAGTTAACCCAGGGTAAGAACATGATCCAGGTCTGGCCAATCAAAGCACAACTCCCTCTGGCCACAGTGATGGGTTCAAGAATGGGCACAGGACCCAAACGAGGCCACTGAGAGCCTTCCTGGGCCTTCTCATAGTTTTACAGAGGGACCACGTGAGGAGGCCACCTAGGTAGACATGCCCAAGAGAGAGATCCCAGCTGTCTGAGTCTTCCCAGTCCAGGCTCCAGACACATGAGTGAAGAAGCTTCCTAGATGACCTCAGTCCCAGAACCATCTGATTACAAGTGTCTAAGGATCCCCAAGCAAGAACTGCCTCACAGAGCTCAGCTGACCCTCGGATTCAAAAGCAGAATAAATGTGTGTTGCGTCAAGCCACTGTTTTGAGCCATTATTAGTATGCAATAATAGCCAGAACTGGGTCTGTTTGGCTTACCTATTAATTCCGGGGCTAAAATACCGGGAAACAACTCAAAGGCCAGGACAAAGAAACCACTACACAAAGAACAAGTCCCCCAACTGTCTTTGCTTTGGACCAGTACGTTGGTTGTAGATTTTTTGTCAACAGGCTCTCACTGTGTAGCAGCCATCAAATAAGCTTGTCATGAGAATTAAGCCAATCAGTCCAGGCCCCAGTGGGAGCAGAATGAGCCTTCCATAAAGTTTGGTGGTCTCCATGATAACACAGAACACTGCTCATTCACTGATGTTTTACTGGCTCAATTAGTTTCTTCATCTCAGATTGTGAAATCCGGACGGAAGGGGACATTTCTAATACTTCTTCAGGGTTCCAAAGCCTGTGGTAGACTGTAAGACACATACTGGGTGCTTGATAGACATTTGTCAACAGCTTGCCTGATTTAAATCTAGGCCTTATATTTCACATGGGGAGGCCATGGAAGGCCACAAAGCAAATGGAGGCCCACACTGGCCAACAGTTTTCTCTGATGATACAGAGGGTAAATGCCCACAAAAAATATGGGGTAGCAGAGGAAGACAGTTGACAACCCTGGCACAACCTCCAAACGTCTTAGAGAGCATAGAGTTGGAATTGATAGACCAGGATTGAAATCCTGACTCAGCGGTCAGGGAGCTGGAGGCATTCAGTGAGGCCCAGCCCCTACAAGTCTCAGCTTCCTTATCTGTAAAGTGGGGGTAACAATACCTACAAGATTGTGGTGATTAAGTGAGACGTTCAATATAAGGCATATGTTGACACGTGGTAGGCACTCTATAAATAGAAATCATCATTGTTATCGTTAGCTGTACATTTGGGAATAAAACTCCTGGCTTACTTACTTTACATGGCACTTTTGTGGATCAAGGGAGAATGGACAGAATGATGCTTTAAAAATATTAATAAAGTTCAATGCCAATAAAGTTATTAAAAACCAGAGTAAGGTCTAAATCATCTGACATATATATCCTTTCTGTTTGCACATGCAAAGCACAACACAGAATGTAAGAAAAAAGTGTTGGGGAAATCCAAAGAAAGAGGCACATCACTGATCCACTCACACAGAGCTGGGAAGAACCTTTAAAATCACCCAACTCACCTCGTTTTTCAGGAAGGGAACTAGGCCAGAGAATGCCACTGCATGGATGAGGCCACACAAGCCAGTAAGCAGGACCAGGAAGGGAACTCCCAACCCATATGCCCAGTCTGGTGCCCTTTTCACTATTTATCACCTTTCTGGCTTGCATTTGCTGTGTGATAATCTAGGTATCCGCCCATCAGAACATTCTTAAGCAGACACTGGATGCAACCGAAAAGTAAACAAGTGCCAGATCAGTTTCATCACTGGCACATTTCCTCACTGCCTGGCAGTTGCAGAGAAAATGCCTCTGGGGTATCTTTCTCCAGTTTTCTTTCTCAGTAATGGTATAAAAATGGTAACAAATGCTAAGGACGAGTACTGTGTCTTGGGGAAAATATAGCTTCTACAAGCTGGTTTTCTGTCCACCCTACAAAGTCACTGAGCACTGGGATGCTGGCTTTCTAAGTCTGGCTGAAGCTCAACCATGAGGCCAAGTGCCCAGCTTTGATAAAGAAAGCTCTTCAACATTGGAAGAAAGCTCGCCAATGTTGGTGTCTGAGTTTCTCTGTTATAATGAAGTGTTCAATGTTTTAAACACTACTGCAATGAATGTAATGGTAGATTTAAAAGCTTTTTTTTCTTTTCTTTTTTTTTTTTTTTTTTTGAGATGGAGTCTCACTCTGTTGCCCAGGCTGGAGTGCAGT
>NW_012102587.1:7508735-7510205 GCF_000951045.1 Mandrillus leucophaeus
CAGAAGTGTGAAGTTGCCCTTTACAGGGTGGGAGACCCTGGAGAATCAATCCCCTCGTCGCTTCTTTGCCGAGTGTGTCAGGGCAGGCATCGGGGGATGGGAGATGCTGCCTTTTACAAGAACCTCTCTGCCCTACACAACCACCAGGCTCTTAGCCCTAGAACGGGAAGAGTCCATCCTCTTACAGGGCATTTCCTGGGGTTCCAAGAGCTACTGAGGAGGAGGAGGGGTAAGAGGGAGAGAGAGAAGGAGAGAAAGGAGAAGAGGAAGGAAGAGGGAGGGAGAAAGGGGAGCTTCAGTCCAACCTGAATAGGGTTTTGATTCCAAAAGACAGTTCTAGAATAGTCCTTCTCAATGTTCTGATCGGACTGATGAATAAGCACTATGGAGATCATAAATCAGATCCTCAGGGAAGTAAAGGTATAGAGAAAGAGAGCCAGAGGGATTCTGGCAGAAGGAGAGAAGCAGGTCTTCAAAGGCAAGATCTGCCATTTATCTGCTGGGACTTTGGGCAAGTTATTCTCAAAGCCTCCATTTCCTCATAGGAACAGTCAGGATAATGAGAGTGAAGATTTCTTCAGGCTGCTGAGGGAAAGAACTGAGATTCCCAAGTACAGGACCAGCCCAGTATGGGACTCATGGAAACCATGGTAGGGATGAGTACAGTCCAGCAGGAGCAGGCAAGTCCCAGTCACACCCACATTCCCCGCACTCCATCCCTGGCCCCTGAGTGGCCGGCTGGCTCAACCACTACGTGATGTTTCAGCCATTCTCAGCAGTGAGGCATCGGAACACCCTGGGCTCATCTATGACCTTTCCTAGACCCATAGTGTAGCAACAAGGAGTTGCTCTAGGGATTTTGAAACCCAGGTCCTAAATGGCACTGGCTTACTCCATGACGTTGACAGGTCCTTTCTTAACCTGTGTTGCTTTTCTTTAAATGGGAGCAAGAGCTCCTGTTTGAGCAGTGTGAATTGAACACTGAAAAGTGTCATAAATTCAAGGACAAAGGGAAGGGGTGGGGGGATCTGAATTTTTTTAAGTTACCCCCCAAAAAAACTTCATAATTGTCAAAGTTTTCAGCAAATATATATTCAGGAGCTGTGTGTCTAGCCATGAGCCTGACAAGTGGATTACATAGAGCTTGATGTCCAGGGTGGGTGGGGGTGACCCCTGGAGCCTCTCCTTGTCCTCAAGGCTAAGGAGGTATAGGTTGATCTCATTCAATGCCTTTAGCAGGCTGTGCTCAGTGCTGGAAGCCTGAGTGCGGAGGGAAGGTCAATACTCTCCCTAGCCAGAGACAGAAGGATCAAGAGCTGCAGTTCTCAAATGTTTTGGTCTCAGAATCCCTTTACACTCTTAAAAATTATGTGGTTTATATCTTTCTATAATACACATAAAAATATATAAATATATTATTTTATATACATATATAAAATATACTATTATACAATATGATCATATGTTTAC
>NW_012102587.1:7513621-7516453 GCF_000951045.1 Mandrillus leucophaeus
GGGTTCAAGTGATTCTCCTGCCTCAGCCTCCCGAGTTGCTGGGACTACAGGCACGTGCCACCCCACTCAGCTAATTTTTTTTGTTTTTGTTTTTGTTTTTGTTTTTTAGTACAGACAAGGTTTCACTGTGTTAGCTAGGATAGTCTTAATCTCCTGACCTCATGATCTACCTGCCTTGGCCTCCCAACGTGCTAGGATTAAAGGCGTGTGCTACCGCGCCCGGCCTTAAATGCTATTTTAATTTCTTGCATATAATGAGGCTGTCTTTTATTCTCTGGTTATCCAGGTTTGAAGGCCTGGTCACCTCTGACCTGCCTCTCTGCTTTGAGCTCCATGTGCTTTGACCATCAAATCTTACCAAATCATTCTTTCTCTCCATCCCAATGCCACTGGCCTGTAGCAGCCTTCACTCCTCATGACCACCATAGCCTCCCACTTGGGATCTCAGTATCCAGGCCTTCTCCACAACCCCAAATCTTTCCTGGGCATCAGCCCCTGATTCACCTTTTACAAATGCCCCCTAGGTCTGTCACTCTGGGGCTCCCCTCATCCACAGGCAAGTCTTAGCCTGCCTTTATCTCTCTCCTCTTTCATTCCTGCTCTATCTCCCTCCATCCTGTGAAAAAAACTAATTTGTTGTTCCCTCCGGATTTCATGCTGTTCCCTGCATTTGAATGCCTTTCTCCCACCTCCACTCACAGAAATCTCAACCAGCCTTCAACTCCTAGGCAAATGCTACTGCTTCTTCCATGAAATCTCTGCTCCTTACTCCAGCCAGACATTACATGTCCTTGTTCCCTTGTCAGACTTCCCTCCCATAACCTCAGATCAAGCCACCACATTGCTGTAACCATGCACTTTCTGGTATCTACGTCCTTGCTTGTCACGGTGCCCCTCCCAGAAGACATATTCTCTTAGGGCAGGGACGATATTTCATTCTCTCCCTGCTGCAGAACAAAGCATTTTGTCTTCCACATTCCATAAGCTCAATGATGATCTGTCAATTGAATGAAAAGAAAAGATACAACTTTTTTGTTGTTGTTAACGGGGTGCTTTCCAAGAGCTGAGGACTGGATTTATCAATTCGGATTCTTTACTGGATATCAATTTGAAAATTCAAAGCCTGTCCCCAGGCCTCAGTTTCCCCATCTGTGACCACAGGTCAAGAATAATTCTTTCTAACCTGCTTTACCAGGCTACTTATTTTCACCTAAAAAGTGGCAATATTATGCTTGTTTTGTTTTGTATTGTGTTCTACTTTTAAGCAGGCTAAGTAAACAGAGATCTGGAGGATTCTGTTTGGAAGAGAAAGACCCTGGGCCCGTTACTCGGAGTTCATTGCCAACCCACGGGAGAGAGACAGGTTCTCTCGCCAACCAGAAAAGAAACAGCTGTGGTGACAGATGTTGGTGGTGCTGATTATTCCAAGGCTGTTTGCATTCAGATTTCCCAGGCATTCTCGGTTTTTTGAAGTCAGTCTCTTTTGATGGGTTTCCCCAGGTCTTGGGGGCGAAAACAAACCGCTCCTCTTGTCCCACGCATTTCATTTATTTCCTCTGTCTGCTCCACAAACACACATATAAAGGACACCTACCCAGCACACGCACTCCCCACACCCATGTGACCTCACGTTTCATTTTGAACATAAATGGCCTGGGGGAAAGAAACCTTCTCACTCCTCCTTAGGTTGCTTTGTGGTTTTGTAGGTATGTGTGTTGGAGTGGTGGGGGGAGATGTCTGGCCAAAGTACATCCAAGGCCAATTTCTCCAAAAGATATGGAAACTTCTGATCTCACCCAGGGACTTCAACAGAATACCAAAAAGGGGTGTCTTTGTTTCCTCCAAATGGAGTATTTACTTTGAGCTGGTAAAATGAATTAGTGAAAAGAAATGACACCTTCAGTTTCTGGGGAAGGGGTGATAAGTAAAATCGGAGGAGGGGATTCCTTCTTACCCTGACTCCCCAAAATCAAGGGGAGGATGGAGGATGGTGAGAGAGGGAGGATCCCATAGGGTGTTCAAAAATAGACCCTGCTAGAAAACAGGCTGCTCTTTTCTGGGATTAAAAGTTGCCTCATAATACTGTAAGGCCCATGTATATGCAAGCAGTTGGGAGTTATTACGGGCCTAAAATAGGAAACCATTCGCTTGATCTTTCGCTTCAATCCTATTAGGGGCCCCCTGGAGCTCGAGAGAGATACCAGCCTGTCATGTCCCTGTTGCTGTGACGACCCTGTCTTTATAGTACAAGAAAGAGAAATGGTAGTGATTGGCAGACCTTGCTTGCCCCCGTATGTAACACAAAGGGCGACAAAACGAAGAGGAAGTGAGGCCCTTCTCCGAGGTCTGACGCTTCTTAACCCTACACTACCTTCCACCTGGTCCCAGTCGCCCCCACCCCGACCTCCTCCAGAGGGAAAGGAGAGGCCGCTGGCCGTTAAGTGCTAATACCCAAAGATCACAAATGACTTTTTTGGGTCTAATTGCGAGTAATTTTTTAAAGTCCGTCTTTTATCAACTTCGTCTGGAGAAAATATACAAGAGGGGCTGGAAGCGAAGACGGGGGCTGCTAAGGCGACGTTGTCAACCGGGCACTGTTTGCGGGACGCTGGGTGGGGCGACCCGGGAAGCGGCCGGGCCTGACAAACCCCACCATATGGTGCCAGACTCCAACTCGCCGGTCATAAATAACCGCCTCCCTTTTCGGGCTTTCTCGCCCGGCTCCTCCGATTCCCGCTAAAGTGGGAAAAGTGCAAAATGCTGTTTGTGTCCATTTTCTCCACTGTGTGCGCGGGAAGGGGGAGCGCGGCCTGCAGGGGCGGACGCGGGGCC
>NW_012102587.1:7516677-7529452 GCF_000951045.1 Mandrillus leucophaeus
CTGGGGACAAGCACCTTTCACTAAGGTTTACAACTCGCCCCGGCTCTGCTCAGGCGCCCAGTGTAGCCAAAACTAGGCTGCCGCCTCCCCAAATCACACTACACCCGAGCCGTTGCGAGGCCCCGGATTGCCCAAAGATTGACAACGATCAGGAGCTGAGTCTGCTTTCCGGGGGCCGCGTGGGGAGCTCTGTGCCCAGCACTTTTCTCTCCGACTCTTTGCTGGGGGGAAGAAAGAAAAGGGGAAAAAAAGAAAAGAAAGAAAGGAAGAAAAAGAAAAGTTTCTTTCGGGGGAAGCAGTGAAACAGGAAATGAAGATTCGCTCTGTAGTTTAGCTGAAAGGAAGCGCTGTCTAATCCTGACATGTATCGCATTTAAAATAAAATTCTTTTATCTTCATGCGTGCCAAGCCCCCAAACATTGTTCGGACTCCTACGGGGGAAAAGACGTCATAAAATGAGAATTTGTTTCATTGTGGGTCGCTCTGCCAACACCGGGCTTTAAAGGAACGCCAAACAAAGCGGGCGCCAGGAGGGGGCTTCCCAGGTGAGCCCGAGACGGGATCGAAACTCCTCTCCGGTCCACGAAAACGCCCAAGAATAAGTTGTTGAATAAAACTCACCCGTCCTCCTTGTAAACCCCCCAGTTTCCTTTCCAAAATCCCATCCCTCTCCCAAATAAATCACGAGCGGCTCTCTTCCCATGCCAAGCGCCCTTGGCTTCACAATAAGCCCGGAAGATTTTAAGCAACGATGTTGAGGTTTGGGAACCGGGAGCGCGGGGCGTGGGACTCACTGCTGCCCTGGGTTCAGTGTTCTTGGTTCTTTTCCCGCCAGGCGTGATAAAGCAAAATATTTTAACTGCAACCTACAAGCTTGCTTTTTATCTTTTTTCCCCCTAACTTTTTTTTTTTTCCCCTTCCAAGAAACAGATCAAGAAAAACTAATTACAAGGCACGGCACCAAAGTTAAATGAAAATGTAATCCGGCAATACAGAGAGAAAATTAATTTTTTAAAAGATAGATTTTAGTTAGAAACAAAAATACATTGTTCTCCTTGGTAACGTTTGTTAAACCTATGCTCGATTTCGGGCTGAAAAATCAGTACTAACCCAGAACTCTGAGGTCACTCTCTGGATGCGTTTTCTTTAGAAATTCTAATTCGAAAATGTTCAAGCCTTCATTTAGGTCTTTGTTTTGTTTTCTATATAAAAAGGTTTGGGGTGTTTGGTTTTTGTTTGTTTTGTTTTCTTTTTATTCAAAAACACTCCTCTGTTTAGACATAATAGAGTGGTCTTGGAGATTAAGCGAATTTACGAAAATATTTTTGATGGTGCCCTCAGTTGATATGTTACTGAAACAATAAATTGTTTTTTAAAACTTTCTTCCTTTTCGGTAGATGTCCCAACTCTAAAAATGCTCTTAGCTATTGGAAACGTGGGCACCAGTACACACAGCTGATGAGCTGCTCTAAGTCAGGACTTTTCCAGCAACTCCCCTCACACCAAATGAAGAGGGTTTTGTTATTTTGGTTGCTGTCAATGAAAGGTTTCTGTTTTGTTTTTTTGTTTTGTTTTGGTTTGTTTTTAAACACTCTTGTTGGGTCCTCTACATCCTATATTATCTTCCTAGGAGAAGGGTTAATTTTCAATTCAAAAGTGCATGTGCTGCTGCACAGAAGTCATAGTGCTTCATCCTAAAGATTTTTTTTATGTCCAAATATTAAAATACTATAATGATTCTTTAATGGAATAAAATGTTTGTCCAATTAACCACTTCTTTGCTATTTGTTAGAATCACTAGGAACATAGTCCAGTTCCTTAATGTAGTGTTTGTCCTAAGCCGTTAAATACCCCATCTTAATTTTGTTACATTAAGATATTCAAAATTATCTTCTTCAAATCTTTGTGTCATGTTTTTTTATTAGCTTGACTCACATCAACTGAGTCTCAGCAAGAAATAAGTTGACAGATGTTAGACAACTTGAAGGGGAGTTATTTGCTTTTAAAAAGATTAAATATTTCTGTCTAATTTATTTTTAAATCTCTCTCTCTCTCTCTCTTTCTCTCTCTCTCTCACTCGCTCTCACTTTGTCTCTCTCTTTCTGTTTTACTGTACTTGGACAGGGTAGGGCTGGAAAAGAAAGCCACGTCCTCCTTTACTGTATCAGCAGTGAATTTGCACCACCTTCTGGTAGGTTAGAGAATGACGAAAACACCCGCTGCTTCCATAAAAGAATTCTTTTATTCACTGTAGTGTGTTGTCCTATCTGTAGCTGAACTGGAGCACCACTTAGCTTCTCAGAACACACAGCAGATCTTTCCTATACCCTGGTTTTATATAGATTCTTTGAACTGGGAAGTCTTTTCTTTATCATATCCTTGAGAAGGTTCACCAAATTCCCAACCGTTCTCCGCCTGTTAATTTACTGAAATGCCTGGCAGGGAAGTAAAGGACGGCTGTAGAAGAGTCACTTCCTATTCTATTTTGGCTGTCCTCTGTAGAGTGCTTGAAAACAAATTGGAGGCTATAACTGTGGCTGCAGAGAAACAAACGCTTCTCTTTCTTGGTTTCATAAGACCCTCATTACCCACAATTAATCATAATGACATGCTGTATTCAGGCTCCTTGCTGGGGTCTGCGAGGAGCACACAGATGTGGCTTTCTGTAGATTTCAATCCCTTCTGCAGTATGGATTTCAGGATACAAAGCTTGTTAGTACACATTACCAGCCCCTGGATCTGCTGTTTCTCTCAAAAGTGCTGGTCAGCACTAGAGTGTGGAGGGTTTCCCAGACTTCAGATGAGGAACATTTTTTCATGGCCTTCCTGCCTGGTGATAAAGACCACAGGGTGCAAAGGTTGATACTTCTTTCTCAAAGCCAAGCTAGATTTTTAAAAATGGTATACCCAGTAAAATGCAGCATGCATACATGTGTGTGTTACATCTATCTTATATGAAGGTCTCTTATTCAAGGAGACAATAAACTTGATGGTGTGCACTACAGAATATGTGGAAAAGTGAAGACCATGTTCTAGTAACATAGAGCACCAAATGCTTTTCCTGCAAAACTGAGCTCAGAGAGAGAATGATGCTCAATTGGGTTAAATTAGTGAAATCATTTGCTGAATTCTTAATCTTATGTTAACCAACTGAGCCCTGATAGGTGCCAGGTCTGTGAAGCTGAAACAGCCATGCTGGCTATCGTGGGCTAGTTGCAGTTGTCTATACCTGAATCAGCAGGGGATTTCCAGCTAATTGTGTTAAAGGCATCTACCTACACAAGGCTGTTTGTTACTCGCATGATGTTAAAACAACCCAAACAAGAAAGACCAGTAATTATTTTGTCATCACCTTACTCAAAGGTCTTTATTACAAACTTAAGAAGATTGTGAAGAAAGTACATGGAGAAACCAACAAACTTTCTCAATGAATATTCCAACACAAAACTCAAATAAAGGTGAAAAAGATCATGTTCTTAAATGCAGATACTTAATGTTGTGAAGACATCAATTCTCAAATTTATATACAGACAGCTGTCCATATCCATGGATTTCACATTCATGGATTCAACCAACCTCAGATGAAAAACAGTCAGAAAAAAAGTTGAGTCTGTATTGAACGTGTACAGATTTTTTTCTTGTCATCATTTCCTAAACAATACATTATAACAACTATTTACATGGCATTTACACTGTATTTGGTATTATAATTAATTTAGAGATGATTTAAAATATACAGGAAGAAATGTGTAGGTTATATGCAAATACTACACTATTTTATATCAGGTACTTGAGTATTTGAGGATTTTGGTATTTGAGGGAGGTCCTGGGACCAATCCCCCAGAGACACTGAGGGATGACTATGTATAAAAATGAAACCAATAGCATGAGTGATTTAGAAGGGTGGGATAGAAGAGAATTTGGCAAAGTAATTCTAAAGTTCACTTAAGAGAATAATGCAATGAAAATAGCAAAGACCTATTTGGAAAAAGAATAAAACTTGACCTAATGATATGTTCTATAAAACTACAACTTTAATAGGATGGTACTGGTATGAAAATCAGACCAAGCAACTAAACAAATACAGAGTACAGAAAGGTTGCATTTTATTAAAGGACGTCTTTTATGTGTTTAAAGAATTCAATTAAGATAAAGTTGACATCTCAAATCAACAGCCGGAATTGCAGATTGTTTACTAAACATTGTCAGAAAAATGTACTATCCATTTATTAAAACGAATACACACCTTAACCAAAAATAAATTTCATATTGCTGAAGAGTTACCTTCAAAGATTACATTGTAAAAAGAAAATCAGCAATAGTCACAATTGTCATCTGACAGCAGAAACAAAACACACAAGCTAATAAATACAAGAATAGATTGGGGACATGCTAACCAAGAACATAGTGAGGCACTCTTTTAATCCAGTACCCATTCACATGCTATTTTAGAGACCATAACACTATTCGAATGACAAAAATTTTAAAAATCTAGCAATACCAAGTGTTGGAGAGGATGTGGTCCCCTGGGATCTTTTAAACAGGGTTTGTGGAAAGGAAAGATGTATAATCCCTTGGAGAACAGTTTGGCACATACCATATAACCCAGCAATTCTATTCCTGGGTATAGACCCGACAGAAATCTTTTCACCTGCACACCAGAAAAAAAATACGTAAATGCATTCAGAACAGTAATAGGCATGATAGTGACCGGAATGTCTATAAATGGGGCTGTGTATGAAAAACTGTGGTATATGGACGCAACGGAATATATGCAGCAGTCGAAATATGGTAGGACACAGTTAAACAGCAATTAGCCTGAGCAGAATAATATTAAGTGGAGCAAAATCTAGTGCCAGAAGATTACCTGCAGCGTACTGCTCTTTTTATACAAATGAAAACAACTTGAATAAAATATGTACTTCCTAGGAAAGCGCATCGATAAGATGAAACTATATATCTAAAAGAAAAAGATAAACAGACTTCTGAATATGTTTCTCAAGTAGAAGGAGGCAGGAGGATAGGAGGTGTACAGATCCACGGAAGAATATAAATTATTTCAAGATCCTAGTTATTATATTAAATGATGGGTTCATGGATATTTCCCACATTTTTAAAATCATGAGATTGGATACACATCAACCATGTGTGCACCAATGGTGAGAGTGTGTCACAAATAAGCAATTCTTTGTACCCAAGATTCAGTACAAATTAAATAAAATAAAAGATGAAAAATATAAAGGTGGTCAATTTTCCTAGGAGGAAGGTTCTTATGGACAAACCAACAATTGCAAAAAGCATAAAGATATCATTGCCACCTAAAATATGACTACCTAAAACTCTTAAAACTTTTCATATCAAAAAACATAATTTAAAGTATTAAAAGCTGAACAAATTAATAGAAATATTTTTAATCTGGGTGTAGTGGCACTTAGGGAAGCTGGGGCAGGAGGATCACTTTAGGCCAGCATAGGCAACATATGAGACCCTGTCTCTACAAAAAGTAACAACAACAAAAAAAATTAGCTAGATGTGACGGTGTGTTCTTGCAGTCCCAGCCACTTGAGAGGCTGAGGTGGGAGTACTGCTTAAGCCCAGGAGTTCAAGTCTGCAGTGAGCTCTGATCACGCCACTGCACTCTAGCCTGGGTGACAGAGTGAGATCCTGTCTCTAAAATATGCTATATATATGTATATAAAATATATATATATATCATATATATGATATATATGATACATATATAAAATATACACATACACATATATTTACTATGTGTGCAAAAGAGTTAATTACTTTACTATATAACAATTCCTTCAAAGCAACAAAGACATCCTAAGTGAGAAATGGACAATAAGTATAAACTGGCAAGGCACGAAAGAATATATATAAATGGCCAATAAATACATGAAAAATACGTTCCAATTCATTATTTTATTTTATTTTAAAAGGGAAAAAATTACTTTAAAAATAGAGATGAGGTCTCACTATGTTGCCCAGGCTGGTCTCGAACTCCTGAGCTCAAATGATCCTCCCGCCTCAGTCTCCCGAAGTGCTGGGATTACAGACATGAGCCATCGCACCCTGCCCTAGTCATTATTAATCTAAGAAATGAGAATTAAAATAACAATAAAACATAGCAAAGATAGAAATGGTTGGTAATTCATGGTGTTGGCAAAGGAATGAGGTAATGGGTTTCCTCCTACAGGCCAGTGTCAATTATTGCACTATTTTTGGATTTCAGTCATAATCAAAATCGTAATAGTAGCTAACATTTATTGAGACTCTATAGTGTGCTAAGTTTTCCTCCAAGTGCTTTACATGTGTTTAGTCTCCACAACAACTTCAGAAGGTAGGAATTAGTATTATCTACATTTTTCAAATGGATAAAACTTTGAAACATGTATTTAAAGCCTTCAAATTGTGCTTATTATGCCACAATAGCAACCTCTTATGCCTAAATTGCTCATGATAAATTCAAAGAGGACTGGCATCTTTTAAATATTTTCTTCTTGTCCATATATTGAACTGTCTCATAAATTCAATGCTTCCAAATATTGACTCTTTCTATACCTTGGATTCAAAGGAGTCCGAAAAATGTGAAAAAATATATAAGCCATTGACCAGCTATTCAATTTCTAGGGATGTTTACAAGGAAGTGAAAGAATATATGTCAAAATTTAGCTACAAGGACAGTCATCCCTGTGATTGCTGAAATAACAAAATTATGATGACTCAAATGTCCAAACAACAAGAAATTGGTTGAAGAAGTATATTCATAGGATGCAATTGTCTGCAATCCTTTTTTAAGCCTATCAAATTGTTTTTTGTTGTTGTTGTTTTTATTTATTCATCCTAGAGTCTACTTCCAGATCAAATTGTTTAAATTAAACATTTATTTTGAGACATTTATAGACGCATGAGCAGTTTTAAGAAATAATACAGAGAGAGCTCATGTACTCTTTACCCAGTTTCCCTCAGTGGTAATATCTTAGGAAACTATAGAACAGTATCACAAGATACAGAAAGTTTCCAACACCACAGGATGTTTTTTAAAAGGTGTTGCCTTTTTATAACCATACCCGCTTGCCTCCCACTTTCTCTCTCTCCTTAACCTCTAGCGACCACTACTCTCTTTCTTCATTTCTATAATTGCATCATTTCAAGAATGTCGTATAAGTTGAATTATACAGTATGCAACTGTCTGGGATTGGCTTTTTTTTTTTTTTAAACTCAGCATAATTCTCTGGATATTTATGCAATGCACTGCTTTTTATTGCTGAATAGTATTCCATGGTATGGAAGTATCACATTCGTTTAACCGTTCAGCAACTGAAGGACAGCCAGATTCTATTCACTTTGAGGGCAATTACAAATAAAGCTACTCTAATCATTCATTTGCAGGATTTGTGGGAATATAGGTCTTCGTTTCTCTGGGATAAATGCACAGGAGTGAATTGCTAGGTTGTATGGTGGTGGTTTCATGTTTAGTTTTTTAGAAATGGCCAGCTTGTATCCAGAGTGGCTGTACCATTTTACATTCTCACCAGCAATATATGAATGCTCCATTTTCTGTGGATTCTCATCAGAATTTGGTGTTGACACCAATTTTTATTTCAGCCATTCTGACAGTGAGTAGTGCTATTTCACGTGGTTTTAATTTGCATCCCTTAAAGGCTAATGAAGTTGAACACCTTTGATGTGCTTCTTTGCCATCTGTATATCTTCTCTGGTGAAATGTCTTTTTATGTCTTTTGTCCATTTTCTAATCATGTATTTCCTTGTTGAGTTTTGAGAGTTTTTTATACATTCTGCATACTAGCCCCCTGTCAGATGTGTGGCTTATAAATACTTTCTTTCACTCTGTAACTTGTCTTTTTTTCTTATTAACAGAGTCACAGAACAGACGTTTTTAATTTTAAAGCACAATTTATTCTTTCATTTTATGAATTAAGTTTTTGGTGTGAAGTCTAAGAGTATTTTACCTAGCCCTAGACCAAGAAAAACTATCCTGCTTTTTGTGGGTTTTTTTGAGGCAGAATCTCGCTCCATCACCCAGGCTAGAGCGCAATGGTGCAATCTCAGCTCGCTGCAACCTCCACCTCCCAGGTTCGGGCGATTCTCCTGCCTCAACCTCCCAATTAGCTGGGATTACAGGCTCGCATCACCACGCCCAACTAATTATTTATTTTATTTATTTATTTATTTATTTTTTTAGGTAGAGACAGGGTTTCACCATGTTGGCCAGGCTGATCTCAAACTCCTGACCTCAGGTGATCCACCCACCTCAACCTCCCAATATCCTTTTTGTTTGTTTGGTTTTTGTTGTTTTTTGAGATAGAGTCTCACTCTGTTATCCCCACTGGAGTGCAGTGGTGTGAACTCAGCTCACTGCAAACTCTGCCGCCCAGGTTCAAGCAATTCTACTGCTTCAGCCTCCCGAGTAGCTGGGATTACAGGCATCTGCCACCATGTCTGGCTAATTTTTATAGGTTTTAGTAGAGTTGGGGTTTCAACATCTTGGCCAAGCTGGTCTTGAATTCCTGACCTGGTGATCCACCCACTCGGCCTCCCAAAGTGCTAGGATTACAGGCGTGAGTCACCACACCAGGCCTATTCTGTTTTTTAAACAAAAGTTTTATGGTTTTATGTTTTACATGTGAGTCCATAATTAATTTTGAATTAATTTTTGCATAAGGCGTAAGACATAGGTCGAAGTTCATTTTGTGTCCATTGTTCCAGCACTGCTTATTGAAGTGGCTATTCTTCTTCCATTGAATTACCTTTGCATGTTTCTCAAATATCAGATGACCATATTGGGTCTGTTTTTGAGTTCTTTATTCTGTCCCATTGATCAATATGTCTGCCCCTCCACCAATACTACACAGCCTTGAAATCTGTAGAATTCTTATATAATAAGTCTTGAAATTAGGTAGACTGATTCTCCAACTTTATTTTCTTTTCCAAGATTGTCTTAGTCATTCTAGTTCCTTTGCCCTTCCAGCTAAATTTTAGAATAATTTTGTCTGTATGCACAAAAAAATCCTTACTAAGATTTTACAGGAATTGCAAAAAAACCTGTATATCAATTTAGGGAGAATTGACTTTTACTATGATGAATCTCCCAATCCATGAACATAGTATGTCTCTCTCTTTATTTGGAACTTTCTAAACTTTCATTATCATTGTGTAGTCTTTAGGATATAAGTAATATACATGTTTCCTTAGATTTATATCCAAGCATTTGTGTTTTTTGAGTGATTGTAAATGCTATTGTATTTTAAATTTCCATTTCAACGTGCTTACTGCTAATATATAGAAATGCAGTTGATTTGTTTGTGTTGATCTGTACTCAGTGACCTCGCTGAACTCACTTATTAGTTACAAACAAAACAGTTTTGATCTATTTTGTTTGTGTATTTCTTGAAATTTTCTGCATAGACAATTATGTCATCTGCAAACAGGAGCAGTTTTATTTGTTCCTTTCTAATTTGTATGTCTTTTCCTTTTCTTGTCTCATTGCAATAACTAGAACTTTCAGCACTACCTGGAATAAAAGTGGCGTGAGTTAACATCCTTATTATGGCCCCAGTTTTAGAGAGCAGGCATTAAGTCTTTCTTTCTTTCTTTCTTTCTTTCTTTCTTTTTTTTTTTTTCCACAAATAGCACTTCTTATTTGCCACTATTTGAAGTCTGAACTTTAAACAGATTATTGGGCTGGTGGTTCATATCCATCAGCTCGTTCAACTTTAGCACCTGTCTCATCCCTAGTGGCTTTTCCAGAACTACTGCCTTCACCATGAAGCTCCATGAGCTTTCCCAATTCAAACCTGGGCTTCTTCAGCATTTTTACTTTCCTAACGAAGACTTCATGGAGAGGATAAACAGATTGGCAAGCCTTTTCTGTGTCTTTCCCAATGCTATCTGGAATCAATTTATTGACCACTTCTTTCAAGTCATTTGTCTGCACCTCTCGGGTCATGACTTCCATCATCATCTTCCGGATTTGGCGGACCCACTGGTGCTGAGCATAAGAGGTCTTATGTATCTAATTGTTGCGTTTTTTAGTAAAACCAACACAGAACAGATGAAGCAAGTAACCATCGGTAGTCTTGACATCAACATGAGCTTCAATCATTGTCTGCCATTTTTTCACCATGGAACACATCTTGTTACAGGTAAGATCCATGGCACGGAAGTTAGTCAGGCAGTTTTTACCCTGAACATCTTCAGTAATCAGCTTAAATTTTCTAAATGCAACTTAATCATTCTGCACATCAGCAAGACTCACTTCAAACACATGACCCTTGAGACCATCAGATGCAATTTTGGTTCCTTGGGTCCTGGTGATGAGTGTCTTTTCAATATTTCTTATACTGAACATAGCAGGTGCTTTCACATCATACCAATCTTTCTTAGAAAATGGATCAACCACTTTCTTCTTGGCTCCCTTTTTGCCCCCTTTCGTAAGGCGCTTGTTTTTGCCAACTGCCATGGTGCTGGTCAGAGAGCCAAAAGGCAAGTCTTTCACAACTAAGCATAATTTTAAACTCTAGGGGCTTAAAAATAAATGCTTTTTATTAAGTTGAGGAAATTTCCTCTATTTCTACTTTTTCTATAAGTTTTGTTATAAATGGGTGTTGAATTTTCTCAAATGATTCTCTGTATCTATTGATATGTTAACATATTTTTCTTATTTAGCTTGTAAAATGGTGGATTACATTGATTGCTTTTTGAATATTGAACCAATCTTGCATTGCTGGAACAAAGGTCATTTGACCATGTTGGTATAATTCTTTGTATGTTTTTCTAAATTCTATTTTCTAATATTTTGTTAAGGATTTTTGTACACACATTCGCAAGAGTCTATACTTTTTTTGTGTTGTCTTTGGTTTTGGTATCAAAGTAATATCAACCTCATAAAATAAATTGGAAAGCGGTCCCTATTCTATCTTCTCAGAGAGATTATGTAAAAATTGGTACTAATTTTTCTTTAAATATTTGGTAGAATTCTCTAGTGAAAACATACAGGCCAAGAGTTTTTTATGGGAGTTTTAAAATTATGAATTCCATTTTCTTAACAGCCACAGGCCTACTGAAATTACCTATTTCATACTGGATGAGTCGTGATAGTTTATATTTTTCAAGAATGTGAGTCACTTCATCTTCTTGTAAAATTTATGCGTGTAGAGTTGTTCATAGTACTCTCTTATTATCCTCGGAATGCCTTCAGGGTTTGTAGTGATATCTCCTGATATTGGTAATGTGTTATTTTTTTTCTTGCTACAGATTTATCCATTTTATTGAACTTTTCAAAGAACCAAGTCTTTGTTTCATTGTTTTTTCTATTTTCTGTTTCTATTTCATTGATTTCTATTCTTATCATTTTTATTTTTTTATTTCCTTCTTTTTGCCTGCTTTGGTTTTAAGTTCACTCTTCTTTTTTAGGTTCTTGAGGTGGAAGCTTATATTATTGATTTGAAACTTTTCCTCTTTTCTAATATTCGGATTTAGTAATATAAATTTCCCTCTCAACAATGATTTCTCTGTATCCTACAAATTGTGGTATGATATAATTTTATTTTCATTCAGTTCAATGTATTATTTATTACTCTTGAGACTTTGACTTTGATCCATGGATTATTTAGAATAATTGTGTTGTTTAGTTTCCAAGGGCTTGGAGATTTTTATGTTATCTTTATGCTATTGATTTCTAGCTTGATTTCATAGTGATTGGAGAACACACTTTGCAAGATTTCAGTTGTTTTAAATGTGTTGAGGTTTGTTTCATGACCCAGAGTATAATCTATTTTGATGGCTGTTCCAAGGGCACTTAGAAAGAGTACCTATTCTGCTGTTGTTGAGTGGAGTGCTCTATAAATGTTGATTTCATTCTTTTGATTGATAGTGTTGTTGAGTCTTCTATATTGTTGCTAATTTTCTATCAATTGTTCTATCAATTATTAAGAGAAAGATGAAATATTCACCTATTTATGAATTTGTCTATTTCTCCTTTAATTGCTATCAGTTTTGGCTTTGCATATTTTCAGATTTGTTGTTTGTTATATATTTAGAATTGTTATATCTCATTAGATTTATCCTTTCATCATTGTATAATGTCCCTCTCTGTCTGACAATTTTCTTTATTCTGATTTCTACTTTATCTGAAATTAATATAGCCACTTCTGTCTTCCTTTGATTGATAAATGTATCATACCTTTTTCAATTTTTTTACTTCCAACTTGCCAATAACATTATATTTGAAGTGAGTTTTTTTTAGTTAGCAGACAGCTGGGCCATGCTTTTTGAGTCACTCTGTCAGTTTCTGTCTTTTAATTAATATTTTATGATCGTTTACATTGAATTTATACATTAATATATTAGAGCTTAAGTCTACGATATAATTTTTTGTTTTCAGCTTATTCTGTTTTCATTGCTATTTTCTTGAACACTATAGAATTCCACTTTGATCCATCTATGTTTTTTAGTATATTTCTTTGTATAGATTTGTACTGATTACTGTATTATATATCCGTAACATATCACAGTCTACTAGTGATAACATTTTACCAGTTTGGTTGAAATATAAAAATCTTATTCACTTAACCTCTATACCCTGCCCCCATTTATAAAATAATTACCTTGAATATTTTTCCACGACATTTAGAACCACATCAGGTAGTGTTACAATTTTTTTTTTCAATCATCTAACATAATTTGGAAAACTCAAAACAAAGAAAACCTATTGTATTTAGCTCTATTTTTGCTTATCTTATTC
>NW_012102587.1:7529940-7538232 GCF_000951045.1 Mandrillus leucophaeus
ATGACTCCTTGCAAGATTTTTTCTTTGTTTTTAGTTTTTAGAAGCTTAATTATGACATGGCTTGCTGTAGATTTATTTGGTTTATCCTGTTGGAGATTTGCTTCACTTCTTGAATTGTTGGTTTCTGTTTCTTGCCAAACCTTGGAAATTTTTAGCCATTATTTTTTCAAGTACTTTTTCAGCCCCACTCCCTTTTTTTCTTCCTTCAAGATTTTGGTAACACGACATTAGATCTTTTGTTACAGTTCATGGTCTCTGAGCCTCTATTCATTTTTTTTTTTCAGTCTATTTTCTTTCTGTTGCTTAAATTTGGTAAAATTGCAATTGTTCTTTCTTTGAGTTCACTGATTCTTTCCTTTGTTTCCTTCTTTCTGCTGTTCAGCTTATCCAATGAGCTTCTTATTCTGGTTATTGTATTTTTCAGTTCTAAAACTCTCATTTGGTTCTTCTTCATATCCTCTAATTCTTTACTGAGATTTTCTGTTTCTTTTCCGAGGCTTACTATTTTTAAATTGGCTTCCAGTGAGTTCATAATTGCTCATGGAAGCATTTTTACGAAGACTGCTTTAAAATGTTTGTCAAATTATTCTTACATCTCTGCCACTTCTGTGTTCACCTCTGTTGATGGTCTTTTCATTCAGTTGGAGACCTACCTGGTTCTTGGTGTGACAAGTGATTTTTGTTTGAAACCTGCACATATTTATATCGTTAAGAACCTCTAGATCTTATTTAAGACTTCTGCTTTAGTTAGCTTTCTCTGACATCACTCCAGCAGGAAGAGGAGAGATACTACTTTATTATTTCCCGTGATGGTAGAAGTCCAAGTTCCCCATTCAGCCACTCCCCATGGAAGGAATCTTATCCTTACTACTGGGCAGTGAGATGTTGCTCGCCGCTAACATTGTGATGTTGGGGTGGAAGGAGAACTTGATATCAGGAAGAGCTGAGAGTCTTGGCTCCCTATTTGGCCTTCTCTAACACTGCTCCTGTGTGTGGGTGTTGAAGCACCTCATTACAGGCTTTGCTAGCATGTTTAGGACTGGTCCACAGTTTATCCTGTGGTGTTTGGCCAGAGTGTAATAATTATCACGTAAATATATTCTACTTTGCTAGGCTGCCCCTTTACTGAAACTTTACTAGAAAGATAAGTTTTTGTTTTGTTTTGCTTTGTTTTGTTTTGTTTTGTTTTTTTACCTTTTTTTTTTTTTTTTGGTCTGTGCCCCTTGGAATTTCCAGGTTGTCAGTTTCTTCAGCTCTAACATTGCGATATATAAGGTTAAAACAACAACAAAATAACCAGGAAACTCATCAGTGAGTCATTGTTTAGGTCCTGAAGTCTCTATCCAGTCTGCCTTTTTCTATCCACTTTTCAGTCTTCTTATACATGTTTTATATATAATGCTCAAGGTTTCCAGTTGTACTCAGAGGAAGGAATAAGGAAAATTTTATCTACTCCATCTCCCCAGAAGTGGAAGAGTCTGCAGTTCTTTTAAATGACATAAAAATATAACTATTGATGTGGAAATTTTCTCATAATATGTTGCTAAGTCAAGCTGTAAAACACTGCAATTATATCTTTACAAGTAGAATGTGTATTCGAAAGTCTAGAAGAGTGTCCAGAGTTGTTATCAGTGATTAACTTTCAGATGTGGGGATCATAGCTGATTTTCATTTTCTTTTATTTATCAGTATTTTCTGATTTTTGACTTGAAAAGTACTTGCATAAGTTTAAAAGGCATTTAAAAGTATAAAATGGAATGAAGTATTTGTATATATTAGAAATAATAACTATAATATTAGCTAGTTTATTGAGCGGCCACCATTTTGGGTCAGATGAAATACTGAGTAGTTTATATGCACTATTTCATTTAATCTTTACAGAGATAAGATAGGCTTTGTGCACCCCATTTTACAGGTGGAGAGACAAGTTTGGCAAAGTTGAGTCACTTGACTATGTTTACAGAGTTAGTAAGAACTGGGATACTAACTGAGGCTATCTGAATTCCTGCTACCTCCTAATAATCACTGACATATTTGTGGTGCTTTATAGTTTACAAAGCATGTTTCACACATGCTCACATTTAGTTCTCCTGGTAACCTAGAGGTGAAGCTGAAGGGAACGCCAAAACCTGGCCTCCAGAATTTGCTTTCCATCTAGGCCTTCAATGAGATTCAGATTGTCACAAAATAAGAGTGGACTAAATGAAGTCTTTCCAACTCATTTTATCCAACTTGCCCTCGGGGATGTTCTCTGGAATCTTACCATCCACAAGGCTACCTACAGGGACCTAAACATCCTGTGTCCACAGAGTCTCCCATGAAGAAGACAGGGCCAGTTCAGCAGATGGATAGAGAAAACACTCCCCAAGGGTCATTGGACAGCAGTGCTACCACAAGTCATAATAACACATCACTCATAATCCAGATTCGGCTGTGAGCCCCTTGTTCTTCATTTCCTCCTACCTCAAGCTCCAGAGGGAGAAATTCTGCATCATCCCTAGGAGGGAGAGATGGAATAAGTAGGCAACATGTTTGGAAGTAGCCATGTTGGTCTTCCGAGGCCTCCTACTTTCTTTTTATTACTCAACCCCTATTATACTCAGGAAGTGTCCTCTCCCTACCTTACTAACCTCCAGGGCCCAGGAAGTAATTCTTTCCCATCTAGAATTTGTTCACTCACATGCCATTTTGTCTTCATACACGTTCTGTTTGGTTCACATGATACTAGTTGGTTTTCAGTTGGCCAGTTAGTTTGATGTAAATTAATTGATGTATAAAAATTTAAAAAATTCATAGAATTCAGTGTCTGGGTTATCTCATAAAGCTGGAAGATCTGGCACTATGGGTCATGTGGATTCATGGTGCCAAGGTGCTAGAGCTGAGTGGCACCCACTCCCTCACTGAGGCCCATTCTTTCCAGTATGCTACAGTCCCCACTGCTCTCTCTTATGAATAGTCACAGTTCACTGATTACCTAACAAAAGATATACTTTTGTGTACCCTGCTATCAATTAATTCCTCCTCTTTTCTCTGCCTCCATAAAACAGTTTTTCTCTCAGATTTATCAAAGGTCTTCAAAGGGAAGCAATCTGATCAAATGTGTTGCCACCGCAGACACTTGCCACCGAAGTCTGCTCCCAGACCAACAGCCTGGCATCACCTGGGAGCTTGCTATGAATGCAGACTCTCAGGGCCCACCCCAGACCTCCTGTATCAGAATCTGCATGTTAACAAGACCCCCATTCGTGTGCAAGTCAGCGTTTGAGAAGTGCTGTCCCATGGAGCTCTTTGCCCCTTATCCCACCCAGGGTGTGCTCAAAGAGAAAAGTTTATGATACTAATCAGAGAGATTTTAATGTGAATAAGTGAAGCTGAAGACATGTCATAGATTTTAAGGGAGATCTATTCAGATTCACTGACTTTACAGTCTACAAGAGACTCTGGCAATATGCTCATGATTGATAGCCCAGCTCTTACTTTGTGGCCTAAAACTTGGAAGCTTGGAGAGGGGAGCTGTCTTGTCCAAACTCAAAACCTAGTAGTAGAGCTAACAGGGAAGAGAGGGGAGGCTTTCTCGCAATGTTGTCAGAGGAAGAGAAATGACACTACTCCTAGGTTACTGATCTCAGATTATTTGGGATTATTCCAAGCAACTGATATTTACCGTTGGTCCTGCTTTGTCTACATAGGTGGCTCTCAACTTGAGTGTGCAGCAGAATCGCCTGCAGAGCTTGGTCAGCTGATTGCTGGACACTATGCACAAGTATGTGGATGCCTCGGGCCTCAGGCCAAGCTGCTTCTGCCCCTTCCATATACACCTATGCCAATGCTTCAGCTGACGGGTGAGCCTCGGGAAGGATGGTCCACAAAAGAGGTCCATGCGGGTCCTGATTGAGGGCTGGGAGCCATTCAAGAAGGGAATCTCAGGGTCCCAGAACCCAGAGTGAGGCCAAGAAGGTGGAGGGCATGGCCTCCGTATGGGCACTACCCTTTGACCCTCAAGACTCCTCACCCCATCAGCAGGGCACAGCCAGAAGCAGCCACAGCTGGGTCTCTAAGCCTTGCTACTCAAAATGCAGCTGGACCCCAGCAGTATCTGCGTCGCTCTGGAGCTCCTTAGAAAGGCAAAATCTCAGACCCCACCCCAGGCCTCCTAAATCAGAATCAGCATTTTAACAAGACCCCTGGGACATCTGGGTGCACACAAAGTCTAAGCAGTGCTGGCCTGTGTACAGGACCAGGCGGGGCCCTCTTACCTGGGTCCGGGGTCAGTACTAGTTATGGAGAAAAGGAAGAATGCTTTAACGTGTCATTGGGCCCCGCATAGAATCTGCTCAACAGTCGGCAAACGATTAATATTTGTTAAATTTGATCAAGTTCACTGCAGAATCAGATGCGTTGTCTCTAACTGTATTTGAATTTATTCTCCCAAATGACCATTTCGTAATGTAACATTGCTAAAACAAAATAGTGCATTTGAGGGTGTGGGGGAGAGAGAGGGAATGGTCATGCCGCTTATTGTGCTAGCCTGTTGGTTGCGCGGTACTGACTGGTTAGCCAAAGAGTAGCCCTAGACAGAAAAGGTCTCAAGCTGGTGTGCTGCGGCCCTAATGCAGCCTAGATGGTTTCCTTGGTATTAAAATCGGTATTTTCTAGCCTCTCTTATAAAATAGAATAACCTGTAAATATTGAATCTATACCCACAAATGTCCACAATTGCTGGAACCGAGTTCTGCCCCTTTCAGCATGGATGAGTGCACTCCATGCCCCAGACTCCAGCCCTCTCAGCTTTCACCATCTTCTTTACTGATGTTTACTGGCTATGCTGCTGGTCCTTGTGGGCATTTATTCAGCCTTCTTTGCTACAGAAAGCACCAAAATTTGGCTACTGTAACAGATAAAGCAAAACCCCTCAGAATAGGAAAATTTCAGCTGAAGCATGTATTCAAGTATTTGAATGCATACTTTAAGGACATGGTTGGTCCTGCTGTCTATAAGGCATGTAGAGCAAACATTTTATTTCAGTGCTCCTCAGGGTAACTGACTCATTGATGGGGTGCCCAGCCACAGTTTTAAACCTGGAGCTTTTGGTGAGGATGTCCCCTTTCCCATCCAGGCACTTTCCAGGAGGTACATCCAGCCTTCATCTGCTTTGCCAATTAATGGGCCTAAGAATAAAAATCACAAAGGAAAACAAGGACAATTTCCCATACCCACATTAATATTCTAAAATATTAGAACGGATTCTCACTGCTTACATCCCTCGTCTTTGGTTATTGGAAAACCAACATCCCCAAATTCTATTCTACATGGTGATTAACGTTATGGGATGCATTATTTTGAAAAGGCCTGTAAGAACACATACACGTACACACACATGTGCATGCATAGATTAATATGCATGTCTATATACATGTGTAGATGTATGTATGTGTATATGTACATATATTGATATATATCTGTGTGTATAAAGAGTCCTAGCTATCAATCTATCTACAGAAATTGATTAAACAATGTCAGTTCCCTAAGTACACGTTACGATACTTGGGAATGTTCAGAGACACCATTAGGAGGGACATGCCCCCTCACAAAATATCCAGGGACACATTGGCTGGGTATCCCATGGGACGCTGACTGACAGCACCTCTTCCTTGGTACTTTTTCCTAAGTTAGTTCTTACATTTTTTTCTGGTACTCCTTCAGTGTAGAAGAAAAAGGTTAAACCTCCTAATCCCTTCCTAGGCAGAACTGAAAGGATTTGGGCCTCTGATCATCAGCACTGCAAACTTCATTGGATTTATTGAACTGCATGATTACAACCAGGAAAAAAAAAAAAAAAAAAAAAACTTATGGAGTGCTTGGGAGATGAGTAGTTTGAATGGAAAGTAAGACATGAATAATTAATGGGATTAAGAGAGAGAGTACCTACATTTATTTTAAGGTGCCCCTGACAGCTCAAAGGGGTTTTAAAAATCCTTAAGACTTTAAGGATGCATCATCTCTGTGGAAAGTCACACCAGCTTTTCATGTATTAGTTCAAGTCCAAAAGTCCTGAAATAACTGGGAATGTGTCTGAGTTCTAGGGTGGAAAAATACAAGTGTGGAGCCTTTGTCTGACATTTTAGGTACCACTGTTGAGGATACATTGCAAGAAAAGTATATCAGGGCCACAGGCCACCTCTGAGAAGAGGCTATTGCGGAAACCACAGAGACCTGGAATGCAATCATGGCATTGCTCCTAACTGGAGAGTAGCCATGGGCAAGTCCCTTCCCCTCTCCAGTCTTCACTTTCTTGCATCTATAGTAAGAAGATTGGCCCAGGAGACTCTCAGCTCCGTCCCTGCCCTTGACTCTGCCCAGCCATGATACAGTAGACTGAAAAATAATCCTCAAGGTTTCCTGGTGCTAATCCCAGATCTATGAATGCGATCTTATATGGCAAAAAGGACTTCAAAATATGATTAAGGATTTTGAGAAGTGGTGTTTATTCTAGATAATCTGAATGGGCCCTAATTATCACCACAAGGATCCTATGAGGGGAAGATACAGATAAATCTGACACAAAAGAGGAGAGACAGTGATGGCAGAGCAGAGACTGGAGTGATGTAGCCATGGGTGAAGCAACACAGGCAGCCACCACAAAGTAGAAGAGGGAAGGAATAGACTCTGCCCTGGGACCTCAAGAAGAATCTAGCCCTGCTGACACCTTGGTTTTAGCCCTGTAAAACTCATATCAGACATCTGGTCTCCAGAACTGTAAGAAAATACATTTCTGTTGATAACCATTGTATTCGTAGTAATTTGTTACAGCAGCAAGAGGAACATAGCCTGTCATACAGAGACACTGGCCTTCCAGAGGCTTCGTGGCTGTCTCCTATTGTCTCTCACCTGGCCTGTTTCATGGAATGATGTTATCTGCCTGTTGATCCCTGAAGGCATTTGAGTTGGCAGTCCCTGTAACTCCTCGCTCAGCAGAACTCTGGTGCTACAGTCACCCACTTATTTAGTTACTCATTCATTTATTCAGCCAGTGTTCATTGAGTACCTGAAGGTCTCGCACTCTGCAAGTACTGAGGATGTAAGAATGGACAAGATATATCCCCTCCCTTCCACCATAGGAAACACCTATGGGGGGCCTTGGGTTACAAGACTGGGATAGTAGAGTGACACAGATGTGGAGAGACAGAGAGAAGGGATAGTGCCATCGTTAGCCACCACAAGGGGGTTCCCAGGGGGCAGCAGGAAGGTCCTAGGTGCCAGACAGGGCTCAAAATGGGAGGTGGAAATATGTCTGGGCATTGCCCACATTGCTGCTCATGGCCATGAAAGGGAAAACATCTGAGTCCAGGTCCAGCCACCTCCTCACTGACCCCAAACACCATCCATTCCTTCCCATGCCTACCCAAGGACAGAACCCTCAGGTGCACTCACTGGCCAGCACTTTCTCAGACTCCTGCCTCTTGGTTTCAATTAGTGTCTTTCACAGTGAGAGCCGTGACTCTCATGCATTGGGAAATCTATTTCCCAATAGTAGGTCACAACCAGCATTTTAAAAGCAGGATGGAATCCTGACAAAGGTCTAATATCCAGAGCCTACAAGGAACTTAAACACATTTACAAGAAAAAAATAACCTCGTTAAAAAGTGGGCAAAGGACATGAACAGACACTTCTCAAAAGAAGACATTCATGTGGCCAACAAACGTATGGAAAGAAGCTCAACATCACTGAACATTAGATAAATGCAAATCAAAAAGATAATGAGATACCATTTCACGCCAGTCAGAATGACGATTATTAAACAGTCAAGTAACAAAAGATGCTGGTGAGGCTGTGAAGAGAGAGGAACACTTTTACCTTGTTGGTGGGAATGTAAATTAGTTCAACCATTGTGGAAGACGGTGTGGTGATTCCTCAAAGACATAGAAGCAGAAATACCATTTGACCCTGCAATCCCATTACTGGGCATATACCCAGAGAACTATAAATCCTTCTATTATAAAGATACATGCACGCGTATGTTCTCTGCAGCACTATTCACAATAGCAAAGACATGGAATCAACGCAAATGCCCATCAATGATAGACTGGATAAAGAAAATATGGTACATATTCACCATGGAATACTATGCAGCCATAAAAAGAAACAAGATCATGTCCTTTGCAGGGACATGGATGGAGCTGGAAGCCATTATCCTCAGCAAACTAACACAGGAACAGAAGACCAAACACCACATGTTCTCACTCATAATGAGAACGCATGGACACAGGGAGGGGAACAACACGCACTGGGGC
>NW_012102587.1:7543057-7544518 GCF_000951045.1 Mandrillus leucophaeus
GAGATTCTGAGCTATTGCTCCCTTCTTAGAGCACTCCTAACCATTCTTGTCTTCTAGCTATGGTCTGCTCCTCTGTCTCCTCCTCCAGACAGCCTCTCCAGAATCCTTGACGAGGACTAATTACTGCCCTTGTTCAATCCTTCTCTTGGTCCAGGCAAGTCTGTGTTCATGCATGTGCCCTGCATCCAGGTGGCATGTGCATCCTTGCATTTCAGTCATTCATGTTTCTCGTGTGTGCTCAGTCCATCATTCTCATGGAAACACCTATGGGGAGCCCACATCATCTGTCCCTTTGCAATTTCACATAGCTGCCAGTGACCCACAGAGGATCATTTGTGGTCCACTAATGAAAGAGATCGATTTACAGATGAGAAGTTGTAGGATGGGTGCCAACAAGCTGGGCGTGAAGGAGCTCTACCCAGGATGGATTTTCAGCCATGTAGGGGTATATATCACCACACTCTCATGCCAGCCTCCCCGACATCAGAAACATCCATAGGGAAAAGCCTTCCAGGCCCTAATCAGAGACCAGACTGGGAAGGTGAAACCTTGTGACTTCTTTTCTCATTATGGATAAAAACTGGGTAATGTCCTCTTTCTCAAGAGCATATTTAGATACAGGCCAGAGAGCATGAAGATGTGAAGGATCTGAGAAAGCACAGAGGAACCACTGATGGAAACGAGACTTAAGAAAAGAAAAAGAAAAAGAAAAAGCACATGGAGGTTGGAAGAGTCCCTTCCAGCCACTGTCACTCCACCATGCAGTTTCATGCTCCTCCACCATGAAGATTTCTTCTCCTTCCAGACATCAGCTACTCCTGAGAGTCAACTTCCTCACCATCCATGAGCAACTTTAGACTTCAACTGGGGGATGGGGAGGTTCTGGGAGATGACAGGATGGAAACTAGCAGGGTCCAGGGTTGCGAAGGAGTTCAGGAGCAGAGGCTGGTGTGATGAAGGCCAGCTTGCCAGATCAGGAGCAGAGGTTGGGCATCAAGGAAAGAGCAAAGCCCTCCAGGGCTTTCTTGGTCTGGACTTCTCCCCATTCCCAAATTGGGCTCCCTACCGAGATTCTGAGCTATTGCCCCCTTCTTAGAGCACTCCTAAGCATTCTTGTCTTCTAGCTGTGGTCTGCTCCTGTGCTGAATAATATTGCATTGTCTACATATACTACAGTTAATTTATTCTTTCACCTACTTAAGGACACCTTGGTAGCTTCCAAGTTTTGGCAATCATGAATTAAGTAGCTATAAACATCCACATGCAGGTTTTCATGTGGGTGTAAGTTTTCAGCACTTATGGGTAAATACCAAGGAGTGTGATTGCTAAATTATATGATACGAGTATGTTTAGTTTGTGAGAAACCACCAAACTTTTCCAAAGTGGCTGTACCATTGTGCATTCCCACCAGCAATGAAGAATAATTCCTGTTGCTCCTTCTCCTTGCCAGCATTTGGTGTT
>NW_012102587.1:7551618-7552677 GCF_000951045.1 Mandrillus leucophaeus
TCAGCAAACTAACACAGGAACAGAAGACCAAACACCACATGTTCTCACTCATAATGAGAACGCATGGACACAGGGAGGGGAACAACACGCACTGGGGCTTGTTGTGGGGTGGGGTGTTGTGCAGGGGGAGAGAAAGCATCAGGAAAAATTGCAAATGCATGCTGGGCTTAATACTTAGGTGATGAGTTGATAGGTGCAGCAAACCACCATGGCACATGTTTACCTATGTAACAAGCCTGCACATCCTGCACATGTACCCTGGAACTTAAAATACAATTTAAAAAGAAATTAATAAAAGCAGAATGGAATTGAATAGAAAATGTTAGTGTATTGCACACTGTTAGTCAAGACACTGCTTTGAAAAAGTTTAGTTTCAGAAAAAGACGTGTGTGTGTTGGTGGATGAGCAGCGCCGCTCACTGCGGTGATGCAGGAACTCAGAGCCTCCACTCTGCCTCGTCAAGTCCAGAAGGGTTGCCGATGGCAGGATGCTTAAACTGACTCTGGAGATATGAGTTGAAATTTGCAAAGAGGGAGACAGGAACAGAACGTATCAAGATTATGGAGCTGTGAAGGGGGCTGATGTGTCCAGAAAATGGGGAGAAGGTTTACAAGGTGGGTCTCAGGGGTGTAGACTAGACTGTTCTGTATAATTGGGCAGGTACACCCTGCACAAGGATGCTCTGCTGAAGGCACCAGGGGAATCTAAAATTCAGCAGGGGGCTGAAGAAGCCTGGTGCCACGGCTTTTCCAATTCACACAAAGATGCCATCTGCTGGCCAACCTGTGTGCCTGCAGGGCCGGGCCAGCCCAGTTGGAGCATGTTTTTCTAACTGAGGGTCCCTATGAGCCAGAGGAGGCTTGTGTAGGCAGAACTAGCTGGGAAGGCAGATGGGATCCAGAAAGCAAAGGAAATTTCTCTGGGCAGAAAAGTGAATGTTTCACCATCAGTTTTTTTCTTTTTTCTTTTTTTTTTTTTTTGAGACGGAGTTTCACTCTTGTTGCCCAGGCTGGAGTGCAATGATGCCATCTCGACTCACTGCAACATCCACCTCCCAGG
>NW_012102587.1:7555743-7563968 GCF_000951045.1 Mandrillus leucophaeus
TATCAATTATTTCCTTCATGGAACATGCCTTTGGTGTTGCATCTAAAAAGTCATAATCAGGGCCAGGCGCAGTGGCTCACACTTGTAATCCCAGCACTTTGGGAGGCTGAGGTGGGAGGATCACCTGAGGTCAGGAGTTCCAGAGAAGTCTGGCCAACATAGCGAAACCCTGTCTCTACTAAAAATACAAAAATTAGCCGGACATGGTAGTGCATGCCTGTAATCCCAGCTTCTAGGGAGGCTGAGGCAGGAGAATTGCTTGAACCTAGAGACAGAGGTTGCAGTGAGCTGAGACTGCGCCACTGCACTTCAGCCTGGGCAACACAGCAAGACTCATGTAAAAATAATAATAATAATAAATAAATAAAGTCATCATCAAACCCAAGGTCGTCTAGATTTTCTCCTGTGTCACATTCTGAAAATGCTGTAGCTTTGCATTTTACATTTAAGTGTGTGATCCATTTTGAGTTAACATTTGTGAAGCGTGTAAGGTCTATTGTCATTTTTCGCATGTGGATATGCATGGTTTTCTATGCAGACACACTGCTGCTGAGTTGGAAACAGCACTAGCTCAGGAGCCAGCAGACTGGGTGCTTGCCCCAGCATAACCACTAACCTGTTGTGTGCCTTTGAGCAAGAAAGAGGCCCTCTGGCCTGCTCCCCACGTGCAGAATGAAAGCCCTGGGCCAAAAGGCTGCTATAGATCCTTCTGTCCTCCAATCTGCAGGGTTCCCCTATTATTGTTTTCCTTCTAGTATAACTGCAGGACACATTTGCCCCTCACTCATGTTCCCACCTCAACAGCAGCTCTCCTGAGAAGAAGCTTTTCCTGGGTATCCCAGCCCATGGGCAGTACCTTCCTCAGAGCCCCTCCAAAGTGATGCCCACTACACCCCGCCCCGCATTTAGCTTCTGTTGCATGGTGATACCCATGGGTGTGTCCTCTCTCCAACTAATTAGGAGATTTCTTGAGAGCTGAGAATGTTTTGTATTTCTTCTATATGTCTCACAAGAATAAAAACAAAGTTAATAATATAATAGCAGCAACAATAATAATGATATGATGATTGCTACCCTTTCCTGAACATTTCAAATACATATGCTTATTTAATTCTGATACCACCCTGAGAAGTATTATCATCCTCATTTTACTAATGTGGAAGCTGAAGCATAAAGAGGTTGTGGGACTTGCCCAAGGTACCCCAGGAGGAAGAGTTTGGAATCTGGGTGCCTTGGCTCAGAAACCATGTGTGTGAGCACTAACTGCTACGAAAGCTTGGGTAGGTGCTAAGCCCCCATCCTTGCTGCATACATCACGTCTATGCATGTGGCTGTTCAAACATCTTTAGTCTGTGGCACATGTTTATATGCGTTCTAGCCCATCTCTATATTCCCAATATCTGGTATAATACTCCACATATGAATGTCTGGATGAATGGAGATGTTCTCAAAGAAAGGTCACCACCTACCACCACCACCACTGCCGTTCCCCCAACCCCATGGCCTTGCCAGCCATTCCACTTGTCCAATATCAATTATCCATTCATAGTCCCACCCCATCCCCCACTCCCAAGCACATTACATACCCTTAAAGCTAGTAGAACAAGCTAAGGAAGATCCCACTCACTTCAAATGATGTTTACCTAGCACTTTACCTATCTGAGCAAAGCCCTGCATAAATAATTCACCTGTCACATTCTCTTTTAGTACATTTTAGGACTCTTAATAAACTCTGGACAGCGAACTAATTTACAGATCTGATGGCACCACATGCCCATTTACACAGTAGCTTCTAGAGAGAACTTGCCAAGAAATTCTTCCATTACTCCCTGCTAGGTCCTTCCGCTTTCAGTGGAACCAGAGGCACAGACAGGACTCTAACCCTTCCCCTTCTGTCTGTCTCCAAAGCCACTGCCCATCCTGGTTTAGTCCAACCTTTTCAAGAGCCTTCCAGTGCAGTGTGGATATATATCCCTTGGGGACCTTGTTAAAAGGAAGATTCTGATTCAGTTGGTCTAGGGTGGGGAGAAAGAGTCTGAATTTCTAACACACTCCCAGGTGATGCAGATGTTCCTGGTCCCTGGGCCTCATTTTGAAAAGCAATTCCCTATCTCCTGCTTCAGCAGAACCCTGCACTCCCGAGCCCATCCTCCATCCTCCCAGTAATCTAACGCACAAGACTGATGACATCGCTTCCCCTCTTGCACCTCCTGGGATCCTGTCCACACTTCTTAGACTGACTCTAGCCATTTGTCTGAGACCTCAGCCTTTTTCTGCATTGCCTCCTTTACCCGTCCCCCACCCATAACACTGTTTACTATCCCTCAACATACCCAGTGTGTTTCTTCCTCCTCTGTAAAATTGCAGGGTTATCTCTTGCTCTATAAAGCCTTCCCTGATCTCCCTTTTCTTCCAAGTGTGATAAGAAGCCCTCCTGTCTGCCCCCACGGCACTTCTATATACCTCTCCCATAGCACAGGTGTATTGACCCAGGTTGTTCTCCCCACTAGATTGAGACTTGTGTGAAGGCAGGGACCAACCATGTCGTCATATCCTCTGTGACTCAACAAATATTTATGACGTAAACAGAGGAGAACCTCATTAAAGTATTCCTTCACACAAGGAGGGAACACAGTCAATAGAATTTCTAAAGGAGCAATAGCTACTTTGTTCTTAAGAGTACACATCTTTGTTACATGTAGAATCTAACTTTTTAAGCCTAATTAGATATTTGCCTATATTAATGTATTTTACTATGTCATTTGCTTTGCAAAGGGCAGATGAAAATTCCAAATGGCATTAAACAACTTCTAAGGGTGAAATCAGCAAATTAAATGAATGTAGTCTACAACTGGCACAGGAGAGAATGCTCCTTGATTGGGCTGCAGCACGACTTTTGCTCACTTGTTGAAGCCGTTGTTTCATAAATGGTCTTTTAGGAGGATTATAATGGAAATGGCTAGTAATGTTTAACAAGGTAGGTAGGTAGATGATAGATAGATAGATAGACAGATAGGTGGATAGATAGATACCCTTTGCACTTTAGGGATTAAATATATCAACCACAAATAATAATAGCTATAGGTTACTGGGCACTTGCTCTATACCAGGCTCTGGGCTAATTCTTTGCATCTGTGATCTTGTGGTCTCCTCCAAATAATCCTGGGAGATGATTTTCATTATCCCCATTGTACCAGTGGAAATATTGAGTCTCAGAGATTGAGCAACTCATCAATGAGTAAACACTTAGTGACAGAGGCTAGGCTGAGATCAGGTTTCGCTGCTTGTAACCACCAAGCAAAACTGCCTTTTGTCAAAGGTTTACCATGGTCCTGCGTAATTAAAAGACATGGGCATCTAGTGGCCATATGGCATGAAATACAAATAAAGAACCTCCATTCCCTGTGACCTGCAGTCACTTCAAAAAGAAACCTCAAAGACAGGCGCAATACCCAGGATGCCCACCCCAATGGCAGAAATTCAAAGCCAATTGAAATCCTTGATGGAACCCCACTTGAAGTGGGGAGTCTAAGACAAATGCATGTAAATGAAAATTTCATCGTTAAGCATAGAACTAGTAATTTCCTGGAACTAAGTCAAGCAAGTGTCACAAAGGAGCACCCTAGAGAGATGATCAATGTGACTAGAATAACTGGAAAGGAAAGTTAAACAACATCTAGGGAAAGCCCGATATGGTCCAAGTAATGCCCCATGCTCTTCACCTGTGTGATTTCATTCATTCCTCCAAGTGTCCCTGTGATACACTCACAGTCACGGCCATTTTACAGATGCAAACACCGAGGCTGGGGCAGATTCAGGAATTGCCTCATAAGTGACCGGACAGTCTTTTAAATCTGGGTCTGTCCTGTGTTTTCTGTGTAAGTTTGTGGAGTATGCTCACCTCCGCCATTCCTCAATCCCTACAAGCCTGCCATTCCTAATGGATTTTTTAAAGTTCTCTAAGAAGTCACTTGCCAGCAAACTGATAGAGCCCAGCCTGAGGCTGTGGTAAACACCAGCCCTCAGTGGGGGGTGAAAGACTGAAATTTCAGGAAATCATGGAAATACTAGTAATTCGAGAGCATTGAGACTTATTGAAAGAGCAGGAAACAAAAAACAAAAAAACTCCAAAACTTCATTCTATTATTGGAAACTTGAAGAGATGAAAATATGACCTTTTCTGCCTCCTTGCTTCTAAAATAGTGACAAATGTGTTTTATATTTTTACAAGCTATATTAACAGAAGTGACTCCAAATGTGTGTGGCCTCCCGGGAGCTCAGTGTTTCAATCTCTCTTTTTTTGGTTGTTCTTTGGCAAGGAGAAAAGGGACGCTTTTCTAGCAGACCAGTGTCTCTATGGTTTTGATATGGCCCAAGCTTTGGCCAAACAAAGCCGTAACCCAGCCAGTCTCTCAAACCATCTCTCTCACCCAACTCAGAGGTGCCCCTTCCAACCTAACGGCTGAGGCCTGACAGATACCGAAGAGGATCTTCAGAGACCCCAGAGGTCGGTGCCATCCCTGGAAACGAGAAGAACAGAGTGCTGGAAAGAATCTTCCACTCTTACTTTTTTCCTCTGAGCCTTGATTTCCATATCTGTGAAATGAGGAGACTCTGCCTACTTCCTGGAGATTTGTGAAGAATAAAGAACTTTTGCACGGTACCTGATGTAGTGGGCACTTAATAAAAGAAGCTAGACAGATGATTGCCTTTCTCCACAATCACCTCAAGGGAAATACTAAAGCAGAAAAGTCATTCTATGGGGGGCAGCTTCAGGGCACATGAAGAAGGAGGCACTCTTCCCTTCTACTGACTTGAAGGCAACAACCACTGCCATATGACTGCATGTCCACGGGGCTGCAGGCAGCTTTGTCTTACTAGGTGGCAGCTACCCACATCCCACTGAGCCTCAGTGGGAAATAGCTACATGACCAAGGAGGAGCTTGATGGCAAGGACTCCTTTAAAAGCAGAAGCCTGGTCCACTTCAAGGAGCAAGTGGCCAGTGCCCAGGCAGCCCATGTCTGCATCCTCAGCTACTCTACAGCATGACTCATACAGCTATGGAGTACGCCCTATGCATAGGCCCTGAACCAAGGAAGCAAATGAGGGCCAAAGCCCAGCCCATCCTCCATGCAGCTAGCCGGACTCCCTGGCTGGAGGAAGGAGGTGCCTCTTTAATTTTTATAAACCACATAGGAACTAGTGGTGGTCAGGTGCTTCTTTGGAGTTTATAAGACTGACTTTGAATCATAAAAAGAGTCCTTGCCTCCTTCCACCCCACCACATCAAGTCTCCCCTATTTGCTAGCTGACTAAGCCACAGTCCCTGCCTCAAGGGGCCCGGAGTCTCATGGTGGGACAGACTTGGAAGTAAATGACTGCAGGACAGAATAACCCAGCTAGGACAAGTGCTCCTGGAGAGACAGAGGAGCAACTGCCCAGATCACAGGACCCATTAGGGGCAGGGCGCAAAGGAGAAAACTTCGTAAGGATAGGGAAGTGCAGCCAAATGAGAAGAGGGAATGAGAGACAGGGAGCAAGAAGAAAGGACATGCAGGGAAAGGAAGAAGACAATAAAGGAATATTGCAAAAGATGAGATGGAAGTGAAAGAATGAAGAGGATCCCAGCCAGTACGAAGCAGCTTGTGAGTGTGCGTGTGTGCGCACGCGCGTGTGTGCACTTCCATCAGACAGAGACGTACAGGGGTGGGGTGCACTCTGCGCAAGGCATTGAGATGTCACTTTATAGACCTTATCTCATTGAGTCCTTATAGCAATCTTGTGATCATTACTATTCCCATTTTACAGATAAGGAACTGAGAGAGAGAGATAGAAGCCAAAAGACCCAGCTGATATATGATGGAAACCATGCTGCCCCCAGTGCACCACAGGAGAGGCAGAGCTGTCCTTTGCTGCTGGTGAATCAGTCCCTCCAACGCCCCTCTTCGTCTTCCCCCTGTGTCAGGCTATTGGATCATTGCAGCACCCCCTGGGGCCCCGAAGCCCTAGCCTCACCACCACAGCGAGGATTTCAAATGCCAGCTCTGACTGAGGCTAAGGTTGCTGGCATGAAATCAAGTCTGCCATTAGCACAATGTCCAGGGAACATTTGGGCAGCTCTCTGTCCTCTCAGCCCAGGTACATGGGGGTTATGTTAATTAAATAAATCTAATCATGGAAATGAACTGACCTAGGTGATGGGCACAGCACTCAGCTCCAAGTTACTGGTGATTGTCAGAAAATCCAATTAAGATAGAGCTGAGCCTACTGTGCTTCATACAGATAATTGAGGGCAAGGGTAGGGGCTAAGGGGAAGCTAAGAAAGGAAATCTTGTCTTAATATCCATTAAATCAATCTCCCTCTTAAGCAGTGCCAGATAGAGTCCAGGAAGAAACTAGAAGAGAATTTAATGGAAACTAGGTACAAGCCTGCTTTAGCATTTTCTTGAGATTCTGGCTGGGGGGCATGTGGCAGGCACAGGAGACAAGGACAGGCAAGCCTATGTGTCATGTGTCATTTAGGGAGCCATGGACTAGGACTGTGGAGGCCCAAGGTCAAGTCTGTTCTGGTCTCCATCACCAATCAAACACTTGATATTTGACACTGTCCTATCTGAGCCTTAATAAAATGCAGCACTAGACCTGGAGCAAAACCACCTGGTGGCTTTGAAGACCGTCAGCAGGAGAGGGGGAGAAAAGGAAAATACAGGAATTTGAGACAAATCTACCAACCTCATCACAGTGGAGCTTGTGTTTGTTCATTATGATACAGCACATAGAAAACGCGGGGTTGCTCAGGAGGGGGAAAGGATTTGTTTCTTTCCTTCGTCCATTTGAAATTTATTGAACAACTATATGTTCCAGGCTACAGAAACAAATACTGCATGGTCCTCGACCCAGAGAGAATCTCTTATAGGCCATGGGAGGCTGAGAAGTGTCTGTTTTTCTTCCCAGTATATCCCCAACATTTAAAAACAGGTTAATACTTAAATATAGTAGATGCTCAATAAATATGTGTTGATTAAATAAACCAATTTTATTCAAGACAAGTACGTACATTTTCAACAAAGCATTTTAAAGCTATAAGGAAGAGAAAAGTGTCCTGGGAACTCAAATGTGGGGCCCTCACCCTACTAGGGAAGCAGAAGGAGCGAGAATCCGTCCAAAGATTCCCAAAGGGCGCTGGACTGCGTGCTGCGGGTAGAGGGGTGGGTAGAAGTCTTCGGATAAAAAATGGGGAAAACAGTCGCTGGCCAGTGACATTCCGGGAGCATGGCCCATGGAAGAATCCAAGGCTGAGGGATCTGAGGTAGCCCTACAGGGAGATACTCTGCCAAAATCCAGCCACGAGAAGGAGGGAGGAGGCGGAGAACCAGTAAATAAGATTTGGTTTAGGCCGGAAGAACGGGCTGCGCCAACAACGAGAAAATAAAGTGGTGAGCAAGGGAGGGTGCAGCGCAGGCTAGAAGGGCGAGGAACTTGAGAATCACGGGCGCGGGAGACTGGCGGGGACGCAAGCCCGGAACTGGCAGAGGGCTGGACGGGCGCATGCGCGCGCGCAGCTGAAACTCGGGCTGATGAAACTGACAAAGGCGAGAGCGCGCGCGGTCCCACTGCCGCAGTGTTTGCACCGCCGGTAGGTGCTGCCCTGGCAGGGGGCGGGATCGTGGAGCGCCTCGCAGAACTGCACGCAAGCAAAAACACAGCCATCTCTCCGAAGCAGAAATGGAACAGACGTGGCCGGGGAAAGCCAAATATTTGTGAGATGATGTGAACAAAGGGGAAAAGTCAATCCAGGGAAGTTTGAGTTTCTGGTTGGAGCCTTCAACGGCTCTGAACGGTGGATACTTTAAGAGAACGTCCTTTGCCCCCGTTCTCCCTCTCTCCCCGAAGAAAAATAAATCCTTGGCAAAATGAGACTTGACGGCATGAAAAGAGGGTCTCCAGACTGTCCTAGCTGGCGCAGGCGGGGGCGGGGCCGAGGTTTCGCTTGGTGACACTGCAGCCTCGGCTCAACACTGTCACCCAGAAAGGCCCGCCAATGCCTTTATGCAGGAACGTGGCTCTTAGCAGAGTCTGAACAGGCGCAGGGCCAAGGAAATCTTTGTTTTTTGTTTTTTTCTCTAGCACTTCCTGCCAATACACCAGGGATATAACTCCTTGGTGTTTCTGCCTTACAATTGCTCCTTATACCCCACCCTGATCCTCAGCACTGCAGCTCCCAC
>NW_012102587.1:7564153-7584840 GCF_000951045.1 Mandrillus leucophaeus
CCCCCAGCCCCCGCCGTGCCCTCTCTCAACCTCCCTGCTCACTCCCATCTATGTAAAAAAGCCATAAAGGCTCTCTCCAATCGCCTTCTCGGAGGGAGTTTTTGCAACCCCCACAACACAGGTTGATTGGAAAGGTCTCTCTCCTGGATAACAACAATTCAATGTGCCTTGACATTTTAATAGCCTGCCGTCCTGGTGAACACAATCGAGCAAGGCAGTGAAGCAAAAATCATTAGGTAAGCAAGATAATCTAAGCGGAATCTGCCGCCTGCAGGCTCACATCTGGGGGCAGGTTGCACAGCTGGGCCGTCCACAAAGCTGGGCTCCTCCTGTCCTGCAGCGCCTTTGTATAAGAGTACCAATATATACACTTGTTTAGCTAGAGACACACACTTGTGCACAGGTGTTTGGTAGATAAATACAGTCAAGCAAGTGTACAGACCACTGACGCCCCAACATGAAATAGCGTGAGAGTGCACAAATTTACCACGAATCAAAATATCCACTGTCCCACCAAAGCGCCACCAAGATAAACGTACTGCTCTAAGCGCGTTTGCTATATCAAAGAGAACAAGGCAAATATTTGTTAGGATTCCTAATGCCAACCATGTAAAGACTTTCCATGCGCGCGCGCGCGCGCGCACACACACACACACACACACACACGCATTCATTTATGCAAATATTTTGAATATAATGCCATGGCTAGATATATAATTTAAGCATAATATATAACATAAAATATTTATACTTATGTTTGCAGGGAACTGCTATTAAAGCTTCACATCTAATAATTCATTTAATCCTCAAAACGTGGGTACTGTTATTATCCCCACTTTACAGATGAGATAACTGAGGCACAAAAGTTGGAAACAGCTTGCCCAAAGTCATCTTCTAATAAGTGGTGAAGCCAGGATTTGAATCCAAGCAGTCTGGCTCTACAGTCCAGTCTGTTACCCATTAAGTTATGCTGTTTCATAAAAAGTAAATCACATAAGTAGATATAAAATGTGTTGCAAGTCTTCACAAGGTCAGTGCATTCCATTATGAATGTATATATTTATGTACATGCATAACACACAATGTTCGTGTGAACAGTCAAAAGGTGCAAGGAAGTATGTCTGACTTCTTTTTAACATAAACACCTGCCTGCACTTGTATATTCATGTATTGAGCATCTTGTGAGTCCCTAGGCCATGTGCTAGGGTACTGAGGATACAATAATTAATTAGACACAATGGCCACCCTCAAGAACTCATCACCTATGGAGGAGTCAAACAAGCGAATAGATGCTTAACCTTGAGGGTGAGAGGTTAGAGGCTGACACAGAGCTGCAGAGACTAGGAGGGCGCCTTCCGCCATCCATCCCCACCCTCCTGACATATCTTGCACCAGAATCTTCCAGGGAAGCCACACACTTATTCCCATGAGGTTGTTATCACTCAGAATACGTTGAGGGTTCCATCTGGGAATTGCCCTCTAAACCATTTTATAAGCTGCCCAAGAAAATGGTTGTTGTTATTTAATAATTACATATAATAGGCACACTCACAGCCCTTTCTTAGGAAGGAGGCAGGAGTGACATCACAAAACCCAGGGACCAACAGATGACAGAAAATTCTCCTGTTGGAGTCCAACTCTCCCCAGCTGGTCCACGCCCCTCCCTCTCCTTCTGCACACAAGTCCCCCAGCATAGATCCCGTTCCCTGGATGCTGACTTGGCAAGCTATTCACTTTATGAATATGACCCTCAGAGGGGAGAGCCCCTCTCAGCAGCCCCCGAACTATGTTATCACCATTATTAAGGAGCTTAAAGAGGAGCTGGGAGGACGAGACACCGCTGGAATTGCAGCCTGATTGTGATTGATGTGTTCCTATTAGCGCCTCAGTGTTATCTCTCTGGATAGCAAGAACAGCCAGTGGCTTGTAACACAACAGATTACCTGAGTTCTCAGCCTTAGAAGGATGTTTAAATAAAATATAGTCCCTCTTAGCAAGAGGCTCATTTTCTCCACGAGGCTCCCAGACTATTTCATGTCAGCTCTGATTCGCTGCGACTCTCCTCAGTAAACATGTCTTATCATTAATAATTCTTTACAAGCACAATCTCCAAGAGTCCTCTCTCTCTCTCTTTCTCTAGGTGGCTGGACTCAGACACATCACGCTCCAGTTTGGGTTCCAAGGTGCTTCTCTCTGGATTTTCACCTGCCTTGACAAAAATGATTGATTACGCTGGGCCAACTGGGTGTCCGGCAATACCCAACAAATGACTTTGGCCCCTAACAGCAGGCCTTGGCCAGATAGAAATCAATATTTCACCATTAAAATCTATCAAAGAAGAGTTAAGGCACCATCTGTCCCTGCCGCCTCTCTATGGTGTGTGAACATTAAATCCGACACTTGTACTACATGGGTAATCAATATATAGTGGTTCACAGATCATTTGTGGTCCCCTTTTAGCAGTGATGGATGTCTGGAATCGTTGTGATTCATTTTGTCAGACCATTAAACAAGATTCTGTCCAGTTCCTTCCTGATTTCATTTAGAGGATCATTCTTCACAGTTCATAAGAGGGAAACGGTTTTACCAATCTGCTTCTATTTCAATAAGTCACTTTATAGAGATTTTGTGTCCTCCAGACTGTAAAAATTCTGGAGAGAGAGTACAAACAGACCTCTAAAACTATTCACTGCATGACATATGCATAAAGTGTGAAGAGAGGAATGTAAATATGTTTACCTCTTTATCTGCAAATGTTGGTTTTAACCCCCTCCTAGCTGGAGAGCTGGCCATGGTACTCCAGGCATTGGCCTGCTATAGCAGGAGGCAGCTAAAGTTTGGTGACTGGGGACTAAATTACAGGGATGACGAAAATCCCCTGACCCCTTATGAGCATGGTGGAAAGCAATGGGAATGGCTCTTCCAGGGGCCACATTTTAGAGACTTTCATTTCTATAGTCAGGATGTCCTTGCCCCTCATGCGAATAGTTGGCAAATGCCTCTGCACTCCCAGACAGCATGCTGACCCAAGAGAAGCAAGACTGACCTTGCCCTTGAGGGCAGGAGTGTGGATGACCAGGAAGGTCTTGCATGACAATATGGCTACCATCTGTGAAGCACCAAAAACCTGTGTCAGGCCCCATACTTGCACGATTCTTGCCCTCAACAATCCTGAGAGATAAGTACTATTATCTCCACTTTCCAATAAGGAAACTGAGATTCCAAAAAGTTAAATAACCTGCCTAAGATTATTCTAGTCAGAGAATGTAAGAGTCAGGACCCAAACTTGGGCCTGTCTGATGCCAGCCTCCACATGAACTGTAGTCAGATCTCAGCTGGTGGCCATTAATCTGCAGAGGATTTTGTTTCAACCCAAGGGAATTTCCTTTAATGCTCCTGGATGTCTTACTTGCATCAACCAAATATGATGTTACTAGGAAATAACATTTTTTTCTATCCTTATTTTAAGTAAATCTACAGTAAGATCACTAAATTATGCACTCCAAAACGAAACACTGGATTTTAAACTATTTTCTGTTTTTGGATTATTGGACAATTACATCACTGTTGCTGATATTAGTGTAGATAAGTAGATGTTGATTTAACTGTTAACATAAGTATATATACATATACATACAGACTTACACACATAATTTATATATAATTATTGTATGGCACATAAATATATATAACTTAAAAGACCTTAGAGATAATTTAGCTTTTCCTTTTTTTTCTGTGCTTTTAAAATAAAGCAATGGAGGCTCTGCAGGAATAAAAAGCTGGTCCGGGGACAAGAATCTTGTTTTCTGATTCCCAAGTCAAAATGCTTTACCAAAAAAGTATAAATAATAGAACATGACATAATTACGAATTTTTGGTGACATATTTGTTGAGAGCATGAGTGGAGAGAGTTGTATTCATTTTGCAGTTTACAGAAGAGGAAAACAGCCAATGCATTCTTACTTCCACTTCAATTCACTAACCACTATGCCATCCTGCCTGGAGACGGGCGTTCCTTTAGATAACAGAAGAGAATAAGGTAGGTCGCATGACTTCAAGCCCAAAAACCATATGACCAGAGCCAAGTTGGACAGCAGCATGCAGGAGAATACCAGCCTAGGGCACTTAGGAGGCACATGGCATGGCAGGGAGAGCTTGCACTAGGCTTTAGAAAGATTAGGCAAAAAAAATCCATCTGTGCCCCTGTGTCACCTCAGACAAGTCACTTAGCCTCTCTGACTGTCTTTTTCCTTATCTGTAACACTGAAGCTAATTGCGCCTACTTCAAAGGATAATTTCCAGGATTAAATAAGACAATACGAATTTCAGCACAGGTCCAAGCACAATCCAGGCTAGTGCCCTTTCTTTTTCCCTTCCTTCCTCCCTGACCTTATTTCATAAATGTGTATTATACCATATTTCAGTCTCCAGTAACAACCTGTAATGGGATCTGCCACATAAGAATTTATCTAAGTCTTTCTTGATTCTAAAAATATTAAACCTAAGAATTAAATGGAGAATTGCAAGGTCTTTGGTTGAGCAGTTGACCTGGTGCAGAAATCACTTTCACCACCTGCCTGATGGGTCACTTTCAATGACCAGGAGCTGAAGATATCTAAAGAAGTCTGCCTCATTGCTGGACAGTTTCTTAATGATAAATTTCCTGCTAAACCTGCCTCCATGTAAATTCTATCCATTAGTTCCAGTAATAACTTCAATCCATAACCACCTCATGTTCCACATAATTTAATAGAATGAAAAGAAATGTTCCCTTTAATTTGTGTTCAAACTACCTTCTTGAAGCATTTTGATGATTTCACTGGAATCTAAGAAGTTTGTGACTGTGCCCAAGTTGGCATTATGCATGTCTTTCCATGTTAGCTTTGAGCACACCCCAGCTCGTATTGAGTGTGGCGAAAGAGTTTTGTTTCTGTTTTTGTTTTTTCTCTTTCTTTCATGGACCTTGCCCCGGTCCTTGCCACTCTTTGGGCTCTCACTGTCTCTGCAGTCCTATTTTTGAGTGTGAAACCTGTAACTGCTCAGAGCACTTCCAATTACATTTTATATTCAGTTTTCATTCATCTATTTCTTTCTTTTCATTCTTTGATCTTCCTAACCATTTTTCTCCCTCCACCTGTTTTTCCATCACAAATATCCCAGTCAAGGCAGAAATGCCAATCTATAGCTTGTGTTTGAATAATAGGATGAAATGAAGTCCAGCTCTAAAAGCAAGGTCTGCCTCAGCATCTGTTGAGACAGCTGTTGTCCACCTTCAGCAATGATCTTCAAACATCAGCATACAGCCCTTATAAGCAGGCTAATATCCACTCCAGGATCTCAGGGCATATCATGGTCTCTCAACTATTCCCACTATTCACGCACTCCAAAATTACGAGTGCCTTCTCTGCCTAGTTCTGCGATTACTCTGTGGCACTGAGGTTAATCTTGTGGGCCCTACTCAGGTCCGACTCTTCCAAATTCCACTTATTGCTGAGGTATCATGTTCCAAATGTTAATATCTCAAAATGCCCATTTTTGCTGCTAGGTTTCTTGTCTATTTGTAGACTTCTGAATCCAGTGTCTTTGGTCATACTTGGACATATACAAGTTTCTTCTTGTAAATGTGGCCTAATTAGGGAGAAAAATTTCTGCACTAGTTATTTTTAAAAGTCAGTTCTATACACATCCACTCAGGTAAAATTGCACAAGCTCACCCTTGATCAGGGGCTGCTTGAGCCATACTCAATTAGAGGTCAGCCAAGACACAAGCACACCTGCCTGGCACATGCCTGTGCCCATCTGATGTGTACTAGCAGCTGAGCATGCAGCAATCACAAACACACACACACATACAGCCTGAAGTCTGAAAAAACACTAACTTAATCCCTCTCCCTCTGTCTGGTCAGGCATAGGCAGAACTACTTTTGATAGAATAGGTTATACATTCCTGAAGATTTCCCAGTATTCCAGATATTCTTACTCTTTGTCCCAAGGTCAAACAATATACACCTCTCAAAAGTTTCTTTCAGAGCCAACTTTGGCCCATCTTGCTGTAATTAAAGCCCATCCTGGGGGCTTACAATTTTTGCTTCTTTATTTATTTATTTATTTATTTATTTATTTATTTAAGACAGAATTTCACTCTTATTTCCCAGGCTGGAGTGCAATGACGCAATCTCTGCTCACCACAACCTCTGCCTTCCAGGTTCAAGCAATCCTCCTGTCTCAGCCTCAAGAGCAGCTGGGATTACAAGCACATGCTACCATGCCCGGCTAATTTTTGTATTTTTAGTAGAGACAGGGTTTCATCACATTGGTCAGGCTCCTGACCAACTGTCTCAAACTCATATTGTCTCAAACTCCTGACCTCAGGTGATCCACCCACCTCAGCCTCCCAAAGTGCCAGGATTACAGGCGTGAGCCACCACACCCAGCCTAATTTTTGCTTCTTTATAAACTCTTCTTCTTAATAATAATACTTAGTTATATACTTACCATTTGTGAGGCATCGTATTAGTTACCTTGTGACATTGTTTTGTTTAGTTCTCATAGCAGTCCTCTGCAAGATAGATTTTATTTTCTCCATTTTGAAATGAGAAACTAGACCATAAGAGGTTTAGTAATTCACATGAGATCATGCAGCTAATAAATGACAGAAGGAGGTGCACTCTGCCAGACTCCATAGCCAGAGTTACTAATACCTGGCTATACTTCTATCAGAAAAAAAAAAAAAGAGTTAAATAGATTCACCTTACAACTGTAATGAGATCTACATACAGAGTTCCGGAAGCAGAATCCAGGCCTCATTAAAAACCTTCAGAGCTGTTAATTACCTCTACCTGATTTAGCCCCCAAATAATGTCCTGTTATCTAAAGATCAACAATACTTTTTCTAATTTCACTTTAAACTCCTGAATAAAGGGGCCAGTTAGACTATAAGTAAGTTGTTGTGCAAAAGGGACACAAGACTTAAATCTCCTCTTTCAACTCAGAGCCACAGGAGAACAGAGTATCAAGAAAGGGATCAGAGCATTTCATCTCTTCTGGTCCACATGCTCTTTGACCAGCAAGGATTTGGGAACCATGCTGAAATCAACCAGCCAGTGGTGAGGAAGGAAGGTAGGTGGCTAAACCAGCCCTGGAAGCCTGCATCTGGGCAGGAGACTGCTGCACAGCAGGGCCTCCTTCATGCGTGACCTTCTCAAACCATCAGAAGCAGTGGCCAAGAGGACGAGCTTGACTTATGGTGCCCTCACACTCCAGGGAAAGGGGTGCAGGGTGCCAGGAGGAATGTTAGAACTAGGCGACTCAGCTAGTGGTTATCAGTTGGGGTGGGGCATAGGATCTCCCAGGCGGGCACTCAGACATGTTGACAGGTGACAATGCGCTAGCAGCCCTCACTCTCAGCGCCTCCTCGGCCTCGGCGTCCACACTAGCGGCGCTTGAGGAGCCCTTCAGCCCGCTGCGGCACCGTGGGAGCCCCTCTCTGGGCTGGCTGAGGCCGGAGCCGCCTCCCTCTGCTTGCAGGGAGGTGTGGAGGGAGAGGCCCAGGCGGGAACCTCGGCTGCGCTCGCGGGCCAGTGTGAGTTCTCACCAGCGCGGGCTTGGCTGGCCCCGCACACGGAGCGGACGGTAGGCACCGCCGGCTCAGGGCAGTGGAGGGCTTAGCACCCAGGCCAGTAGCTGCAGAGGTTGCGCCGGGTCCCCCAGCAGTGCCAGCCTGCCAGCGCCACACTCAAAATCTTGCCAGGTTTAGCTACCTCCCCGCAGGGCGGGGCTCGGGACCTGCAGCCTGCTATGTCTGAGCTCTGCCCCCTGCGGTGGGCTCCGCCGCAGCCTGAGCCTTCCCAAGGGGTGCCACCCCCTGCTCCATGGCGCCTGGTCCCATCAACAGGCCAAGGGCTGAGGAGGGCAGGCGTGGCTCGGGACTGGCGAGCAGCTCCGCCTGCACTGCTGGTGCAGGATCCACTGGGTGAAGCCAGCTGGGCTCCTGAGCTGGACGGGGACTTGGAAAACTTTTATATCTAGCCAGAGGATTGTATGTGCACCAAACAGCACTCTGTATCTAGCTAATCTGGTGGGGACTTGGAGAACTTTTATGTCTAGCTAGAGAATAGTAAATACACCAATCAGCACTCTGTGTCTAGCTCAGGGTTTGTAAATACACCAATCAGTACTCTGTGTCTAGCTCAAGGTTTCTAAATACACCAAATACACCAATGGGTACTCTGTATCTAGCCAACTCTGTGTCTAGCTAACCTAGTGGGGACTTGGAGAACTTTTCTGTCTAGCAGTCTGTGTCTAGCTTAAGGATTGTAAATGCACCAATCAGCACTCTGTCAAAACGGACCAATCAGCTCTCTGTAAAATAGACCAATCAGCTCTCTGCAAAATGGACCAATCAGCAGGATGTGGGTGGGGTCAGATAAGGGCAGGCTGCCGGAGATAGCGGCAACCCACTCGGGTCCCCTTCTGGGCTGTGGAGGCTTTGTTGTTTCGCTTTTTGCAATAAATCTTGCTGCTGCTCACTCTTTGGGTCCAGGCTGCCTTTATGAGCTGTAATACTCACCACGAAGGTCTGCATCTTCACTTCTGACAGCCAGAGTACAAACCCACCAGAAGGAAGAAGCTTCAGACACATCTGAACATCTGAAAGAACAAACTCCGGACACACCATCTTTAAGAACTGTAACACTCACCGGGAGGGTCCACGGCTTCATTCTTGAAGTCAGTGAGACCAAGAACCCACCAATTCCGGACACAATGTGACAGTGAGTTGTTGCAATGACTGAGGGTGCTGTGGGTAATTAGTGGTCAGGGAACATTCTAAATATATTCTAATGTGTGGGACAGTCCCATGCAATGATGAATTGCCCATTCAAAATGCTACTGGCACCCCAATGACTGAGTCTCCTTTCTAAATTTATAGATGAGGGAGGATTTCAGTGAATCTCCTGAAAGAGATCTAGAGAAAATTTGTTCTACCCACTGTTGTCAGTGCAAATTCAGCTCCTCCAGGAAAACATTTTATGAAGGTTGTTACTTCCTCTTAAACTCATCAAGAGAGCTGCAGCTTCTACAAATAGAAAGGGAAATGGTGTTCATTGAAGTCATCAAATCCTGCATTAAATATAGTAGAGATGATCTCATTTTCTCTTGGAAAATGAAAAATCTGTGAGTCAGATGGCATTGGAAGAAAGGAAACTGAGGCTCAGAGAGGTTGAGCAAGATGACTAAGGTCACACAGCTCATCTGTGACAGAGGCAAGATGCCAACTCAGCTGTCCCAGGCAGAAAAACACACAGTCCTTTCATGGAGCCCTGTGAGGTCAGCCAACACCCACTGGGTGCCCTAAACCACACCTCAGCTCTTGAAGGCTCTGCCAACCTGAAGCAAAATCAAGAGAGGCAAAGTTCATCTGAGAGCCGTCTCTCCTCATATGGTTCCCTCAGTTTCATACCTTCACCACTTGACTTGGCCTGTAGAACCTGGTTCTCGATTGCTGCTGTCAGAAGTTTTGCTTTTGATGCAAAAAAACAAACAAAAAAAAAACCAAACAAACAAAAAAAAAACCTTGAACATATAAGAAAGGAAGTTCCTGTGGTGGAAGGGGAATGGGGAAGGGCATTACTGCTAAGGAGAACACCTTTCTACAATTATCACCGTTTTACAACTTTCCCTTCCATAAGCTAGTCTTTGGGACCTGTTGAGGAAATTTCCAGGCATGTGCTTTGTGCTTCTGACCAACTCTGACGGCTTTTACTTTCTTTCTAAGTGACTTTGAACCATCAGGACAGCAGGGAAGGGAATTATAGTGAGGAGAGATCTGGGGTAGGGAGGGAAAATGGTGCTTCAGTGTGGGCTCTGAGATCTGCAGAAAAACAGGAAAATGAAAAAGAACAACAGTGCCGATAAGATAATGGCTCATCTTGGCAATTTAAAAAATTCTGATGTATTTACCAGAAAGTGATTGGACTGAAATTTCCATTCTATGATTTCCCAACTTGTGGCCTTGAACAAGTGCCTTAACACTGCTGAATCTCAGTATTTTCATTTGAACAAACAGAGTGGTGATTTCCACCCGACAGTGGTGGTGTTCAGAATGAACATGGAAATAAAGCAGCGAGCACATAGTCAGGTCTCAATAAGTAGAAGCAGCTATGACTGATGCGCTGGAAAATGGACTGCACAACATGGCTTTACATAGGAGAGCGCTAAAGAGCTCATCACCTCCAAAGCTCTGACTCTGCTTTAGGGGAAGAAGACTGTCAATCTATTCTCTTACTCTAAAGAGTAGGTGGGGGCGGGGAGAAGGAGCAAGGAGGGGAGTTTTCAGGGTAACAAGACTAATCAGGATTTCACCATCAAAGCAAATATATCCAATTAACAGCTATTAAAGAAGCATTTTCTGGCACTGTGCACAATGAAGGCCATTCTACCTAGTGGAAATTAATCTTAATTATTGGTACCTGCATACATACGTGCAAAGGGAAGCAACTCACATTAATCTACATTAAACTTAATAGCAGTCCGTGTATTATCTATTCTGAGTCAAAATTGACTGCTGGCCCCTGTGTAGATATCTGCAGTGCTAACTCAAGTAATTACAGTGCAGTGGGTCTCAAAGACACAATTTGCTCCCTATATAATAAATCAGCTGCTAGAAGCTTTTTATAATTAAAAACCAAAAGAAAAAAAATAGAACTGTATAGGCAAATGTCATTTTCTTCTAAGGGAAATTAGGGAAAAGAAAAGCATGTCTCCTTGTTGCCTAGTCTGAAAGGGGAAGGAAATACATGTCTCTGATGGATTCCTAAACAAAGAGAGAAATAAATACAGTGGTAGATTTTCAGAAGTATGGAAAAGAATGGTTTTAGAATCTTAAATTTAAGGTTTCTAAGAGGCCTGCTATTCCTTTCCAAGGAGACCATATAAGGCTATCTTGGAGAAATGCTTTATATGAACTGGAATTTTCATTAGTATGGGACAAGATGGAAGGCCAAGTTGATTATATTAAATTCCACCTAGCAGGACCCATCGAATGACCATGAGATCAAGGAAAACTATGTTTGCTTCCTTCCTCCTGCCCACCACCCTTCCTATGAGGGCATCATGCATGGATTCAGTGCATCAGTTTTTAGAGGTTGCCCTCCCTTCCATAGATCTCTTTCACTTTTGTCACCTCTGCCTCCAGAAACCATGAGCCCTCCCTCTACCTCAACCACTCCAGCAAGTTAGGGCTTCTCAGCTTATTAGAATCCTACATCTACTGGTGCTATATGACCAATGAGGCTATCTAGTTCCACTTTAACCCCAGCCAATATTTCCTAAGGTATGATATGCCTGCCCCCACTGGAATTAAGCAATTCTCAGATAACACCCTGACTTCATTTGCTAAGAGCTTGTCAGCAGGCACACCATGGTCATGTTCCACATCAGAAAGGCAGCCTACCCAACCTGCTGTAGTTGGGACACAAGATCGCCCAAGCCAGATCTTCCCTGACTAGCCACCTGCCCCTACATCTCCTAGACTGCAGTTCATCTCAGTGTAGAGCCCTTCCTAATCCCCTACCTCCATTCTACCTTTTCTCAACCCTCACCTCTAGGAGTCCCCTGACTGAGCCTGCCTTCCCTCAACCCACCCAGCACCCCTCCTGGCTCCCAGCTGTGGCAGCCATGTTCAGTCATTCAGTTGTATGTACAATTGCACGTAGAAGGTGCCTCCCAGGATTGTGCAACTCGGTGGCCCAGATAACCCTTTGGCACTCGTCACCACCAGCTTGACTCCATCTTGGTTCTACACCCTGGGCCTCCTCCAGCCTGCTTGTTCCCTTTGCTCAGGTATGACCCTGCTCTCAGTCTCCAGGACTCCTCCAGTCAAAGCCCTTCCCAAGCTCTCATTCCCTCACTGGAAGAATCTAAGTCAATCTCTGATCCCCCTGGGATTCTTTCCTCCTGATCGCTGGTCCAACCTTTCCCCAGCAGGCCAAACCTCTCTTTCAGATCACAAACCCCAGATATCTCCCCTCATCCCAGCCTTGGTGTTTTCCCCATCCCTGCTTTTTAAGCTGTGCATAGCTCTTGCTGCCTCCTCCCACCTCTTAACCCTGACTGCTTTATTCTCTATTATCTGATAGTATCATTTAATGTAATTTTTAAGTTAAAAATCATGTACATGTTCCCTGTGGAAATTTTGGAGAATACAGGAAAATAAAGAAAGGCAGGTATTTACTACTCAAGCCTTCTTTTCATGGACATATGGCATACATGCAAATTTACAATATAGGTGTGGAATTGATACTGATTTTTTAAATGATTTTCATTCTATTTTTTCAATAACTAACATGTATGTACCCTAGTCTGTCAGCATCCTGCCCCAGTGGCAACCAGTGTTATCAGCTTGTTTTGTACTTTCTAGCAATAGCTCATTCACTAACAAGTATATATGAATATAAATGCAACTTTTCACACAAATGATGGGATTCATCACACTTTTTTATACCTTACTATTTTCACTTAAATATTAGAGGTTATATCATAGATGTAGATCTGCACCAGCTTCCCTTTTAAATATATCTATTTAATTAAAACAGTGCATAAATAACCACACCATTGGAGTTATGGCATAGCAACAATCGTGAGAAAGGTATTTGGCTATTGAAGTTCATATACACATTTCAGGGAGAAAAAAATCGTCAACTTAGAAAACACTGTTCTCCCTTGTATATGATTCTGCCTGCTCTCCTGACCACCCAACCTTATTAATAAGTGGCCTTCCAGACCTGCTTGAATACCTCTTGTAATGGGGAACTCACTTCCTCAGGAGGAGGAATAAATAAATATATTTAAAAGGGAAGCTTTTAGATGATGAGACCCTCATCCTGAACCCTGTGGAAATTCTTTAGCTTTTAAAATCTATTTCATCTATTTGGACACTGAATAGCTACTACTTGATATTGTTTCTTAACCATGTCATAGGGCATGGTTTTTAATTCAATTTTGACTTAATTTTGCCTTTTAACTTAATTTTGAGTTTCTAAAGGCAGAGACCAAGGCTTGGGTTTCTCGTGCACTCCTTTCCAGTGCCTGCCATAGTGCCACCCATGCTGCCCCCACAGAGCATCTCATTATCTTTGAGGCCTCAGTGAGCTCAGCACTTCTTCCAGACAGCCTTTCCTAACACCTCACCCCCAGAATTTCTCCAGTTATTGTAATTGTCTATTTGTGATCTGTATTCTTCATTGCTTATGCAAAACTTACCACTAGTTTTCAAAAACATGTATTTGTTTGGTGAATAAATAAACAAATAAATGGGGAACACACTATGACCTTTTCTTAAAAGACAGTGATGACAGAGTAGTGTCAGATTTCTCAAGGGGACCTTGTAGAATCTAAATACAAGGAAAGTTCCTCCCAGGATCCCCGGGACACGGACAGGGCTACCACTTGCTGTGTTTTACAGCCCTAAGGCTCCATTTATGATGCACCCAATCATGATAGAACATTCGGAAACACACAGTTGGAAGGTAGGCATCAAGGCCATGCAAACCACTTAAAATCAAGTGCCATGAAGGGTTCTTAGAGAGATTTCAGAAAAGTTTTTGAGGAGCAGAGGGAATGGAATTAACATTTCTGTGCTCCCATTTGTGCCAGAAATAGAGTTTGAAGTTAAAGATGAACTTGTCCTCTTGCAGGGAGGAAGAGAGGAGTCCTGAAATCAGCCCTAAAGAACACTTGTCTTTCCTGCCCCTCTCACCCAGAAACTGCACCCAGCTCTAAATTGGAATTATCAGCCAATCCACCTACAACTATTTCCTGAGAACCTATGAGTTAAAAAAAGACCTGGATCATGTCTCAGCACTCTTCTTAGCAACATACAAACACATTTACATGAACAGCAAAACAATACTGCAAGTGAAACACTTCTGTAAAATGTTCATACAAGATTCTTGTGGTAGAAGAAGCACGGACACCAAAGGACAAAACATTTGCATCCTGGCTTCTCAGCCATGTGACCTCTGGCAGTTTACTTCACCTCACTAAATTTTATCTCTGCAATGGAAATAAAAATGCCACCACATATGTGTCATGTGTAAGGATAAAGTGAAATATAATGAGATTATGTATGTAAAGGTGGGCAGAAAATGCACGTGGACTTTAGAAGGTGCTGGGCCAGAAATGGGGCACAGAAAGAGAGAAGTCTGAAGGAGCCAGAGAGAGAGGTCGTCTGGAGGTGCAAGGGAGGACACTTGACATATCCATAATTGTTCATTCATCCTGTTATTCTTGTCACTCCACAAATATTCAGGGAGCATCTACAAATGGTGAACAAGTCAGACACAAGGCCTGCCCTCATGGAGTTAACAGTTTAACAGGGATGCAGATGCTTAAAGAAATGATGTGAATTCAGCTCAGTGCTCTGAGATGCGAGGGAGAGGCGGGACATGGGAGAGGCTCCTCATTCAGATGGGTGGGTGTGGAGAGACTTGTTAGAGGCCAGTGACATCTCAGCTTTCAGAAGCAAGTAGAGTCATCCAGGCTGGTGGGGTGGGGAAGAGGAGATGGGAGTGGAGCTTTTAGGAAAGCATGCATCTCAGGCCTGCACTCCCCCAGAGAGTGAGGGAAAGAAGTGACCAGAAGACAGCCTCATAGGCCATGATCATGAGTCTGACCCACATGGTAAGTATCACCTTAAAGTTTCAACTGGGAGAGTGACACACATAGTCAGATTTGCATTTCAGAAACAGATTTGGGTGGAGCAGGGGAAGATAGCCAGGGAGACAAGTAAGGAGAGGGTTGCAGGAAACAAAGAAAGGTAGCATTGGACACTACGGAGAGCAGAATATTACTCAAAGTGCTCATGAGAGATTGGAGTTAAAGGTAGGGTGAGGAGGCAGTCAATGGTGGCCCCCAGGTGTCTGGCTGAGGCAGCTAGGTAAATGGTGGGGCCATTGACCAATATGAGGTTTTGGAGAAAGATCTTGAGTTTAGTTTGGGATATATCAAGATCGGGGTTCCTGAGAGATATCCAAGTGGAGTTGTCCAAGAACAGATGAGTACATGGACTCCATACCAGGAAATTCTGGATTGGAGACAGAAGTTTGGCATTATGTCAGCCCCCAGATAATGAATGGTTGCTGGGCTGCTGATGACATTCTACAGAGAGCAGGGGCAACAAGAAAGAGAGGACAGCCAGCAAAGGTCCCTCTAACAGGGCTCATTACAAGAGCCTGGAAATTAGCTAGAGAGGTGGGAGGGAATCCCACAGAGAGGGCAGTGTTACAGAAGCCAGGGAAAAAGAGGATATCAACAGGGTGAGGCAAGTCGATTGTGCTATGATGATGTCAGATTTGAGAAGTACTTTTTGGATAGGCCAAAGTGGAAGTCTCAGTGACCTTGGCAAATTTCAGTGGAGTGGTAGGAGTGGAATCCAGATTGTCAAGGTGGAGGAGAATGTGGGAGGTAGGAAGGAGGAGACAGCAAGTGCCAGCAAAGCTTAGCAGGCACTTACTGTGAAAATTAAGATGAAAGATAGGAAAGTACCTGGAAGGAAATATTTATAGGGTGAGTTTTGGGAATGATGCTTTTTGTTTGTTTGTTGTTTAAGATGGGAGAGATTTGATCATGTCTTAATGTATCTAAGAAAAAGCCAATACAAGAAAGGAAAAGTTTTAAAGATGTAGAAGAGACAGACGAAATAATAATAATAATAATAGTAGAGGAGAATCTCTGAGGAGATAGATGGAGATTGGATCCAGGAGGTGTTTCACTGGAACAAGAATGAAAGAAGATTCTGTGTATATTAGAAACTCTTTTGGGTTCAGGTAACAGTACACCCTCTGGGATTGTAACTTGGAAAGTAACTTGGAAAGTTGAAAGTCAAGCAGTAGCTTTTTGGTACTCTTAATTAAACTGTTCAATGTTGGCAGGGCTCAGAATCAACAGACCTGTGATTTGTTTCACCTTTGCCTCATGGTTGCAGGATGGCTGCAGCAGCTCTAAGCATCACATCCTTACACGCCCCATTCATAACCAGGAACCATGTGTTGGTAAAGGGCATAATTCTCTTCATGCACTTTTCTCTCAGAGGAAGGAAAAACATTTTTCAGAAGCACTTCACAAGACTTCTTGACACATCTCATTATGTAAAATTTGGACTTAACAGTCACGCACAAACCAAGGCTGGGTCCAATTCGCACCCAGCACACAAACAAAATCAGTGCTTCAATGGCAAAGAAGAAAGGGGCAACTTTGGGTTAGAAATAGTCGTGTCTGCCTCAAAGGTACAGATGAAGTAGGTCAGTGGGCTTGGGAGCAGGAAAAATGAATGAATTCTTCTGAAATGCTAATTTTCCCTCTAAGTTTGTCATCTGCTAAGAGTGAGAGGGAATGGGTTGTGGGTATGAGTTCTGGCGGGAGTGAAGAGATCTAAAATAACCACAGCAGAGAAGCAGGGGTGGACTCACTGGGAAAAAAACATCAAAATTTCCAAGAAGGTCCTCCACGGGGAGAATGATTGGGGAAGAAATTACAGACCAAAGGAAAAAGGAAAGGAAGAGTAGATCCACTAAAGGACAGCTCTGCCCCACATGGCCACATACACCGGGGTTTCCCTGCCTCACACTGTTGGCATTCTGGGCTGATTAATTATCTGTTGCAGGGCTGTCCTGGGCACTGTAGCATGTTAGCAGCATCCCTTGCCTCTACCCACTAGGTGCCACTAGCAAACCCCATTTCCAGTCCTGACTACCAAAAATGTTTCCAGGCATTGCCCAGTACCCCCTGGTGGGGGGAGGGTGGGCAAAATTATCCCAGTTGAAAACCACCTATGTGCACTATCTTATTTAGTTCTTCAGCGCAGAGATGGTGGTTCTGTTTTTGAGGATGAGGTTAAAAGCCCAAGAACACATAGCTAAGAAGAAATGGAACCGGAATTGAAGCTGGCTCTGCCAGAGACCGCATTCTTCCCTCTGACCCTGAGCTCCTCAACCCTGAGCCTGCAGTGCTCCACCAGCACCAAACAGGAAGTCATACCCATGGGCTGGCCTCTGCCTTGCCACTGGGGCTCTACACCCCATAGAGTAACTTTGAGGAGTAATCTGCTTTTTTCCGGAAAGAATTAGAGAACTCATAAACATTAAATCTTTACAAGAGCTCTATCTGCTCTTTTCAAGGAAGTCAATCACTTGGGTTAAAAAAAAAAAAAAAGAAAGAAAAAAGAAAAAAAATGTGGCAACATTTTCCCAAGGACTTGGGGAAGAAAACCACCATCCAGAAAGGAAAATCTTTGAAGTTGGAATGTGCTCTAGGCTGCCTCTTTAAATGAAAAATGTTATATGCCTGGGAAAGATTATATATGCCAAAACAATATGAGGGCCTCACTGTAATAATGATAGCATCAACTCCTTGCTTTCATCCCTGAGACTCTGTGAAGGGCCTTAAAATGAAATTTTATACAAGTGCACACACACACACACACAATATTTGAAAAATTCACACATATATCACTTTGCCCACCTCTCTAATGAAGGTGGAATGCGGTGGCAGATGTTTCACAGCTGTCCGGCAACCACCCTCCAACAGTTTGGGACAGGAAGCTGAGGACACCCGATCCAAAAGGAATTGCAGGGAGCGGCCAGGGAGGTAGAAGCTAATCCCGAGCATTGGGATTCTGCCAAATGCTTGGGATACCCTCCACGCCATTGTCTCATCCTTTATTCTAAGAGACCAAATGAATCAAGTGACAGGCATCTATCTGCATGTGAGAGGCCATGCCCTCCCCATGAAGAGAGTTGGAAATAGGAAAGATCCTTTCATCTGAGGGATACATACTATACACACAGCCTTCAGCCCAGCCTGAGAAAGCCAAGCCTATAGATTTGGTATCTAGGCCAGTTACATATCTTTACTCTGCTGAATAGCCATAGACAGAGTACCTATTGCAGAGATGGCTGCCCTTGCCTCTACCCTTTCAGAAAAGAGAAATCATTTCATAAAGAATGCCTCACTGCCTGGGTGCAGTGACTCACACCTGTAATCCCAGAGCTTTGTGGGGCCCAGGCAGATGGATCACCTGAGGTCAGGAGTTCAAGACCAGCCTGGCCAACATGGTAAAACCCTCTCTCTACTAAAAATACAAAAATTACCTGGGCGTGGTGGCACGCGCCTGTGATCCCAGCTACTTGGGAGGCTGAGGCACAAGAATCACTTGAACCAGGAAGGTGGAGATTGCAGTGAGTCAGTGAGTCGAAATCAGGCCCCTGCCCTCCAGCCTGGGCAACAGCAACACAGTGAGACTTTGTCTCAAAACAAACAAACAAACAAACAAACAAAACAAAAAGAACCTCACTGATGTGTGCGGATGGTAGAGGAGGAAGGGGGACAAGGGGTGGTATCTTGTTTAACTAGGCCAGGCAGTGCATCTATAAACACAAAGTGAGGGGAGAGAAATGAATAACTGTGGAGCCCCAGCTCATGCCAGGGCCTGGGTATTCCCACCAATAGGGTGAAAGTGTTCCAACTTTTCCATATCCTTGCCAACACTTGTGGTCTTTTGGTTTTTTGATGATAACCATTCTGAGAGGTGTGAGGTGATATCTCATTGTAGTTTTGACTTGCATTTCTCTGATGATTAGTTATTTTAAGCACTTTTTCACGTATGGGTTGGTTGCTTGTATGTCTTCTTTGGATAAATGTCTATTCAAGTCCTTCAGCTATTTTTTAATCAGGTTATTTGGTTTTTTACTATTGAGGTATAGGAGCTTCTTTTCTATTTTGGAAGTTAACCCTTTATCAAATGTTTGGTTTACCAATATTTACTGTATTAGTCCATTTTCATGTTGCTGATAAAGACATACCCAAGAATGGGCAATTTAACAAAGAAAAAAGTTTATTGGACTTACAGTTCCACATGGCTGGGGAGGCCTCACAATCATGGTGGAAAGCAAGGAGGAGCAAGTTACATCTCACATGGATAGCAGCAGGCAAAGAGAGAGAGAGCTTGTACAGAGAAACTCCCATTTTTAAAATCATCAGATCTCATGAGACCCATTCACTATCACAGGAAGAGCACGGGAAAGACCCCCATTATTCAGTTATCTCCTACAGGATCCCACCACATGTGGGAATTATGGGAGCTACAAGATAAGATTTGGGTGGGGACACAGAGCCAAATCATATCATTCTGCCCCTGTCCCCTCCCAAATCTCATTTATTCACATTTCAAAACCAATCATTTCTTCCCAACAGTCCCCCAAAGACTCAACTCATTTCAGCATTAACTCCAAAGTCCACAGTCCAAAGTCTCATCTGAGACAAGGAAAGTCCCTTCTGCCTATAAGCCTGTAAAATCAAAAGCAGGTTACTTAACTTCCTAGATACAATGGGGGTACAGGCATTGGGTAAATACAGTCATTCCAAGTAGGAGAAATAGGCCAAAACGAAGTGGTTATAGGCCCCATGCAAATCCAAACTCCAGCAGGGTGGTCAAAGCTTAAAGCTTCTAAATGATCTCTTTTGACATCATGTCTCACATTCAAGTCACACTGATGCAAGAGGTGGGTTCCCATGTTCTGGGGCAGCTCTGTCCCTGTGGCTTTGCAGGTAAAACCTCCCTCCCAGCTGCCTTCATGGGCTGGCATTGAGTGCCTGTGGCATTTCCAGGCACACAGTGCAAGCTGTCAGTGGATCTACCATTCTGGGATCTAGAGGATGCTGGTCTTCTTCTCACAGCTCCACTAGGTGGTGGCCCAGTAGGGACTCTGTGTGGGGGCTCCCACCCCACATTTCCCTTTTGCACTGTACTAGCAGAGGTTCTCCATGAGGACCCTGCCTCCACAGCAAACTCCTGCCTGGACATCCAGATGTTTCCATACATCTGAAATCTAGGCGGAGGTTCCCAAACCTCAGTTCTTTACTTCTCTGCACTCACAGGCTCAACACCATGTGGAAGCTGCCAAGACTTGAGATTTGCACCCTCTGAAGCCACAGTCCAAGCTCTACATTGGCCCCTTTCAGCCACAGCTGCAGTGGCTAGGACACAGGGCACCAAGTCTCTAGGCCGCACACAGGATGGAGACCCTGGACCTGGCCCACAAAGCCACTTTTTCCTTCTAGGTGTCAGGGCCTTTCATGGGAGGGCCTGCCACAAAGGTGTCTGACATGCCCTGGGGACATTTTCCCCATTGTCTTGGTGATAAACATTTGCCTCCTTATTACTTATGCAAATTTATGTAGCCAGCTTGAATTTCTCTCCAGAAAATGGGATTTTCTTTTCTACTGCATTGTCAGGCTGCAAATTTTTCAAACTTTTATGCTTTGTTTCCTTTTTGAAACTGCATGTCCCTAACAGCATCCAAGTCACCTCTTGAATGCTTTGCTGCTTAGAAATTTCTTCCAGCAGATACAAGTCATCTCTCTCAAGTTCAAAGTTACACAAATCTCTAGGGCAGGAGCAAAATGCCACCAGTCTCTGCTAAAACATAAGAAGAGTCACCTTTGCTCAAGTTCCCAACAAGTTCCTCATTTCCATCTGAGACCACCTCACCCTGAACCTTATTGTTCATATCGCTATCAGCATTGTTGTCAAAGCCATTCAACAAGTCTCTAGGAAGTTCTAAACTTTCCCACATTTTCCTGTCTTCTTCTGAGCCCTCCAAACTGTTCCAACCTCTGCCTGTTACCCAGTT
>NW_012102587.1:7588730-7592819 GCF_000951045.1 Mandrillus leucophaeus
CTTGTCTTTGGTTCTGTTTATATGCTGGATTATGTTTATTGATTTGCGAATGTTGAAGCAGCCTTGCATCCCAGGGATGAAGCCCACTTGATCATGGTGGATAAGCTTTTTGATGTGCTGCTGAATCCGGGTTCTTGTTCTTTTTTATGGCTGCATAGTAGAATTTTGCTTTTCTATTTCAGTAAAAAATATTATTGAAATTTTTTTTAGGGATTGCATTGAATCTGCAGATTGTCTTAAGAAGTATGCACATTTTAACAATATTGTCTTCCGATCCACGAACACACAGATGACTTTCCATTTGCTTGTGTCTTTTTTAATTTCTTTCAACAATGTTTTGTAGTGTTTGGTATACAAGATTTTTGCTTCCTTAGTTAAGTTTATTTCTAGGTATTTTATTCTTTTTGGTGCTATTGTAAATGGGAATGTTTTCTTAATTTCCATTTCATATGGTTCATTGTTACTGTGTGTGCAAGTGATATTTGTATGTTAATGTTGTATCCTGAAACTTTACTGAATATATTTATTAGTTCCAGTGAACATTTTTATGAATTCTTTGGGGTTTTCTATATGTAAGATCATGTCATCTGCAAATAGGAGCAATTTTACTTCTTTCTTTGTGATTTAAACGCCTTTTTGTTTGTTTTCTGGCCTAATTGCTCTGGATAGGAATTCCAATGTTGTGTTGAAGAATGAGGGAAATCAAAGAATTTCATCCCCAAATATACTTCTTTGACATATTTTGAGGTGGCAGTTCAGCAAGTCTGCAAATAGAGGTAGCCCTGCAAAGCTGTCTTTGGAGGGGAGATTTGCATTTGTAGGAAATCTGCATTGATGCTGCCAGGCTTTCTCTGGGGCCCTCCCTCGTCCTATCTAGAGAAGATTAACTGAGAATATAATACCTTTAAAAGTCTGAAAGTTCAGGTGCAGTGGTTCATGTCTCTAATCCAAGCACTTTGGGAGGCCAAGGCAGGAGAATCACTGGAGTCCAGGAGTTCAAAATCAGCAAAGGCAATCTAGTGAGACCCCATCTCAAAAAACAAAACAGTTAGCCAGGTGTGATGGCATGTACCTGTAGTCTCAGCTACTTGAGAGGCTGAGACTGGAGGATTGCTTGGGGCCAGGAGTTGAAGATTGCAGACAGCCATGGTTGTGCTACTGAACTCCAGTCTGGTCAACAGAGCAAGACCCTGTCTCCACACACATGTGAAAAAAAAAAAAAATCTGAAGAAAACATTCATTATTCATTCTCTCTGAGGGCTACTATCTGTGAGGTTTCATTTACATAGCAGGACCACCTTTGTTAGCCAGGCTTCCTCTTCTCTCCCTCCCATAATCTGTTTTGCCAATATCCAATCCCCATTCCTTCTGAAACTTCAAGATGGCACATAAGCTTCTGAAACCCACTGGGAGATTGGGGTAAGTATGCTGTGGTTCTCTCCCATATACAAGTTAACAAATTTGTATGTCTTTTCTCCAATTAATCTGCCTTTATCAGTTGATTTTTTCAGTGAACCATCTGAAGATAAAGAGAAATTTTCCCTTGGTCCCTACAATAGAAAAGGTGAAAGCAAGCATCCTTGCCTTATTCCTAATCTTAGAGGAAAAGCTTTTAGTTTTTTACTATTGAGTGCAATGTTAACTGTGGGCTTTTTATAGATGGTCTTTGTTATGCTGAGATATTTTACTTCTATTACTAGTTTGTTGAGAGTTTTTATCATGAAGGGGTGTTGAATTTTGTCAAATGCTTTTTCTGCATCAATTGAGATAATCATGTGATTTATATCCTACAGTCTGTTAATGTGGTGTATCACACAAATTGATTTTATATCCTTGCATCCTAGGGATGAATTCCACTTGGTTATGATGTATGATCCTTTTAATGTTTCATTCAGTTTGCTAGTATTTTGTTGCATCTATTTTCATGAGGGATATTGGCCTGTAATTTTCCTTTCTTGTGGTGTCTTTGTGTGGCTTTGGTATCAAGGTAATGCTGTCCTCATATAATGAGTTTGGAAGTGTTCCCTCCTCTTCAATTTTTTGGAAGAGTTTGAGAAGAATTGGCATTAATTCCTTAAATGTTTGGTAGAATCCACCAGTGAAGCCATCTGGTCCTCAGCTTTTACTTGTTGGGAGATTTTTGATTACTGGTTCAATCTCCATACTAGTTATAGATCTGTTCAGACTTTCTACTTCTTCATAATTTAGTCTTGGTAGGCTGTGCATTTCTAGGAATTATCCATTTCTCCTAAGTTGTCCTGTTTATGTTATTGTTCAAAATAGATGTCTTATGTTCCTTTTAATTCCTGTGGTATCAGTTGCAATGTCTCTTATTTTATTTCTAATTGTATTTGAGTCTTCTCTTTTGCACTGTAGCAGCAGTTTGCAATTTTATTTATCTTTTCAAAAAAACAAACTCTTAGTTTATTGATTTTTTGCTATTGTTTTTCTATTTTCTATTTTATTTCTGCTCCAATCTTTATCATTTCTTTCCTTCTGCCAACTTTGGGCTTAGTTTGTTTTTTTTGTTGTTGTTGTTGTTGCTGTTGTTGTTTCTATATCCTTGAAGTATAAAATTGGCTTTTTATCTGAAATCTTTCTTTGGTTAATGTAGACATTTATCAGTACTAACTTCCCTGTTACTACTGGTTTTGCCGCATTACACAAGTTTTGGTATGTTGTGTTTCCTTTCCATTTGCCTTGATATATTTTCCAATTTTCTTTTTGATTTCTATTTTGACCCAATGGTTGTTCAACAGTATTGTTTAATTTTCACATGTTTGTGGGTTTTACTGTTTTCTTTAAGCTCTTGATTTCTAGTTTTATTCCATTGTAGTCAGAAAAGATACTGGATATAATTCCAGTCTTTTTAAGTTTGTTAAGACTTGTTTCGTGACCTAAAATGTGATCTATCCTGGGGAAATATCTATACATACTTGAGAAGAATGTGTATTCTGCTGCTGTTGGATGAAATATTCTGTATATTTCTATTAGGCCTATTTGGTCTATAGCATTGTTCATGTTCTCTGCTTCCTTATTGATCTTCTGTATGGATCTTCTGTCTGTTATTAAAAGTGGAATATTTAAGTCTCCTACTATTATTGTATTGCTATTTGTTTCTCTCTTCAGTTCTGTCAATGTTTGCTTTATATATTTATGTACTGTAATGCTGGGTACATGTATATTCATAATTGTTGTATATTCCTAGTGAATTGACTCTTTTATCATTACATAATATTCTTCTTTGTCACCTGTGACATTTTTTTGACTTGCAGTCTATTTTGTCTGATGTAAACATAGCCACCCCTATTCTCTTTTGGTTTTCACAGAATATCTTTTTCCATTTCTTCACTCTCAGACCATGTATATCCATAAATCTAAACTGAGTTTCTTGTAGACAGTACATAGTTGGGTCTTATTTTATCTACTTAGCCGTTCTCTGCCTTTTGATTGGAGAATTTAATTAATTTACCTGTAATTATTAGTAGGGAAGAATATACTATTGCCACTTTCAATTGTTTTCTGTTAGTCTTATAGTTTTCATTGTCTTTTCCTCTTTTGCTATCTTCTTTTGTGTTTTATTGATATTTTTATATTGATATGTTTTTATTGCTTTGTATTTTTTTATATAACCTCTATAGGTAGCTTTTGGTATGGTCACCTTGAGGTTCACATACAATATCTTGTGGCTATAATGGTCTATTTTAAGATGATAATTACTTAAGTTCAATGACACACAAAAAAACTCTACATTTTAACTTTTTCCCTCCACACATACGCTTTAGGCTACTCTTGTTACAATTTACATGTAGTCATATTGCATATCTTTTAACACATTTTTTAGTTATAGTTATATTTAATACTTTTGTCTTTTGACTTGGATACTAGAATTAAAAGCAATTTACATATCACTATTATGGTAATACAGTATTCTGTATTTGTCTTTGTATTTTTCTTTATCATTAAGCTACATAAGTTTCTTTTTTCTTTTTTATTTTTTTGTTGAGACGGGGTTTCACTCTGTTGCCCAGGCTGGAGTGCAGTGGCACCATCTCGGCTCACTGCAACCTCTGCCTCCCGGGTTCAAGC
>NW_012102587.1:7592871-7594308 GCF_000951045.1 Mandrillus leucophaeus
CCATTCAACAAGTCTCTAGGAAGTTCTAAACTTTCCCACATTTTCCTGTCTTCTTCTGAGCCCTCCAAACTGTTCCAACCTCTGCCTGTTACCCAGTTACAAGGTTGTTTTTATATTTTCAGGTATCTTTTTGGCAACACCCCACTCTACTGGTACCAATTTACTGTATTAGTCCATTTTCATGCTGCTGATAAAGACATACCCAAGACTGGGCAATTTACAAAAGAAAGTGGTTTACTGGACTCAGAGTTCCATGTGGCTGGGGAGGTCTCACCGTCATGGTGGAAGGTGAAAGGCACATCCCACATGTCAGCAGACAAAAGAAGAGAGCTTGTGCAGGGAAACTCCCCTTTTTAAAACCATCAGATCTCATGAGCCTGATTCATTATCACAAGAACAGCTCAGGAAAGACCTGCCCCCATAGTTCCATCACCTCCCACCAGGTTCCTGCCATGGAACATGGGAACTGTGGGAGTTACAATTCAAGGTGAGATTTGGGTGGGGACACAGCCAAATCATATCAATTTTCTGCTATTCTATATGTTGTCTTCACTCTGGATTGTTTTCTTTGCTCTGCAGAAGCTTATTAGTTGGATGTAGTCCCACTTGTTTATTTTGTTATTGTTACCTCTGCTTTTGGTGTCATATCCATGAAATCATTGCCAAGACTATTGTCATGGCACTTTCCCCCAATGTCCTCTTCTAGGCGTTTTATAGGTTTATGTCTTACATTCAATCATTTAAGCCATTCTGAGTTGATTTTTGTGTATGGTTTCAGATAAAGGGCCAATTTCATTCTTTTAAATGTGGATATCTAGTTTTCTCATCATTTGTTGAAGAGATGATCTTTTTCCAACTGTGTATTCTTGGCACCCTTATTGAAGATCAATTAAACATACATGCATAGTTTTTTTTTTTTTCTGGGCTCTCTATTCTGTTTGATTTTCCTGTATATCTATCCATGAAAATTCTGTTTTAATTATTATAGCTTTGTCATCTATTTTGATATCAGAAAGTGTGATGACTGCCTTGTCATTCTTTCTCAAGATTTATTTGGCTATTTATGCTCTTTTCTGGTTCCAAATTATTTTTAGAATCTTTTTTCTTTTTTTTAACTTTTAGGTTCAGGGGTACATGTGATGGTTTGCTACATAGGAAAACACATGCCATGGGGGTTTGTTGTAAAGATTATTTCGTCACCCAGATATTAAGCAGAGTACCCAATAACTATCTTTTCTGCTCCTCTCTCTCCTCCCAACCTCCATCATAAAGTAAACCTCAGTGTCTGTTGTTTTATTCTCTGTGTTCATAAGTTCTTATCATTTAGCTCCCACTTATAAGTGACAACATGTGGTATTTGGTTTTCTGTTCCTATCTTAGCTTGCTAAGGATAATGGCCTTCAGTTCCATCCATGTTCCCACAAAAGATATGTTCTT
>NW_012102587.1:7600829-7614369 GCF_000951045.1 Mandrillus leucophaeus
TTAGTAGAGGCAGGGTTTCACCATGTTAGCCAGAACGGTCTTGATCTCCTGACCTCATGATCTGCCCACCTCGGCCTCCCAAAGTGCTGGGATTACAGGCGTGCCACAGTGCCCAGCCGAGTTACATAAGTTTCATACTTTTTTATGCTATTATGTTACCATGTAGCATCATTTTATTTCAACTTGAAAAAGTCCTTTTAGCTTCTATTGTAAGACAGATCTAGTGATGAACTCCCTAGGTTTTGCCTCATTGAAAAAATGATCTCTCCTTCATGTCTGAATGACAGTTTTACTGAGTATAGTATTTCTGGTTGATAGGATTTTTTTTTTCTTTCAGCACTTTGAATATATTATTTCTTTTCTCTTCTCTTCTGGCTGCAGAGTTTCTGCTGAAAAATCTGATAATCTTATGGAGTTTCACTTACATGTGACAAGTAGCTTTCCTCTTGCTTTCAAAATTCTATCTTTGCCTTTTTTCTTTTGACAATTTGCTTATAATTTGTCCAGGTGTGGGTTTTTTTGGATTCATCTTATTTGGTGTCCTTATGCCTTCTTTGATCTGGCTGTCCATTTCCTTCAACAGATTTGGGAAGTTTATAGCCATTATTTCTTTGAATAAGGGTTTCTGCACTTTTAAATTTTCTTCTTCTTGACTCCCATAATGTATATATCGGTACACTTGATGGTGTCCTATAAGTCCCTTAAACTTTCTTCATTCTTTTTTATTCTTTTTTTCTCTTTTTGCTCTTCTGACTGGATCATTTCTAATGACCTTTCAGTTCACTGATCCTTTCTTCTATTTAATCTAGTCTGTTCTCTAACCCCTATAGTGAGTTTTCAGTTTAGTTATTGTATTCTTTAGCTGCCATGATTTCTGTGTGGTAGTTTAAAAACATTTTCTATTTCTTTTTTGAAATTCTCATTTTGTTCATGCATTGTTTCCTTGCCCTCAGTGAGCATCTCTCTGATGATTTTTAGTTCTTAATTGTAAAGATTGTAATGGAGTCTGATTTATCAATCTTTTGTTATGATTTTATATCCTATTTTTAAAATATTTGCTACACAAGGTAATATTCTGCCATATTATTTTCTCTTATATTTATTGTCTATCTTTCATATTTGAATCTACAATCTACATGAAAAGAATTTTTGTGTATGATACAAGGTAAGAATTAATTTTTCCTCCAAATGGATATTTAATTATTGTAGATCCAATTGTTGATAAGACAGTTCTTTCTTTTTCACAAGTCATGCGATAATGTGTGTATAAGTCTGTTTATAAATTCTTTATTCTTGTCAATGACTAATTCATCTATCTTTGTGCCAATACCACCTAACATATTTACTGTAGCTTTATAATAAGTTTTAATACAATGTAAGTCTTCCAGCTTTGTCCTTCTTACAGATTGTCTTTCTTATTTTTACCCCATAGAATGTTATATACCTTTTAGAATCAGCCTGCCAATTGATTAAAACCCATTGGATTTTTAATGGAAGTGCATTGATTCTATTTTTTATTAATCTACTATAGATTGATACTTTTACTATTTCTTGATAATGCAACAATCTTAAACTACTTTAACACTGTCTACTTTTGTTTCTACTTTCATGGTATCATTTTCAGGCATTTTAAGTTCTACATACTTTTAAACCCCAAAGACATTATTTTGTGGTTGTTATAATACATAATATTCATTTAGGTTTTTTCTTTATCTTAGTGATAATATCTCCGTAAATATTCATTTAATTTATACATGTATTTACCTTTTGTATTGTCTTCGTTTCCTGTGACATTTCTGTGCTTCCATCTGAGATCATTTTTATTAGTTAAAGAACTCCTTTGAGTTTTTACTTTAGTGTATCAGCTGGTAGCAAATTCTCTCAACTTTTGTTTGTCTAAAAATGTCTTCATTTTGCCTTCATATTTGAAGGATATTTTGGTGGGAATAAAATTCTAGAATAGAAAATATTTTCTTTCTACATGTTAGACATCTCACCTAATTGTCCTTTTGGCTTTCAGTATTTCTGTTGAAAAGTTAACTATTAGTCTTATTGCTTCTTCTTTAAGGTTAATGTAACTTTTTAATATGGCCTCTTTTAGGATTTTCTCTTCTCTGTGATTTTAAGCCATTTGACTAGGGTGTTCCTTGTCTGGTTTTATGTATATTCGTTTTACCCGATGTTTGCCATTGTTTACTGAATTTGTGGCTGGATAATTTCCATCAGTTTTGGAAGATTCTCAGAGAGTATCTCTGAGAATGTTACCTCTGTCTCATCCTCTCTTCTCTTTCATAGTTTACACTTAGAGGTATATTGAAAATTTTCACCACGCCCCATATGTCTCTTATGCCCTTTTTTGGTGGTTTCCAAACTTTTTTTCCTGTGTGCTTCATTGTGACATTTTCAACTGGTCTACACTTATGTTCTCTAATAATATTCCGTGGTATGTCTATTTTTCTGTCAAGTTCATCTACTGAGTTATTTATTTCAGTTGCTGTAGTTTTCAGTTGTAGAAATTCCATTTAATTCTTATTTATAGATTCCAGATCTCTGGTGAAATTCTCTGTTGTCATCTAATTTTTTTTTTTTTTTTTTTTTTTTTTTAAACAGAGTCTCGCTCTGCCACCCAGGCTGGAGTGCAGTGGCCGGATCTCAGCTCACTGCAAGCTCCGCCTCCCGGGTTTACGCCATTCTCCTGCCTCAGCCTCCCGAGTAGCTGGGACTACAGGCGCCCGCCACCTCGCCCAGCTAGTTTTTTGTATTTTTTAGTAGAGACGGGGTTTCACCGTGTTAGCCAGGATGGTCTCGATCTCCTGACCTCGTGATCCGCCCGTCTCGGCCTCCCAAAGTGCTGGGATTACAGGCTTGAGTCACCGCGCCGGGCTGTCACCTAATTTTTGCACATATTAATCATAGTTGAAGACTGTGTCCAATAGCTTTGTATCTGAATTGCCTGTGGGGCTGCTTCTACTGTGTGCTTCTTTCTCTTGCTCCTCTTTCTGGCATGTCTAGTGATTTTTAACTGAATGCTGAACATTATGTATAAGAAATTGTAGATTTGGGTGATGTTATCTTTCTCCAGAGAAATTTTAATTTTCTTCTGGCTGGCAGTTAAAGTAGAGAAAAAAATCACCTGCCTGAGTAATGACTGAGATGATTCAAGACTTGATTTCTGTTTTCGTAAGGGCTCATCTATACTAGGTCTGCCCTTAATTCTGAGGTGTATCCTTTAGACATTTCAGGTGAAGGTCTTGGTTTTTACAGGGTTCCTCTTATTTGTTGTATCCTGAACTCTGCTGATTTCTACACTTCCCTGCAGTACCATGAGATTGCAGAAAGCCCTATGTTGCTTTATAGTCTCTTTATGTTGGCTCATGCAACTTAGAAACTGGAAAATACCTCAGGTGAAAGCAAGGCAGAATAGAGGGGCACTTCTCTGAGGTTCTCTTTTCTCTGGGATCCTAATCTTCCAAGTCCACATCTGCCTTAGTAGCCCTGAACTCCAAATTTTGCCCATGAGATTGCCAAAAATTCTGATTCATTGCTTCTCTCTCAAACTCTTGGCCTTGTTCTGCTTATAAATCAGCCAATACCTCAACAATGAAAGCACCAGAAAATATTGAGCTTGACTTTTCTTCAGGATCATGGCCCCTCAAGGCCTGGCTGCTTTGGTTGTTCTCCAGTGCCTTCAAGTAGTTTGCTCTTTTATTTTTATAAAGCTTTTACAGTTGTCCTCACTGGGAAATATATTCTCATGCAAGCTATTGTATCATAGCCAGAAGTAGAAGTTGATTGGTTATTTTAAAGTCCCCCAGTTGACTGTAATATGTGATCATAATTTAAAAACTCTACCATAACTTATCGTACTCTCTCATACACATGCAATTTCCTCTGCCAGGAAAACCATTTTACATTCTCTGCTTGACTGACTTCTAAAGGAGCCTTTTCTTACCTAAGGACAGATGGGGTTAGTGGCCATTCTACATAAGCTCATAAAACATTATGTCTATCCTATTTCAGCATTTATCCCACTGTATTCTAATTTGTGTGCTTTTGCATTTATCTCTTACATCAGACTAGGAGTTCCTTGTGGACAGGAGTCATCTCATTTTTCGCTGTATCTTGTAAGTATTTAATAAATTATTTTGAATATATCATACTGCTCTTTAGTGAGCAACCATCTCTCCAGTTGGGCTGTCTTTCTCACCCTTCCCAAACAACAGACCTTTCTCCCTTTTCAATTCCACGGAATGGCTTTTGGATCCATCCCAGCACATATGGCCTTTTGATCCTCTGAGGCCAATTTAACTTCTCACCTTCCTTGGCTTAATCAGTACAAAGCATTACTAATCCTGCTACCAACCTTGACTATCCTTCATGCTTCCCTTCTTATTTTCATAGATGCATGGTACTATCTTTCTGTTAAATATACATATGTGTGTATCTTTTTTGGCCATATTAATTCAATCAGTGAAGAACCACAAATTGAGCTAGTAATATAGTCCAGGCTGTGATGGAAAGTATGGCAGATTTTATTCTTTGAAGTTCAGCTCAAAGATTATTACCTTTGGAAAATTTCTTTCCAGGTCTGCTATTCTTTGGAATGGTAGTGTTTCTGTACCCAGAGGTCATGGGCTGATGAGAAAAATTAAATGACCTCCTTATTCCATACAGAAAGTGATGGAGAATATTTCCTGCATTACCCTAACCTGCTCCTCTAATGTTAAAATAGTGATATCATGTAGAAATTTTTCTAGATATATGCTTGGAGGATGAGTGAAAAGGAAATCAAAACTTCTCGACAGCCCAAAGAAAAATATCTTCCCACCAGAGCAGCTGTTGCTAAGTTTAGTTAATGTGTGTCCTGTCAGTGAGAAAATAGGAGCTTTGCTTTAAATGTCTTTTTGTTGTTGTTTGATTGCTTGCTCATTCGAGTGCTGATTAGCTTGTTTTGTAAGTGCATAATTTGCAAGGTGTGTGTATGTGTGTGTCCATGTGTGTGTCCAGGTGTGTGTGCATGTGTGTGTGCACATGTGCTTGGGAGCGGGGAATGGGGAAAGACATTGTTATTCTCATAGTTGTGACTCTAGCTAAGCTCCTTCACTGTCCTTACTACATTTCTCCACTGGTATTGAAATCATGTTACGGATAGTAATAAAATAGATTGTAGAGAGAATCTAGCCTCTTATCTGTCCTGTCTTTTGCCCTGCCTTTTAAGAATCAAGTGTCTTTTTGTGATTCCCCGAGAGAAGAAAATGTAAATCCTGAGACCACTCCATGACAGTCTCTCAAAGGTCAAACTCAGGTTCAGTAAAGACATCCTAGAGAGGGGCACTAACTTCAAAATCAAGGATCCAGGTACATAGCTGCATTTCTCTCTTCAGGGGGCAAGGAACATATTTTATTTATTTTTGTATTTCCAAGGTACCCACTGCAGTGATTTTCACACAAAAAAATTGGTAAACAAATTCAAATAATGATAGAGAACTAGACAGATTGTCATCTGCCTTGGATGGTTGGGATTTGACCCTGGCCAGAAGGAGGGGAAGGTATCATGTGAGCTCTCTGGACACTTTTCAGCCCTGGAAGAGATAAGTGAGACACCCAAATTCCCTTTCAGACTTCATCTATCTTTCCCCTACTTAATTCTGTATATTTCCAGTTCTCTGTAGATTGACACCAACAACCATATTCCAGACTAATGATTACCAATGATTGCAACTATGAGGCTCATTTTTCATGACAAAAATATTCCTCTTGGGCATACACGTTGTTAGCTGGACTCTTAAAATCCACAGATTGAGAAAACACATGACAAAATCAACTATGAATCTAGTATCACATTTTTAAGATATATAAACCAAAGTTTCATCTGCACATATTTAAAAATTAGCATAAATATCTGTTTGTGACATTATATATTAAGTCTACAGACAATATTTGATGTATAAATGGATTTTCAGATCCCTTGAAATAACTCCCATCTTTTGTTCCTTATTCTCTCCCTCCATCCCCTTTGCTCACACTTCCTTTGTCCTGTGGCACTCTTCCTCAAGGACTTCATCTCCCTTGCGTTTGAACCTCATTCTCTTCTGCCTCGAAAAAATATCAGGCCTCTTCTCGCTTTTTTGCCTGGCCTGCCCTTCCTGCTCCTTTCCAATAGCCATTGCTTAGCTATCTCTTCCTCTGAAATCAGATTGTTCCCTGTGTCCTTTCAGAGGCCTCTCAGACTTCCTTAGCCTTGTGCAACCTTTGTTTGACACCTGGCTATGAGCATCTCTCACTCACCTTGAGTCCACCGAGCATAAGAAGAGGTTTTCTTAAACTATCCTTGTTTGATTGCCTGTTCTGGCCCCAATTAGTTCTGTTTTACAAGTTCTAATTTTGTAGGAATTCATCAGTGAATACATGGACACCCATTATAACTACGTCTGTCCTTTGTAAGCAACTCAGGTCCAGGCCCTGCATCTTGAGAGGTTTCCATAAATATTTACTGGGAGGGATAACATTATGAAGTGAGTGACATTTGTATTCTCAGATAACCACTATTTACAGAACCTAATGAATCTATGCAAATTAGACGAGCATGAGAGCATTTTGTGGCCTTCCAGGGAAACTGCACTGGTTTTATTGTCTAGGCCAACCCCAGACCAAGCCAGACCACGAGTGTGATAGCAAAGGGCTGAACTTTGCCATCCTGTAACTTTCACTCCTATAGGTTTTATTTTGCCTTATGGACCCCACAGAACTAGCCTGTCTCCTCTTAACTTACCTTAAGATCTTACCTTACAGAACTTACCTTACCTCTTAGAAGATAGCCCTCCACAAATTAAACAACAATTTTTCCCCTTTGACTTCTCCCACTTCTGAGGTTGGCGATCAGATGGTCAGACCTTAGTGGTCTGACTGCTGACCTGATCGTTTCCTTGTGAACATCCCCTTGCTCACCCACATCCCTCTTAAAGTGCAGGGCCCAGAATGGAAAAGTACTGCTCAAGTTGCAAAGAGGTGATGCAGAGTGTAAAGAGCAATTGCCTCCCCAACACTGATCATTATGGCCTAAATCCACACCTCAGTTTACAAAAGCAGTGTTGGCATAGGGTGTCATAAGAACCGCCATTAATAATTACCTACTGGTTGTACGTCTTTGGAGAGAACTTCAGCTTTTCTGAGCCACAAGCTTCCAAGAAAAAAATATGCCCAACTCTATTTGTGACCAAGGAAGTACTAATTTAAATCCATAGTGCAGGATACTAGAACTACTAGAAAGATTAAAACAACAGAGGCAACATCAAGTGATGGGGAAGATGTAGAGCAACTGGAATTCACAAACATCACTGGGAGAGTAAACTAGCCATCACTTTTGAAAAACTGACAGCATCTTCCATAGCTGACCCAGCAATGCCATTCTTAGGGATACGCTCAAGAGAGAAAACTTCACAGTTCCATGAAGAGACATATCCACGAATGTTCACAGAAGCACTATTCACATCATCCCTAAATGGGAAACAATCTGAATATCCTCCAACAATGAACATAGTGATGTAGTCACATGAGGAAATACTATAGGAAGTGAGAGTGAATGAACTCCATGTACACAACTTAGTATGAATGAACCTCATAAACAAATGCTGATTGAAAGAAGCCAGACGCAAAGGAGCATGTGGTACATGGTTATATTGACATACAGCCCAAAAACAAACAAATGTAATCTCTGCTGCTAGAAGTCAGAATAGTGGCTACTCGTAGGGTAGGAATTTTGATGATAAGAGAGCATTACTTCATTGTATCTTCCCTATAACTCTATAAGATGCATAATCTCCACTACCAATGAAGAAAGTAATACATAGAAAGATTAAGCTATTTGTGCAAATGTAGAGATACTGAATTAGAACTTGTATTAGAGGAAGGACTGACTTACCCACTAGACTTTTTGTCTTGAATCAGGTCCCAGAAGTGTTTGGATTGATGAAGTCTGACCCAACTTGCATACCTTGCAGGACTCCTGAACTTTGGTTTGCTTTTTTGCCCACATGTCTGCCTATATACTGCCCATCTAATACTGATGCTCTGCCCTTTCCTGATCTCCAATGACAGCACAACTCTCGACTCCTGGGTGGAAACCCAGGTTGACTGTGTGCTGAATATTCTGCTCCTGTCATTCATCTAGTGGGCCCTGTTCGTGGGTCTGGCATTGACAAGATGCCAAGAAGAAAATGCATAAAAAGAAAAGGTCATCCCCTGAAAGGAAGCCTTTGTAAACTGTAGGAAGCTCCAACTTTAAACTTGCAAATCTCTGTGGAGTTTTCAACCTTCATGGCTTAGTCCAGAGAAGAAATCTGGCTGAGAGCTTGAGACCACTCCTCGAAAAAAAAAAAAAAATTAAATCAACTTCTCAAGTGTTCCTGAAGGTTTTGGCTTTCAGCTGTATGGTGTTTCAGAGATTTCTGGCTCTTCTTAAAATCTGTTAGCAATCCCCAAATCTACAAACAGGCTTTAGAAGACAGGGATGGGGAGGGCAGTGACAAAGATTGTTTCAGAAGCGATCCGTCTGTGAGGAAAAGCTGAAACTTAAATTAGATGCAGCTGAAAATATCTCAATCCTACAAGACGAGTCTTGATACAAGTTCTGCAGTAGAAGCATTCTGTGTGCTGAAGCAATTACTCTAAAACGCTTTTCCTTTCTTATTGCCCGCTTACTTGCTTGAAAAGCCCTTTTGAAACTCTGTGTTTGTGTCAGTGCAACACCTTTTTGGGTTACCATCCTCGATGGATTCCAACAGGAGACTTCTTTTTTTCGGTTGGCGGGGGGGTGGGGGTGTCCCTGGAATTTTGGCTGACTCGAGCCAGTGTGAATCACCAACACTCTGAGAAGACCCAGCCCCAGCCAAGGAGACCAGGGTGACCACAACAAGACTAAAAATCATCCGAATTAAAATTGAACAGGACCATTGAAGTCATTGGTTTTTCCCTCCAATAAACAGTACAGATTTTCTGTTTTACCTCTCTGGGCTCATAATGATCAAATACTCGACTTCTCACCACCTCCTCTTTGAAGTTCCTACAAATTTCAGAGTTTTGCAGACAGGGATAATGTTTTCTGGGTACTGATCCACGTCAGTGAAATAACACATCCACTCTTATTCTCAAGAATCCCTGTTCTCATCTTTGGATTTCAGTTTTCCAGATTTGTAAAATGGCAGCTAACTAAAATGGGTTTGAGTTAAAAATGAAAGAAATGAAACTTCAGTTTATCGGGATGTTTTCTCTTATTTCAAAGAAGGTCTGGGTGATACCAGATGACTTAAAACCAAGTAGACCACAGGATATCAATAAATTAAGGGACAGTGTTTGGGGATCCAGTCAAACTCCAACCCTCCCACACAGTTTAGTCTCCCAAAATGCTGGTTCACTTCTTCCATATGCAAAAAAAATTTTAAAAATTCCATTCGCAAAATCAGCCAAATCTAATCTGAACTCTCCTGTTTGTCGCAGCTATCTAGAGTTATTGTGCTCCACCAACAGACTACTTCCTCAGACACATTCTCCAGGAAAATCATATAATTTATTGGCATAATGGTCCTTTTTCAAAAGAAGTATTTCATTTTAATAAAAATGTGCATCACCATATTTAATCAATCAGCCTGATTGACAACAGCAATAGTTGAGTCTTGCAGCAGATGCTGCTGCTACCTCATTCTTATTCTAGTTTCATTTCTCAATCAAATCCATGTGTAAAAAACATAATGTGCTGCCAACACAATGTAATAAAACCTCAACTGAAATGCACACCGGCACGTCAGAAACTGATAACTCAAAGTATGGGAAAAATTAACTTCAGAAAAATCACTTATGACACCCGGGTATTCAAGTTTTATGGACAAGAGATGCATCATCTCACTATAGCTAACATGAATAGGCCAAATTCATGGATTTGTCCTGAAACAGAAAATAATAATCTCTAAAGCAACATTTTCCAAAAGCTGGCAGTAGAAGCCTTTTTAAACAGCCCAGAAATCATCCTTAAAATTGGCTGAGTTTGTAAGAGATGCACCATTTGTGTCGTGGAGCAATAAATTAGGACTTAAGCAACATTTTTTTTTTTTATGGTGGTACAGACTGGTTAAAGATGATGTATCACTGGTTGTCACAGATAGAACCAGCAGTTTTCAAAGTTAATGATTCATAAAGGAATAAAGGTAACCTAATTATAGCAATACAAGGGACAGACCCAGTTACTCAAATTCTGAACTCCTCCAGATTTCAGGCTGGGGGACGTACTTCTGTAAGACTTTATTCTTGCAAAACCTGAGTTAGGGAGCAGAGATATAAGTCCCTACAAAAAGTAATAGATCCATAGTCCAGAGACCTGTAAGTGCACTCATTTGAATGATGTCCCTCCAAAATTCATGTCCACCCAGAACCTCAGCATGTGACCTTATTTCAAAATAGGATCATCACAAATGTAATTAGTTAAGACGAAGTCATCTGGAGTAGAGTGGGCCCTATATACAGTGACTGGTGCCCTTATAAGAAATCCACATGAACACATAAACATACATGAAGACAAACATGTGAAGACAGAAGCAGAAATTGCAGTGATGCAGCTTCAAGCCAAGGATTGCCAAGAATTGCCAGCCAGCAACCAGAAACTAGGAAGAGGCAAAAAAGGAATTCTAGAGGCTTAAGAGGGAACATGGCCCTTCAGACACCTTGACTTTGTACTTATGGCCTCCAGAACTGTGAAAGAATACTTTCCTGTTGTGTTAGGCAATCCAGTTTGTGATTGTGTGTTACAGCAGCCCTAGGCAACTAATACAGTAATAAGCAAAAACTAAGACCAACTATCTAGGACCAAGGCAGGGAGCAAAAGTCAGCCACAGGGATCAGAATGCCTTTTAAGGATAAGAAATGTAGGAAGCTGGATTCCAAGGATGGCTTTCCTCATGCTGTTTCCTCACTCAAAAACGTGTCATGGCCCACATGACCTATGGAGAAACTCTTAATTCTTCATTTAAAAATTCAGACCTTTCACAAGGAAGGTTCTCAAACCACATGCCTCAGCATGATAAACAGATCATAACACAACGTAATAATGTAAGCATTTGAACAATATCCACAGCTCAGCTAAGCAAACCGTCAGTTGGCTTGTTTGTTTTTCTTGTTTTTCTTTTTTTTTTTTTTCATAAAGAACAATTTTATTTTCTCACAGTTCTAGGGACTGGGAAGTCCAAGATCAAGGCAACAAGGTCAAGGCACCAGCATTTGGTGTCTGGCAAGGACTTTTTTGCTGTGTCCTTATATGGGGGACATCAGATGGTCAAGAGAGACTAACTCCCTCCATCAAGTCCTAGTTTGATGGCATTAATCTATTTATAAGGGCAGAGCCCTCATGACCTAAACACCTCCCAAAGGGACTCACCTTTCAGCACTGTTGCACTGGGGATTAAATTTTTAATACATGAATTTGGGGGAACAGATTCAGACCATAGCAGATAGTTACATTTGACATTGAGGATATTAAAGTTCAAAGAAGCTCACTTATTTATCCAAGGCCATAGGCTATGGGGCAAAGGTGTGATTTAAAGTTATCTGACAACTAAATCACATCCTCTTCCTTCCAAAGTACAGCTGCCTTTAACTTGCTAGTATATGAAACACCTCTGGGTTTAAAAAGAAAGAATGACTCTGACAAAAAAAAAAAAAAAATCTCATTGCCTACTTGACCCTTTTGCTTAAGATTCACTCCACTCTGTTACTTACCTATAGGGCAATTTCTTTATGTTTACATTTCTGCCATGAATAGGTTACAAAGTTAAGTCTTACCTAGAGAGGGTATCTGAGTTTCATGGAATGGATATTCAGAAGATTTGCTCTCAAATAAAGGGGATCTTTATCTTCTTTCCACTTGTGTTTCAATGATTATGAAGAAGTGTAATCAGAAAGTAAGGTGGCATGCAGATCTAACTTGCCCATAACAAACTCTCAAGGACTGTCAGGCATATCATTCATTATGCCAGTCACACCCTAGCAAAAAGAAGCTGTCCACCCACTCCCCTCACTGAAGGGCAGTCTTCTTAATGAACATCTTTAATTGGATTAGGAGTAAAGACCTGTCTGTTCCATCACCAGCCAATCCATAAACTAGAGATTGGGCTAAAATGTGACTTGGCCAATAAGTCTGTGCTCAAACAGGCCAGAATGCCTGTTTCAAGAGCCTGAATTGTGAAATACAGAAAACACAAGCCCTTTGGTGGACAGGGGAGCACAGAGAAGACAACAGATGCATAGTATCTTCACATTAACACTGGGTGCTTGGAGTGAAATTAATGGACTTCTACTTCTGAGGATCCCAAACTTGTCTTGGGTTCCAAATCACTTCCCCCAGAAATTGTTGTTTGTTTTTCAAGATGGAGTCTCGCTCTGTCGCCCAGGCTGGAGTGCAATGGCAACACCTCGGCTCACTGTAACCTCCACCTCCAATTCTCCTGCCTCAGCCTCCTGAGTATTTGGGATTACAGGCATGCACCATGACACCTGGCTAATTTTTGTATTTTTAATAAAGACAGGGTTTCACCATGTTGGTCCGGCTGGTCTTGAACTCCTGACTTCGTGATCCATCCGCCTCGGCCTCCCAAAGTGCTGGGATAAGCAAACCTTTTATAGAAAAATGAAGCCTGAGACCTTTCGCTGTGTTAGAGAACAGGGATGTGAGTGGTTCCACAGTCCATCAGGGAAAACCACACATCTATGGCTGATCGTAGTCCCTTTATGCACGATCTGATCACACAGGAAGACATAGATATATTTCAATATTTATGCAGATGTACAATCTCCTGCCACAACTAGTTTCTGTGTGCAACAAACTCTTACTGAACACCTAGTCAGGCACTGCCTGGGACTTTCACAGACATTTGACAGTGCCGACTGGCTTTACCCCCTTTCTGTGACACCACTGGTGTTCACAATAAGCATCTATCTGAGGGCTGCCTACGCTCTCTTCTGGAACCAATGGGAATCAACTAGGGCAGTCTATAAAGAGCCTCAAGTTCACAAACCAGCTGTGTTTTGCAGTACGTTTTGGTTGACCTATGCCCAAGGGCCGAGGTTCCAGCATGCCCCTGCAGTAATATCAGGGGTAGCCAGGTCCTCCTGCTGTCATTTTCTTGGGTCGTCCAGACCTGTTATCCAGGGCACTGGCTACCCGTGGAAATAGGCATGACTTTTACACAACTAAGGACTTAGGTCAGCATTTATTTGCCAGTCTTGGTCCTCAGGTTCTCTAATTATTAAAGCTACCAGCACCCCTGATGCATGCACACACCCACACACAAAACATTCATATGTGCCTGGAATCATTTTTTTCTGGACCTTTGTCCCCTTCCTTGTCAGATGTATCCCCTTGGGTGTCATCTTATGCCCAACTTTTCAGAAACCAGACTGGTCGAACCACAGTCCTTGGTGGGAGAAAGCTCTGCCTCCACATTCCACTTGTTTAAAGCTTTGACAGCCCCAACAGGATGAACAACCCTGGAAAAAA
>NW_012102587.1:7614419-7616806 GCF_000951045.1 Mandrillus leucophaeus
GATCTTTCTTTGTCACCTGGGCTGCAGCACAGTGGCACAATCTCGGCTCACTGCAGCCTCAACCTCTCAGGCCCAAGCAATTCTCCTACTTCAGCCTCTTAAGTAACTAGGACCACAGGCATGCACCACTATGTCCAGGTAATTTTCTTACTTTTTTGTAGAGACTGAGGTCTCACTATATTGCCCAGGCTGGTCTTGAACCCTTGGGCTCAAGTGATTGTCCCATCTTGGCCCTCCAAGGTGCTGGGATTATAGGTGTGAGCTATCATGCCCAGTCCAGGTAAATTCTTTAGAAAATGTATGGGTGAGGTAAATATTCTGAACCCTTGATTGTCTGAAAATTATGTGTTTTTTCTTATTTTCTTATTTTCTTTCTTTCTTTCTCTCTCTTTCTTTCTCTTTCTTTCTTTTCCTTCCTTCCTTCCTTCCTTCCCCTCCCTCCCTCCATCCCTCTCTCCCTCCCTCCTTCTCTCTCTCCTCTCTCTCTCTTTCTCTCTCTCTCTCTCTCTTTCTTTCGAGAACTCAGGACTAAGAAACTCAGTCATACTCCAAATAGAGGAAAAGCCCAAGAGACTTTGTCCCATCTGGGCTTCAGTAGGAAGAAAGAAAGTCTAACTCAGAAGTGAAAGAGAAAATCTAGAGTCAGAGGCTTAAATGGAAAACTCATGTAAGAATAGGACCAAGAATTATAAGAACAAGGTAAAAGCCAGGACACAAGGACACCAAGGGCTCCCTGCACAAGCACAGCCCTGGTGCTCCTACTTCTTACCTTCCTGCCAGAGGCTGCATTGAGCAAGGGACGGGCACAGAGATGACTATGTATCCTCATCCAAGAGCATGCATGAGAGCTGTGTCTGCCACATGTACAGACAGATAGGCATCATCTGTGGAGACCACCATGGCCTAGGAAGATTTTGTCAGACAAGAGGAAGGAGGAGAAAGTTTGGAGTAACAGTTGGGGACCAGGAAGCAGATCACTGAGTTTATCACCTTGGTCGATGACTTACCTTGCTGGGGCTCAGTCACCTCACAAATAAAAGAAAGTAGTACTTGTCCACAAAGGACTGTGCAGTGGAAAGAGCTCAGCATTGGGGTTTGATAGACCTGCTATTGCACCTAAGCTCTGCCATTTCCTAGCTTAGTATCTTAGACATTTTACGTACTCTCTGAGCTACAGTTTCTTCATCTAAAAGTGGAGGTTATAAGAAAACACAATAAATCATACATGTAAAGCTACTGGCTTTACAAAGTAGGTACTGTTAATGACAATTTTCATTATCTACCTCACAGTGATAATTTTTATAAACAGCAAAACAGGTAATGCCTGCTGGGTGATTATAAAACAGTGAGGCTCATTTTGTACATTAACTTGGAATGTCATCCCTTTTGTAATGCACACTTTGGGAAAGCAGACACTTCAAATGATGCTGCCATTATTAACCAGAAAAAAAAAAAATGGAGATCCTTCACAAGAACAGAAAACCAAACATCACATGTTCCCACTCATAAGTGGGAGTTGAACAATGAGAACACTTGGATACAGGGAGGGGAACATCACACACCAGGGTCTGTCATGGGGTGGGGGCAAGGGGAGGGAGAGTATTAGGACAAATACCTAATGCATGCAGGGCTTAAAACCTAGATGACGGGTTGATAGGTGCAGCAAACTACCGTGGCACATGTATACCTATGTAACAAACCTGCACATTCTGCACATGTATCCCAGAACTTAAAGTAAAATTTAAAAATAAAAAAAGAAGATCCTCTCTTGTGGTTTTTTTCCACAGCCTACAACTTTTTGTGAGAGTTTCAATAGCTATTTCAGAGACATTCAGAAAGCAATAAGAGAGAAATTAGGGAAGGAATTTAGCAAAGTAACAATTAACATAATTCCAGGGCCTGAAAAGAAACACAAATATTGATCAGAATTAATTAAAAGAAGACTAAGACCTTGCCATGCCATGGTTAAATAGCAAATCACCCAAGATAGCACCCCTGAGATACTGGGTGGCCATGGGGAAATAAACAGGTAACTGTAAAGAAATTTGAATCTAACTGGACCAGACTTCTCATCAGCAATGAACGATGCTAGAAGTCACTAGAATACAGGCTTCAAAATATGAAAGTAAAACTATTGTGCACCTAGAGTTCTATGTCCAGCTTAAGAATGAGAAAAATACATCTTCAACATCTTATGGCTGCCAAAAAGAAAGAAAGAAAGAAGAAAGAAAGAAAGAAAGAAAGAAAGAAAGAAAGAAAGAAAGAAAGAAAGAAAGAAAGAAAGAAAGAAGAAAGAAAGAAAGAAAGAAAGAAAGAAAGAAAGAAAGAAAGAAAGAAAGAAAGAAAGAAAGAAAGAAAGAAAGAAAGAAAGAAAGAAAGAAAGAGAA
>NW_012102587.1:7617381-7619028 GCF_000951045.1 Mandrillus leucophaeus
AAAAAAAAAATATATATATATATATATATATATGTGTGTGTGTGTGTATGTGTGTGTGTGTGTGTGTATGTAAATTTACCTGAGGATATACTCCCTCAAAAGGAGGTAGGAGGGAAAAAATGGGCAAAAACCAAGAAAGAGAGACCTATGAACTATAGAAAACTGTACAGTCGAAGATGGCCAAATAGGAACAGCTCCAGCCTCCAGCTCCCAGCGTGAGCGACACAGAAGACAGGTGATTTCTGCATTTTCAACTGAGGTACTGGGTTCATCTCACTGGGGTGTGTCAGTTGATGCTGGTCCACTGGTGCAGCCTGTCATCGGGCTTAAGAGAGCTGAAGCAGGGTGAGGCATCGTCTCACCTGGGAAGCCAAGGGGGAAGGGAATTCCTTTTCCTAGCCAAGGGAAATTGAGACACACAACGCCTGGAAAATCGGGTAACTCCCACCCTAATACTGCACTTTACCAAGGGTCTTAGCAAACGGCACACCAGGAGATTATATCCCACACCTGACCCAGAGGGTCCCACGCCCAGGGAGCCTCCCTCATTGTTAGTACAGCAGTCTGAGATCTAACTGCAAGGTGGCAGCGAGGCTGGGGGAGGGGTGCCTGCCATTGCTGAGGCTTAAGTACATAAACAAAGCCGCCAGGAAGCTCAAATTGGGTGGAGCCCACTGCAGCTCAAGGAGGCCTGCCTGTCTCTCTAGACTCCACCTCTGGGGACAGGGCATAGCTAAACAAAAACCAACAGAAACCTCTGCAGATGTAAAAGTCCCTGTCTGACAGCTTTGAAGAGAGCAGTGGTTCTCCCAGCACGGAGGTTGAGATCTGAGAACGGACAGACTGCCTGCTCAAGTGGGTCCCTGACCCCTGAGTAGCCTAACCGGGAGACATCCCCCACTAGGAGCAGACCAACACATTACACCTCACACAGTTGGGTACACCCTGAGACAAAGCTTCCAGAGCAAGAATCAGACAGCAACACTCGCTGTTCAGCAATATTCTACCTTCTGCAACCTCCGCTGCTGATACCTAGGCAAGTAGGGTCTGGAGCGGACCTCAAGCAAACTCCAACAGACCTGCAGCTGAGGGTCCTGACTGTTAGAAGGAAAACTAACAAACAGAAAGGACACCCACACCAAAACCCCATCAGTATATCACCATCATCAAAGACCAAAGGTAGATAAAACCACAAAGATGGGAAAAAGCAGTGCAGAAAAGTAGGAAATTCAAAAACTTAGAGCGCATCTCCCCCTCCAAAGGAACACAGCTCATCACCAGCAACAGAACAAAGCTAGACAGAGAATGACTTTGACGAGTTGAGAGAAGAAGGCTTCAGTCGATCAAACTTCTCAGAGTTAAAGGAGGAACTACGTAACCAGTTCAGAGAAACTAAAAACCTTGAAAAAAGAATGGATGAATGGATAACTAGAATAATCAATGCAGAGAAGACCTTAAAAGAACTGCGATGAAAACTATGACACAAGAACTACGTGACAAATGCACAAGCTTCAGTAACCGACTCGATCAACTGGAAGAAAGATTATCAGTGATTGAACATCAAATGAATGAAATGAAGTGAGAAGAGAAATGTAGAGAAAAAGAGTAAAAAGAAATGAACAAAGCCTCCAAGAAATATGGGATTAT
>NW_012102587.1:7619078-7625095 GCF_000951045.1 Mandrillus leucophaeus
CAGCACACCAACATGGCACATGTATACATATGTAACAAACCTGCACGTTGTGCACATGTACCCTAGAACTTAAAGTATAATAATAAAAAAAAAAAAAGGAAAAAAGAAAACTGTACAACCAACCAGAATGTGGATGAAAAGAATTCCCTGGATAGGAAGTATACTAAAAGTCTTGGAATCAATTATAGAAAACTACTGAGTTTCAAGAAGATTATCTTAAGGAGAACAAGTCTAAGAAATTAAAATTTCTACAGAGCTGGATGATATTTGGAATATAGTCAGAAAGATGTGTATTCTTTCTTCTACAAGAAAAAATGGAAAGAATCAAAATTCATGGAAATAAAATTTGTCCAAGGGCATTATGATATAAATAGAATACCAAAGGAAGATAAATTGCTATATCAAAAAGACACCTGTACTCATGTTTATTGCAGCACTAGTCACAATAGCAAAACCATGGAATCAACCTAAGTGGCAACAGATAATTAAAGAAAATGTGGTGTATGTACACCATAGAATACTATGCAGCCACAAAAAGAATAAAATCATGACTTTTGCACCAATGTGGATGGAGCTGGGGGCCATTATTCTAAGTGAACAAACTCAGAAACAGAAAATCAGATACCGCATATTCTCATTTATAAGTGGGAGTTAAACCAAGGGTACACGAGGACATAAAGACTAAAATAATAGAGACTACCTGTAATATCAGCATTTTGCAAGGTCGAGGCAGGCAGGCAGATCACTTGAGATCAGGAGTTTGGGACCAGACTGGCCAACATGGTGAAACCCCATTTCTACTAAAAACATAAAAATTAGCCAGCCGTGGTGGTGGGTGCCTGTAATCCCAGCTACTCAGGAGGCTGAGGCAGGAGAATCACTTGAAGGTGGGAGGCGGAGGTTGCGGTGAGCTAAGATCACACAACTGCATTACAGCCTCGCCAACAAAGCGAAACTCCATCTCAAAAAAAAAAAAAAGAAAAAAAAATAGACACTGGGGACTCCAAAATGGGGGAGGGAGAGAGAGGGGTGATGGCTAAAAAATTACGTATTGGTTACAATGTTCACTGTTTGGGTGAAGTGTTCTTTAGAAGCCCAAATCTCACCATTACACAATATACTCATATAACAAACCTGCACACGTACCCTCACGAATCTAAAATTTAAAATAAATAAATAAATAGAAAGAACAAAAGAAAACTAAAATATGGTATAATTTTGAGCAATTAAAGGAGTGGGGGAAGTACATTTGACCCTGATGCTAGAAATGTTCTCTTTTACTAGCAAAGGGACCGTGATATTAGGCCTGGAGAAAAGAAAATGCATGCTCCTTACTCCTGTACTAAACGATATCAACATAATATAGATGTTCATTTCTGGCACTCAATTTTCAGAAACTCTCACAGACAAAGCATAGAAAACTCAGTGGCTACAAAACAAAATGTACATGTTCTCCACTCTCGCCATGTAAAAAATAAAGGTTTAGCTTGACAGAAACAGGGAAGTGAAAAGGGAAGAAAAAAAGGTTGGGAAGGAATTACCTTCATTTTGCAAAACAGGGGATCAAGAGATGCAGTTGAAAGCAACAAAACAAGAAATAGTAGTTCCTATCTATTCTTTAAATGTATGTAGTAAGTAGTAGAGGAAGTTTAAAATACTAATAGAGCTATCAAAAATTGGGAGGAGAGAGGAAGGGAAGGTAGGGGTGGTGCAAATGAGGGAAATCCTCATCTAGCCCATCAGGAGAAATGGATAATGTCTCCAGTTGACATAGCACTAAAAGTGGCCTTAGCCTATGTTTTTGAGGTATAGAGGTAACTATCAAAGGTAAAACTGAAGAGAATTAAAAGTTCTTGCCTCTAGGTATTGGGAGGAGGGACAGAGAGTGTTTAGAGAAAAAGATTGGTCATTCTCATCGTAAGTCCTTTCTGATGTTTTCACTATTACTAAATGAAAATACTTTTCAAAATTAAAAACAAGTTTTATTTCACTGCTTTAGACTAGGCAGGGTCCTGGTAGGAGACAGATGATATTCTCAACCCAAGTAACTGAGCAACATTTTAACAGGACCATTCACAATTGTGTAGGTGGGATAGCGTAGGGAAACTCACAAAGCTGGCACAGTAGCCACCAGCATTAGGTTGCATTGACCATCCCTCAACCTCAAAGGCTAGGAGAAGGAAGTCTCTGCTGAACCTGGCAAGAGAGTGGTTGTATGGCGAGGGCTGTCTGACAAGAGCTGAGGCCTTTGCAGAGGACATGATGACCCAAGGTAACTACACAGGGAGAGGTCCCGGGGAAATAAATAACCTTCTTCACCCTCCTTCTCCTCCCCAGGCTTCTCTTAGTGCTTCTTACCGGCCAGACCCAACCAGAAGCCAGAACTGTGCTGCCCAGTAAGAGAGCCACTAGCCACATTTAGCTATTTAAGTTAATCAAAATTAAATAAGGTTAAAAATTTAGTTCCTCAGTGCTCAACAACTGGTGGCTAGTGGCTGCCATCCTGGACATGGTAGACAAAGGACATGTTCAACATCAGTAAAAGTTCTACTGGGCAAAGCTAATAAAGGGTAAAAGCGGGTCAAGACCTTGTTTATGAAGCTTATCCTCTGGGGCACAGAGGAAAAGGAGAAGGATGGTGAGTGGATCTGGAGAGACAAACAGAAGATGTACAGCACATTGAAATGCATCTTGCAAGATGTTCTTTAAAATATAATAAAAAACTGGAGTTTGGGAGTGTGTGTCAATGGTCAAATAAATGTGACAAACTCTACATACTGTTTCATTCTCATGGAGACTCAAGATATACATCAGCCTAGAAACAGTTCTGGGAAATCCTGGAAATCTGTTTCACCTTTGTTTAAAAATAGGCGTTTCCCAAACATTTTTGGCTAAGAAACTTCTTTTCTTAATGGGAAGGGTTACAATATCAATTCACAAAGTTCTTTTGATAATGGACATTTATCATTTGTGGACTTCCAAGGTCCAATCATTCTCCTTATTTGGGATGGGGGATCCCAAAGGAGACAGGAAGGTTGGATCTTCCTCCCCAGTACAGAAGCTGAATAGTAGCCAAGAAGCCTGCTACCAAGGGACACGGGGTTGGGGCCGGGCATCAGATCCCCCTCAGCCATGCTGTGGTTATGAAAGGCACCACTCAGATCTCCTGCCCTGGGGGCATGATTGACAGCTCCAGCTGCTGCCTTCCTGATCCATCCTTGGGGTCACACCACCCTTGCCCTGCTGCTCCCAGCCAGCGACTGAGGGCAGCAGGAATATTAAGAGGCATGCCCCATCCCACAGACATGGGCCCCTTTGAAGACATCTTTGACTTGAGGACTCCTCGATGGCCTGAGACCGTCCTGCAGCCTGAGATGCCCCTATGCACTCTCTCTTCCCCTGCCCCATTTCCCAGGTGTTACACCTGTACCTCTATTTAAAAGCTCTCCCTGCCATTCTGGCTGCCTCTCCTTTTTCCTTCACAGGCATTTCCCCTAATAACTCTCCCACAAGTCTAATAATGTCTTAGGGTCTACTTTCTGGAAGTAACACAACTCAAGAACCAACACAACTCAAGATCTGGATCTTAAGTACGGACTCCAATATGTGGGAACACACAGAAATAATCCAGGCCAGAGTCTAAGAACATGGAGTGGGGGAGGTTCTTGGATGCAGCTTGTTTGGCAGGTCCAGTGCTTTCTTTTGGTTTGTTTTCACAGAATTTGAGTGTCTTTAAGTGTGGTATGTGTTCTGCCCCAACCCCCAGTACCCCCTATTACACCCATGCAAACTAGTTGTTCCTATTACCTGCCTGACACATGCAGGTATTTGAACTTGAAATCTCTAACTTAATGTGTACATCTGCCTAAGCAGTGAGGAAATCACACTAGAATGCTCATAGATTTTCTGAATCCTAGCCCAGTGACCCATGACTCCTACCTTCTGCTAAATCATTTTACCATGATTTACAGGCCATTATGTTTTAGGCAATGTAATTGCCCCAGTTATCTTTTGCCCTCTTCATTGGGCCTGGCTTCAGTTATTTTACTATGTTAGAGATTCTCTTTGAGATACCTCTAAGTACCCCCTTCCCCCTCAGAACCTAATTTCTGGTTTCCAAGCCCTGGAGACATCATCCCTGAGTATCTCCTGTCTTCTTTTCTCATCAAGTCCATCCCTACTTCCTGCCTCATGTCTGCCCCCACGGTCTACCCCTTCAAGCAGCACCTGCCAACGAATTTCACCTCACATGGGCAGCTCGTATGACTTTGGCCCTTAGCATGAATCCTAGCGGTCTGAGTACACTCTGATTACATGGTATGTGCCTTTATATAGGATGGATATAATTCACTTGCAGTGAAATTTAGGTAGAGCTTGGACATTATATTAAACATCATTGAATCCTATATTGAGAAAATAATTATTTTTTCAATTCTGATTATATCAAAGAGAAAGTCTTAGTTTGATGCTAGTTTGGTGGTTAAAAACACCACTCCAACTCTTTCTAATTTCTCTTTTCAATAAAGAATAAGCTGGCCTCAGACTCAGGGGCTTGGGCCAACAACATTGGTCAGAATTTGATCATTTTTATTGTACTTATTGTTGTCATTGTACTTATTTTGTCATTACCTCCTATGGCAGGGATATTTGTTTTCCTTTAGAGTATTGATTTAAAGTTTATTTTTAAAGTAAGTTTATTTAGGGAAACAGTAAATCACTTTAAGAAAACATTGCTAATAGCACTAGTGGTATTAAACTGTTGCAAAAATCCTAAAAGGGACAGATAGATAAATCAAACAGGAGGAATATCACCTAATCAACCTGCATAGCCACAGTTCCACGCCTATGTGCCTTCCATCTGGGTGCCGCTGAGTAATCTTTATTGATCAAGCCTGTTTGAGTTGGGTTTCCTTTTCTTTCTTTCCTTTTTTTTTTTTTTTTTTTCCTCTTTTCTTTTTCTTTCTTTCTTTTTTTTTTTCCTTCAGTTTTTTTGAGTTGGAGTCTCACTGTGTTACTCAGACTGGACTGCAGTGGCACGATCTCAGCTCACTACAACCCCTGGGTTCAAGCAATTCTCCTGCCTCAGTCTCCCGAGTAGCTGGGATTACAGGTGTCTGCCACCATGCCCTGCTAATTTTTGTATTTTTAGTAGAGAAGGGGTTGTGCCATGTTGGCCAGGCTGGTCTCGAAAGCCTGACCTCAGGTGATCCACCCACCTCGGCCTCCCAAAGTGCTGGGATTACAGGCGTGAGCCACGGCACCCGGCTAAGGTTTTCTATAACTTATAACATAAACAGTCCTAATTAACTGAGGTTAAAGGAACATCAGTTAGAGTGCTTCTGGTCTCAGGGAGTAAGCAATCTAGCTGGGAAGCTCAGAGCAGAGACTGGGTCTATTTACTCTTCTAACCTTAATGCCTAGCACTAGGCATAGAACAGGTGCTCAACAAATATTGTCAAAAAATAAATGTAAATACAAGATGGAATGAATAATAGAAGACCTAATATCAGAACTGTTATGTGGTAATACAGTCATCCCTCAGTATTCAGAGGAATTGGTTCCAGGACCCCCTGAGGCTACCCAAATAAAGAGATTCTCAAGTCCCTTATACAATATGATGTAATATTTGCATATAACCTACACACAACCTCCCATGTACTTTAAATCATTTCTAGAACACTTATAACACCTAATGCAATGCAAATGCTATGTAAAGATTTATTATATTGTATGTTTTATTGTTGGGTTGTTATTTTCATTGTATTGTTTTCTCGAATATTTTTGATTCACAGTTGAAATCTTGGATGTGGAGTCTGAGATATGGAAGGCCAACTGGCTGCCACATAAATGGGAGAGACAACACGTGCAGTGGCTTCAAAGCAGGAGGGAGAGTTGAGTTTAAACTAATGAAATAAAGGCAGGAATCCAACTTACAAGGGATGTAAAGGACCTCTTCAAGGAGAACTACAAACCACTGCTCAGTGAAATAAAAGAGGACACAAACAAATGGAAGAACA
>NW_012102587.1:7626505-7667026 GCF_000951045.1 Mandrillus leucophaeus
CATATGTAACAAACCTGCACGTTATGCACATGTACCCTAGAACTTAAAGTATAATAAATAAATAAATAAATAAATAAATAAATAAATAAAGGCAAGGATGGGAGACCTAAAGGAAGGAAGATGCTAACACTTCTTCAGTGTGATTGTATGCCACACACTGTGCTGGGTCCTGTTAATACAACAACCCTTCTGGCTATGTGCTGTTTAACCCCATTAGAAATAAAGCAACAGGAGTTCAGAGAATTTAAGTTACTCGATTGAGGTCACTCAGCAACTAGCCAGGCCAGACATATACCTAGGCTGATGGATGGCCAAGCTCATTAAGTCAGGCAGCTAGAACTGAGATCAGTGGTGAAATAGAATGAGAGCATTGATATGAACACGGTTTATAAACTAAGGGCTACGAAGATCATTCCAGAGGAATGCAGGAACAAGGAAAGAATTGTGTCAACAAAGTCTGGCACATGGCAGGATTCCACTCACTCCCACAAACTTTGAAAGAAGAAGTAGCTAACTGAATCTGAAGTTTCATTGACTAGAAACTAATAGTCAGAGAATTTACAATAATTTCTCCTGGATGGAAAGTAAGATCCATTGTGTACATGTTAGACAAGAGAAGCATTTGATCCCTTATCTTCCTAGTTAACATTCTTCTTGAACACTGATTATGTGATAGTCTTCCTAATACAAATAGCAAGGGGGATGGGGTAGGGGAGCACACAGATAAGAAAAAAGTTCTGATGAGCTTTATGGAGACAGGAGATAATTTGTTGACATAAAAATACACCTGTATTCCCAGCACTTGGGGAGGCCGAGGCAGTGGATCACTTGAGGTCAGGAGTTTGAGACCAGCCTGGCCAACATGGTAAAACCCTGTCTCTACTAAAAACACAAAAATTAGCTGGGTGTCGTGGTGTGTGCTTGTAGTCCCAGCTACTCATGAGGTTGAAGCAGATAAATCTCTTGAACCTGGGAGGCAGAGGTTGCAGTGAGCTGAGATCATGACACTACACTCCAGCCTGGGTGACAGAGCGAGACTCCGTCTCCAAAAAAAAAAAAAAAAGAAAAGAAAAAGAAAAAGAAAAGAAAAGAAACCCTTTTGCATGTACTTCCTTTCCACCACCATCTGTCACCTAGGAAAACCTTTACAGTCACAAAGCTTATCTGAAAATCTGACCATATTCAGGCAAGATTCAAGCCAAAAGAAGCCAAACCTACAGACATACAGTTATGAACTATAAACTGTTCATAAGGCCCTGGGGTTTTTTGGACCACTTGTGCCCTAACCAGCCTGTGGGCTCCCACGTTTATTGTCCTCCCAAGTGTTAAGGCACATGGTATCGGACATCATGCAGTTTTTGTATTAGGAAGACTATCACATAATCAGTGTTAAAGATCAGTGTTAACTAGGAAGATAAGGGATCAAATGCTTCTCCTGTCTAACATGTATATGACGGATCTTACTTTCTATCCAGGAGAAGTTATTGTAAATTCTCTATTAGTTTCTAGTGAATGAAACTTCAGATTCAATTAGCTACTTCTTCCTTAGAAGTTTGGGAAGAGTGGAATCCTGCCATGTGCCAGACTTTGTTGACACAATTCTCTCCTTGTTCCTGCATTCCTTTGGAATGATCTTTATAGCCTTTAAAAGTTTGTAGACTGTGTTCATATCAATGCTCTCATTCTATTTCACCACTGATCTCAATTCAGGCAGTTTTTGTTGCACAAAACCTCAGAAGATAAACAATGTACATTATTTGGCATATGTCTGCAGGGCCCACCACTGCTCTATACTGGGTTTGACTGGACAGCTCTGCTGATCTCGGCTGGGAGCATTGAGGCATCTGGGGGTTGGCCATGTGTTAGCCAGTCTAGGCCAGCCTTGGCTGCAGTGACTCAGCTCTGCTCCGGGTGTCTCTCATCCACCTCTGAAATCAGCGGGCTACCTCAGACATGTCATTCTCACAACGATGAAAGCAGTGCAAGAGGAAAAGTGAAACATGCTGGAACTCTTGAGACCTAGTCTCCAGACTGGCACACCATCTTGTCTGCCTTATTCCACTGACCAACATAAGCCACGAACTTGAGTCCGGAGTCCGGGTAGGAAAGTACTGTACAGATGCATGGCAATGGACATGGATATAGTGAGGGTGAAGATGGGGACCATTACTGGCTCCAATCACACCTAGTCTGCAAAAGACTTGGCTCACTGGTTGGGCTACCAAGAGGTTCCCTGAGGACAATGACTATATCTATTTATATTATTTCATCTTTTCAATCACTCTGCAAAACAATATCATGGCCTCCAACTTATAAAAGAGGACATCAAGGCTACAAAACATTAAGAAATAAACTACTTAAAATCATCTGTCCTTTCACATTGGGTAGCCCTTGAAATTGAACTCGAGCACCATTATCAGTTGCTAAAGTTCCCTAACCATTCCGGGGAGGGACCTTAATTATGGTCCAAATCTCAGCCAGGCATTCTTCTTGTGATTTCAGGGAGTGTGCAGCTCTGGGCTGAGGTGACTAAGACTTGTATTCGATGGAGAACCAGGCTTTAAGGAGAAGGAAACAATATTTTGAAAACAAGGCACTGCTCTTTCAATAGATAAAGTTTTGGGAGATGCACCTTCCACTAAGGCTCACAAAGGATTGGCAGCATTTTGAAAGGGCATACTACGTTTTTCTTTCTTTTCCCTCTCTTTTAGGGTGAAGTAGTTGCATTGATGGCCACTCTTGGCTCCCTAAAGTGAAGACACATCAGACCTTGAGGATTTTTCTACAGAGGTGGAGGTCAGGATGGGTCCTGGAAGATGAGAGGTGGGTGCTGTGTCCAGCTCCCCAGCAGATGTACTGCTGTGACTGCCCTGGGGAAAGGCTGAGAACCTATGGGGAGAGTTGAGAAAAAGTTTCCACGAGCTTCATAGTGGCACCAGGTAGGAGGGAGTTCAGGGCCCTCCTCCACACACAGTGTGCTTCTGCCTACCATCCACATCATACTCTACCCTGTGTGCATATCACATACTGAAGGAACCAAGCTTCAGTTCAGTTTGGTTCCAGCACCTTCAGCTTCTAATGCCATATTAGGCATGGGAGATACTGAGATGCACCATAAATGGTTCTTGCCTTTAAAGAGATTACAGGGTAGTGGGAACATCAGGAAAAGACAGAAAGGAAAAGAGAAATGCTGTTGGGTGGCACAGATTGAATAGCCGAGGCAGCATGTAAGAGGCAGCAAGACTCCTCTGGAATGATGACTTCAAAGCTAGGAATTGAAGTGCAAGTGGAAATTTACTAGACAGAATCTGGAAAAGAGACTTCCAGAGAAAGAGAAGATGCTAAGTCAGTCTTGGCTATTAAAATGTCCATATTCCAAAAGTATGAGTATTGAATTCAGATGGCTGTCTAGAATCCTCCAACATATTGGACTCATCCAGGGCTCTCTGAGTCTCAGTTGCTTCATCTGTGAAATGGGAATAACCTTAGGTACCTGACAGCAGTGTGCTGACAATTAAATGAAATACAGTATGTGAAAACATTTTATAGGCTATAAAGTGTAACCTCTGCAGATGTTCATTGCTCTTATCATCCTTAGTGCTATGACTATTAATCATTAATTTGATACCGGGGCTTAGTTGGAAACTAAGGATTCAGAGATAGATAAAGCAGATCACCCTACCTCAAGGTGATCACAGTCTAATAATAATATTACATTCTTATAGGGCTTATTGTGTGCACATCCTGTTCCCAGCACTCTATGGCTATTACCTTATTTCATCCTCATGCCCACCTGAGAATCAGGTGCTGTGACCATCTTCATTTTTCAGTTGGAGGAAACAGGAACACAGAGGGGTTAAGGAACTTGTAGAAGGCCACTCAGCTGATGGGTGGTAGTGTCCAGATGTGAACCCAGACAGGGTGGCTCCAGAGAATGCAGCTTCACCACCACCCTACGCAAGTAGACAGTTAGCTAAGAGACAACCACAATATGATGTCATAAATGTTGTGAGTCTGTTACAATGCGTTAAGTATGCCCAATGTCCTGGAAGAAAAGGGGGTGTATGCTGAGTGAGGGGTTGGGGGAGTTGTTTGCAAAGTCTTCTTAGAGGAGATGGTCCCTGAAATGAGTTCTGCCTAAGAGGTGGAGCAAACTGTGCCCTGCAAGAAGAGCAATATGAGCAAAGGCCCCCGGCTGCCCGCCCCAGGGCTGAGAACAGAACTGCTGTCCTCCGTGTGGGAGGGACAGAGAGAAGGGGCAGTGTATGGCTGAAGATGTGGCAGGAGCCAGGTCCTGAAGGGCTGGGGCACCATGCTAAGAAGCCCCAACTGTCTTCCGAGAGCAGCACAGTAGAGAGGCGCACTGTGTGTGGAGAGGAACCCTGGATGCCTCCCTCCTGCCTGGTACCACCATGAAGCTCTTGGGCATTTTTTGTCAAGCCTTCCCATAGGTTCTCAGCCTTTCCCCAGGGTGGCCCCATAGCACCTCTGCTGTGGAGCTAGACAAGTACCTACCTCCCACCTCCCAGTACCCATCCTGACCTCCACCTCTGTAGAAAAACCCTCTGAAGACAGTTGGGGTTCCTTAGCATGTGTTGGAAGCCTCACTCCAACTACAGTGTGGATGACATATCAGGAGAGGGGATTATGGGCAACAGCTGGAAGCAGAGACAGTTCAAGGTCTGACACAAAAATCCAGCTGCTAGGACTGGGATCTGAAGGTGGAGTTGTGGCAGAGGGGACAGAATGTTTGAGAACTGCTAAGATATAGCGATTGATGAAAGAGAAAGAGGAAGAGGAATCAAGAGTGACTACTGAAGCCCAGTCAACATAACGAGACTTTGTCTCTACTAAACATAAAAATAAATTAGCCAGGATTCACGGTGCATGCCTGTAGTCCCAGCTACTCAGGAGGCTAAGGTGGGAGGATCATTTGAGCCTGGGAAGAAGAGGCTGCAGTGAGCTATGATTGCACCACTGCATTCCAGCCTGGCTGACAGAGATCTTGTCTTTAAAAAAAAAAAAAAAAAAGAGGTCCCTATTCTGGGTGACTGGGTGGGTCAGGATGGTAGGCAGCAGGATCCAAAGGTGAAGACCTGGGAAATGCTGACATTCAAGGGAGGGCCAAGGAGGCAGAGTCCAGGGAAATCTGACACAAGCAAGCAGAAGAGAAGGAGGAAAACAAGCGAGGATCCTCCAAGAATTCAAAGGAAGTTGAAGGATGATGAATTTAGGTTACACACCAAGACTTTACTTCCAACAAGAGTCCTGAGTCCTTAACCTAGAGGAGTGTTTTTCCTTGTGATAGAAAAAGTCCTTATTTTTAGTCTTATTTTTTGTATCTGTCTTTGTCTTCCCAGACTTCACATTTCACTGCCTCACTCATTTAGTACTGATTAATTAATTTCTCAATATCTTTGTCTACTCATTACTGCTCTCTGCACACATAGACCTAATGGGATGGAGAAGGAGTTTCTGCTGATTGGTATTTGCAATGTGCTGAGACTGATGAATGAACTGCTAAACACACTGTCACCATTGCCAATAATAGTAGCAACTGACTCAGCCCCCATTTATTGAGCATCTATTACATACAAGGTGTTCTGTTATGAGTTGCAAAAACATGGCCAATAAACAAGGTGGACATGATGACATTTCTGTTTTACAGAGGGAGAAACTAAGTCTTGGAGAAGTTAAGAGAGCAGCTGAATATCACACAGCAAATAATAAATAACAATGGAACGTATGCATATAGCCCTCAGGCAGCCCCCCAAAATTTTCACCAAAAGCCTTCCTTGCCATCCTTGCTGATTTGTGAGCAGAGAATGAGTTATGTGTGGTACATGGAGAGAGGGGTGGAGGCGGAGCAAAGCAAAGAGGGATAAGAGGACCCAGGTTAGGGAATGACTCTTCTCGAGCCCAATATTCTAAGTCATTAGCTGTGCCTTCACACACTTAGCACAGGCTCTTTCAGAAAACTATAAGCACCTGAATGGCTTTTCATGCTTGCCACAGGAGAAACTGAACACACTGATGCAAAAATTCTGGCCAACTTTCCTTCAAGAACACAACTTATAAATCATTCATTCATTTAACAAATATTTACCAAGCACCTAGTAGAGTCAAGCATTGAACTGGGCCCGGGGTACAAGGACAAACAACAAACCAACCAATCCCTGGGTTAGAAAAAAGAGGGTGTCTTCTTGGTTGTCTCTGAGGAGGGGACACTTGGAGAGTGACAATGGTTGGGAAGGGAGGTGCAGGCAGAGAGGTAGCTTGGCAAAGGTCTCCCTTCTCACACTGGGTTTGTACCACTCCTCACCTCTTTATCTTACAAACTCCAACTTATCCCTTAAAACTCTGGGAAGGTTTGCCTGACCTCCAGGGCTGGTTTTGCAGGTTTCCTGTGGGCTTCTTGTGCATCCTGTGTGCAGTTCTGTAGTAACAGGTATTTGCAGGTGACCCAGACTGTCTATCCCTAAGTCTGAGCTCTCTGGAGGAAGGGGGCGTAGCTTCTAGCTCTGTGTTGCCAGTACAGGCTCAGAGTAGATCCTCGATAAACACAGTGGAATTACTGCAGCATGCTGCAATACATGTCTAAGGATACATCAGGACCCTTCGGGTGGTCTTGGGCAATACTGCCCAGTTAATCACTTTGCAGTTCCTTTTTGAGGAAAGCAATGGAAAGATTGGAGGTCCAGGCTCTGCCAGAAGGACTTGAGCAAATCACTTAAGGTTTTGTTTTCCTCTTTTATCCAATGCAAGCGTTAGACCAACAGTATGGGCTTGGGGTGCTATATGGTTTATCAGAACCCATGCATAGGGCTGTTTGCACAAGAACGAGTCCAAGTTAGCCTGAAGTTATTGCTACTTTTTGACATTGTGATTTTCTTTGCAATGGTCTTTCTTTGCAAAGGATCAATTACCGTGGCTGTTCCATGGGCACTTGAAACTAAAATATATTCTCTGTAGTCCTTATGGAGCAAAGAGACCTTATAGAAGGAAATTAACAAGCACATTTGGTCTTTATTTAACTCTGATCTAAAATTCTGTGACATAATACCGCTCGTGTCTGTGATTCACTTGGAGTTTAATTTGGCAACAAGAACAGAGCTCAGAGTGCCTGGTATGAGCTAAAATGGTAGCTAAAGTAGTTAGCATTGGTTAGGAACTTTAATTTTTGAACAGATAAAATGATTACCTGACTCAGAAAGGAAAATGATATAAAAAGATGTACATTGAGAACCTTGACCCACTCATGCTTTTACCTGCCCCATTTCGTGCCCCCATGAATCACCAACATCATTAGTTTCTCATCTGTCCTTCCAGAGCTTCTTATGCAAATACAAGCTTGTGTGGGATTTTGTCAAATGCATCTTTAGTATCTATAGAGATTATTACACATTGCTGGGTTTTTTTTCTCTCCTTAGGTCTATTTTGATGAACTGTCTGCATTCTTAGAATAAGCGGACTTAGTTATGAAGTATTCTGCTTTAGGGACGCTGCTGAATTCTGATTGCTAATGTTTTAAGATTTATGAATCAATATTCACGTGTGAAATTCATTGATCATTTCCTTTTGTACAGCCTTTGTTATCAGTGGTATCCTTTCTTGATAAAAGAATCTGGAAGTCTTTTTTTCCTTTTGTCTAGGCTCAGAAATGGTTGAAATAATGTTGGAGTCCTCTGTCTTTTTTTTTTATTTTTATTTTATTTTATTATTATTATTATTATTATTTGAGATGGAGTCTTGCTCTGTCGCCCAGGCTGGAATACAGTGGCGTGATCTCGGCTCACTGCAAGCTCCGCCTCCCGGGTTCACGCCATTCTCCTGCCTCAGCCTCCGGAGTAGCTGGGACTACAGGCGCCCGCCACCACGCCCAGCTAATTTTTTTTGTATTTTTGGTGGAGACGGGGTTTCACTGTGTTAGCCAGGATGGTCTCGATCTCCTGACCTCGTGATCTGCCCACCTCGGCCTCCCAAAGTGCTGGGATTACAGGCGTGAGCCACCCACCGTACCCGGCCCCGTCTTTAAAGATTTGGTTAAATTTGACTGAGAAACTTCTAGCCCTGGTGCTTTTGAATATTAGTTCCTTCTTAATTTTCTCCAACTTTTTCTATGAAAATCAGTCTATTTGCATGTTCTGGAGTTGGTTTCAGTGAATTATATTCACCTAGAAAAGTAGCCATATCTTTCAGATTCGTAAGTTTATGTACATAAAATTGTGCAAAATAGTTTTATATTTCCCTGGTTTCTGCATTATCTTCTTCTTGTTACTTATTATGTTTGTGTTTGTTCTTTCATTCTTGATTTTTGATAAGACTTACCTATTTTGTTGTTTTTATTTCCTCAATGACCCAGTTATTCACTTATCATTTAATTTGCTCTTTCCTCTGCTATTTAACTCATTTATCCTTTTATCTCTACTTTCTTCCTTCTAGTTTTCTTTGGTTTATTTTATTCCTCCTTTTTTCTAATTTTGAAGGTTCATTCTTAATTTCTTCAATTTCATTCCCCTTATAAAATTATTTTAGTATGGCATTTCCTATGAGTACTGCTTTAGTTCTATCCTTTCGATTCAGAACCTAATATGTAGTACTTTCAATATCATTGTCTTTTAGGAATCTGCAAATTGGATTTGTAGCCAACTTTGACCCAAAAGTTGTTTAAATAACAACTTCCATAAAATTCTCCAATTCTGAATTAATTTTAAATTTTACTGCATTGTGAACAGAAAATGATGTCTACATTATTGCTACTTTTTGACATCGTGATTTTCTTTGCAATGGTCAATGGTAGGATTAATTGCTGTGGCTGTTCCATGGGCACCTGAAACTAAAATATATTCCCTACCTTCAGGGCACATAATATGACATCTATCCATCATATCTACATTTATGATTATGTCGCTTAGGTCTTTTTCTATCTTTATTTTCAGTCGAATCGATTTGAGAGGATGTGCTGCTTTTTCGAAACTGAGATGTGGAGAGGCTGAGGAGCCAGTTCCTGGAGGAAAGTCAAGTATGGAGAAATCACAGGGTCTGTAGATCATTTCCAATCAAACATCACTCTGGCCATAAAGAAAGGCCCCTGGCCCCAAATTCAACGAGGTCTCTATTTTCTCATTTTTATTGGTATTATTTGAAAGGAGGAGGAAGAATCAACTTTTTATTCAATCGGGTAATTTTTTATTGTTTTCTAACTTTCCTCTACTTAAATTTTGTTTCCCAAATCAAGTTGGAAAATTCAGTCCTCCTTTTATATCTCCATGGTGGGTAGGACAAGATCCTACTCATGGCTTGGTGGGGGGATTTTAAATGGTGATGTTGCTAATAATTACATGTAAGCACTTACTATGAGACAAGTTCTCTTCTAGATATTTTGTATGTTTTAGATTATTTAATTCTTACATCAACTTATAATGCCGCCATTTTACAAAAAAAAAAAAAAAAAAAAAAAAAAAAAGCAAGGCACGTGGATGTAAAATAACTTGCCCAGGTTCAAACTGCTAGTGAGCGGCAAAGCTAGGACCCCAGCCTGAGCCACCGTGCTCTGTTGCTGCTTTTAGAGACCAGCTCACCCACTGGCTACACTACATGCGTGAAGAAACAGAGACTCAAGTCTGCTAGCAAGCTGCCCGCAGAGCTAAAAACTAGACCCCTGGTATTTGGACCTTTATCCAGAGCCTTCCTGCTGTGCATCACTGCCCCTCACGATGCACAGAAGCTGTATTTGTGGTAGCAAGAGGTTGTCATTTGCTGAATGACATGGGCTAATGGTTTAATAGCAACCCCTGCCTACTTCACTTCACGGGCCAGCACCATAGGAGAAATAAAGATGATGTAATCAAATGCTATCTAAATAATGTATACTTTTTGAGTCCTGAATAAATCACTCAGCTGTGGAATACATTCACGTTTAATATTACTAGGATATATAAAATGATTTAGGATTAGGGGGGATTGTAAGTAAAGAAAACTAAAATTCCACAGGGGCTAAATATTTCTAGGTGAGAAGACTTGTATTTTTTATAAGCACCTCCTCTCTCTCCAATTCCCATGCACATGACCTTCATTCTTTGTTTATAGACTGTGGGTGTCACCCTTGGAAACAGGCACTTTCCCAGAACAAGTAAGAACTAATGTTAGCCAATAGGAGAGAATACTAGTCAGCCCTCAGGGGAGAGGATGGCCATTAAAATACAGTACATAAAGGGATGAGCTGCTGGTATTTATCTCCAAGTCCAGCTCGCAGAGCCGTTCTCTGTTGCCAAAAGTGATCTAACGTCTCCCTGCATAGCTTGGCTTCAGATGGTGAGATTTTCTTTATTTTTTTGTTCCATTCCACATTCATTCCAGTAATTATGAAAAAAGAAAGGAGTTTATGACATGTTTGGGGAGACTGACCCAGTGTATCAACTTTACTAAGAAAGGACATAATGGTTTTGGCAAGATAAGAGAATTTCATTCGGAAATTCCAAAGACATCTTATCCCAACGGAATTACTTGACTTGCCAAAAATCAAAGTTGTTTAGCTGGCTGGGGCAGGGACCTAAGCCAGATGATTAAGGGTGACACTCCTGGACAATCCACACAAGAGGCTTTCAGAAAGGCATTCTGATGCTGCGGCTGGTGGTGTTCCACCTGCATTCAATCACGATGAGCCAGCAAGGTAAGATCAACAGCAAGCCCCAGAAACCTGGCCCTCTAGTGACACAGAATCTCTGTGAGGTATGGAAACAGAAACAGTGGTCTTCATCTCAAATCGTGACACTATAAAGTAGTCCCACTACCTGCCTACTTTGGGCCTTACAGCAGAAACTGAATAAAATACATTCCTATTATCTTAAAGACCAAATTGACTCCCAAGCCCTCTAACCTAATATTAGTATGTGGTAAATGCCAGATGAAGATGAAAGCAGCTAAAAATTTGGGATGAATTTCTTGGAGAGATTCTAGAATTTCCTTCCCTAGTTTTCCTAGTTTTCATTTCAAACAAGATTCGGAAATGGTTTCCTTGTGGTTCAGCTCAGATTCAAGAGAATTGCTTCAATGGTGTCTCCAACCCCCTTGGCCTAAATGTTCTCACTTGCAAAGAAGATTCCACTTAAAAGGAAGTTCAGCCAGTTCATGCTTAACCACAGCAACTTCTCCTTTACACCAAGTGAGAAAGTTAGGCTGGGTGGAAAAATGGCTGAAAAATAGTGAGTTTTGCATGAAACTGAGTGTAGGTATTGTTTGAAAACCAGAGAACCCCAGAACCTCAAATTTCATGGGCCTCCAAGATCATTTATTTCAAACCATATATCTAATTGCTAAAAAAAAAAAAAATCTCTGATCTGTTTGGCAAGCAGGTTTCTCTTCCCAAAGAGGGACACAGTTAACCGTAGGGCCTCTATAACTTACATGTCACATGGAATCCAGCCTTACTTGGTAAAGGGAACATTAACAAAACATCTTAGTCATGGTCATTTGGTTACAAGGAACAGAAAACCATTCAACTTTTAAATCATTTTTTGAAGAGCTTATTGGAAGGGAAGCACAGGTTTCAGGGGAAGTACAGAGCGTCAGATGCTTTCTCCCTCCCTCCCTCCCGCTCTCCCCCATCCTCCCCTTTTCCTCATCTCCAGCTTCTGTTTCTCTTTGTAACTCATGCCTTTCTCTTGCTTTTGCAGCTTCCACTTCATTATGATTTTCTGGCTCTGATATAGGACAGTTTTTTTTTGTTTGCTTGTTTTCTGTTTTTTACATTTGCCCTCATTTTTGTCATCATATTTTATTCTTTTCTATGGAGAACAAGCCATGGGAATTGGTTTTCAGCAATGGACACCTGACCTGAACAAAGCCAATAAATCATGAGACTTTTGCTGAGACTTCAGAGAGGTGGGATGTGGAGGGGAGAGGACACGAGGCTGGAGCTGCCAAAGCCATCCCGTCCCTGTGAAGTGCAAGACTAAGGCCAACACAGCAGAAAGGACAAAGGGCTGGAAAGAAGCTAAGTCCTGATGGAGGCTTTCTGAAGTCTGAATCCCAGCTGTCCGTGAGAACAGTCCTGCTTTTCGTTTCATGAGCCAATCACTTTATTTCTTGCCTAAGTCATCCATTAACACAGCTGTCAGCCTTGGATTGCCATTGAGTCAACCCCATTTCTCCACCTGGCCTTGCGCTCCAGTTTCATGACTAGCCTAGTTAGGAAGGATGTGCTCAGGTAGAAGTGTAGTTTAATGTGGTTTCTAGGATATTCTTTCCAGGGTAAAAGGGGGCAGAGGAAGAAAAATAATTTATTCTTTCCAGGGTAAAGGGGGCAGAGGAAAAAAAAAAATCAACCTCTTCCATTTATATTCATTAATCAGAGTCCTTGATCTGACAATTAGCCTAATCATATTTTTACTATCCTGTCTTCACTAAGGTCATGAATGTCAAAATATAAAAGATCAAAGTATGCAGAAATCACTTCAGACTTCATAAATAATGCTTGTGATTTTTTTCATATGCAAGTCTAATGAAAATTGAGAAAATGATGTGTGCATTTCATAGTTATTTTCTTGTGGACATGCCAACTTCATCTTAAAATTGAAGACTATATTTAATGACTTAGAGGTTCAAATTTAAGTCATAAATGAAATTGCATCTGGTAAGGTGTACCTTACATTCTGCTTCAAAGACTATGTAACCCAAGTCTTTGATTTAGAAATATTTCCACTTTAATAAGTCATGACGCAAATCTTTCCCCACACCTCTTGTTTCAAGACATCCAACTTACTGTACCACAAAATAGTAAATCTCAGGCTCAGAACTCCTTTCTTTGCCAAGAATTATACTAGTGAAGTTGTTCCTTGCCTCAATTAAAGCCTACATTTGTTTAGAAAGGGCAAGAGCATAACTTTTACATATATGTTTAAATTCCACATCTAACATTGTAGAGGAATAAACCAGGTTCCACCAGCTTTCTGTGTTGACATCCACAGGCAGTGCAGATTGCATCCTGGGAAAAAGAACAAGGGCCTGGCTCTATCCCCAGCTGTACATACTAGCTGTGTGGCCTTAGCAGGTTGTGTGTAATCTAAGCCTCTGTTTCTTCACATATGAAGTACTGACCTTACACTCTATAGATAGTAATATCAACCTTATGACTTTATTGGGGTCATGAAATGAGGTGGTATACGTAAAGCATATAATAGACATTCAGTGTTCGTTACCAGCTACTACTTAAGGTAATAATTGCCCTTCATAATAGAAACATTCACAATTCATAAATGCCCATTTTCTACCAGTTGTCAACATACATGCTACATTGCTGTAAACCTTGCATAGTTATAAAATTCAATTTCCATCTTTCATAAATTGAAATGTTAACATCCTGCTAAAGCTACTGAAATGTCTGATTCTGCCACTGACTGGTGGTATAACTTGGGACAAACATGTAATCAACCTGTGGCTTTGCTTCTGCCTTAGTAAAATGACAAGATTGGACTGTTCTAAATGAATTTTAGTGTCTCTTCCAACTTTACCATTCTTCTGAGTCTTATATGTCAGTTAAATGGCTGTTTAATATACACGAGTCATCATGGGATAACTGCATGTTTATCGTAAAGAAACCCATATTCCTCTCGGAGGAAGGCAAACTGTTGACATCTAAAATTAGTCTCTCAAATAATATTACCTCACGAAAGAAAAAGAGGTGATGGTAGTACAATTCATGCTCAGATTTTGTAATTTGGGAAATCTCTAAAAATTGAGAGATGTAAGAGGTGATGACAGAACAATTCATATGCTCACATTTTGTAATTTTGGAAATCTCTAAAAATGATTCTCAAAGGTAGAAAGTGAAATGGAATTTAGGGACATAGAGATAGTCACAGAAAAGTATGTAGCAGAACACACCATTAGGCTTACAATCTGCAACTCCATATATAAATAAGCCTCCAAACCCAAGTTGCCTTAGTTATTGGAAACCCAAATGACTGACATATTTCTATTTTCCTGGAAATGCAAAACAGACTTGTGTAATTAACCATTCCTTTGGTATTTATTTTGAAACCAACTGTGCATTTCTTGGCCTCTTCACATACAAATAATGCCAATGCCTATGCAGTTCCACAGAATTCTTGTGCAGTTCTCACTCGCTCTACCCATTTTTTTTTCTTGCCCTCCTCTCCATTACCTCATAAATGCTGAACATTTCAGAAATAACTATCCCATTAGAAGAAGGTCTCTACACGTCACCTATAAGGCATGAGAGGAAAAATTCAAAAGCTGCCTTTGCATAGAAGTGGGAAAAGGAGCAGAAATGAAATTTCTAATGGACATAGTAATGCAAGAAAGTGCTGTGCATGAAGAACCCAGCTTCTCTCTGACAGATGGTACGCTGTGCATGCAGCTAGACAAGCAGCGTTCAGGGGCTTGCTCCATTGCAAATACAGAAACAATAAGAATGCATATTGATTTTTAAAGAGATGTGTAATTAAGTATGACATTCTAACTGATAGAGATTTACCAAGGCAGAACAGCGAGATTTGAGGGGTCCTAATATGGGATACTGTTTAATTTATTTAAATGTTATTCCTAGGATGGCAAAACTTCAAGAACTTCCACTTGTCTGTGTATGTGTGCCTTTGTGTCTGTGGGTTTATGTCTGTGTGTGTGTGTGTGTGTGTGTGTGTGTGTGTGTATGTGAATACAACTGGATCTATGGCTTAAGATGGTGCATACCCATTTGAAATTTTCTTGGAGGTTAGAAAAGCAAAGGTTGCAGCCCTTATACGCAGTTGCCTTGGGCAAGCAAGAAAAATATCTGTCAAGACCCAGGTCTTGCTGTTAAGGCTGGAGTTGAGAAATGCCCTCCAAATGCCTTCAAGTCAACATTAGCTATGACAGAAGCAAGACTATTATTTAACAGTAGCAGCAAACGTCAAAAACAAACTGTGCCTGGCATTTTGACAAGACACTATTGAAAGAGAACCACTTTTTCAGCACTTGTGTAACCGTGGGAGAGAACTCGACAATTAATATCCTGAGGTCTGGTAAGAGGGTTTCCAGGCTGCTTGGTGGTTTCCTTCTGATACAAATGAAAGGAGCAGGCAAGTGGAGGACATGGGCAAAAATAATCTGAAACAATGAGGCCTGGAGAAAAGGACTGATACATCAGAAATCAGGTACCTTGTGGCTAATTAAAATGTAACTCCTCCCTCAGGAGACTGCACTCCCACCGTGGTGACACTATAAAGTATGAGGACAAAGCCATCATCCCTAGGTGAAAATAAGATGCTGACAAAACCTATCTCCTCCCTCCCACCTCCTTTCCTTGCTCTCCAGCAGCCTCGTGCCATCCTGCGGCACCCTACCTGAGCTTCCCTCCATGGAAACAGCCCCTGCCTGAACTGGCCAAACCCTCAGCCCTGCAGTCAATCAATCAATTAATCAGTATAATAACAACCAGCCAGTTTCTGTCCTACGTCCTTAGGAACTTGCTCCCTGTTAACTAACCGACAAGTCGAGCTGTGGCAAGGTGTCAGCAGGCACAGTGATTCGTGTACTCTGCTTCCTCTTATTTTGACAGAAGCATTAGGGAAGCAACCTAATCCAAAGGAAATGCCAATGTCATGGCTCCATACTCATGCTTTGAAGTGAATGAGGAGAGAGGGAATGGAACTAATATTTCATTGGACGGCCCTTATGAGCTAAGCCTTTGAAACGTTATCACATTTAATGTTAACAGCCCTCAAAGAAAGGTGGTATTGTGTCTCCATCTTACAGGTAGAAACCTGAAGTTTAGAAAGCATGAGGAACATGCCCAGCGTCCCAGTCTGCAAGTAACTCACCCAGAGTTAAAGCCTGCATTCTGTCTGTCCCACAGCTGACTCTTCCTTGGCTCTCGCTGCCACAGCCCAAGTTCACACCTTGATCAGACTCAGAATGTTCTTTTTATTTTTTCTTTTTATTTTTTTGAGACAGAGTTTCACTCTTGTTACCCAGGCTGCAGTGCAGTGGCATGATCTCGGCTCAATGCAACCTCTGCCTCCCAGGTTCAGGAGATTCTCCTGCCTCAGCCTCCCGAGTAGCTGGGATTACAGGCATGAGCCACCATGCCAGGCTAATTTTGTATTTTTAGTAGAGATGGGGTTTCTCCACGTTGGTCAGGCTGGTCTCAAACTCCCGACTCAGGGATCCACCTGCCTTGGCCTCCCAAAGTGCTGGGATTACAGGCGTGAGCCACCGCACCTGGCCTTCATTTTAAATAAGAGCCTGACAATGATGCTGCTTAATAAAGGGAACACCAGGAACTATGGTGGGTGGGGCAGTCTTACTTGCAGGCCTCCTAAAAAGAACCCCCATGGGCAGATGTAGATCCTGCCTGAGCAGAAGCATGCCCTGCCTGAGAAGAAACATGAGTGCATGTTTAATCCTCAAAGAGAAGCCAAGCCCTATGTTTTAAAAGCCCTCCCTTCCACCCACTTCCTCTACCTGCAACCTTTACTACCACCAGACCAGACTTTCTGTTCTTAAGAGTGCATACACGTATCTGTGCACATGGGTTTCCTGTCCATACCATCCAAGGAGAAAGGCCTTGACCTCCTCCAGCTGGGTCTGCTCCTTCCTTCGAACCCCATTGGTACCTGTGCCCATACCTTTCAGAGCTTTCTTGACCAGTGTCAACACGCTGCTCTTCCTCTTAAAGAATGCACCGTCAATACAGCCCAGGCACACGGCTCCCACAAAACTAGCCACTTATATAGTATGGGGTCACATCAAAAATGACACCATCCAGCACAGTCATTCATACAGACTTCTCTCACACTAAACCTTTTTACAAGGTGAGAAGTCAAAACCTGTGAAAACTGTTTCTTTTCAGCTGGGTGCAGTGGCTCACTCCTTAAATCTCAGCACTTTGGGAGGCTGAGGCAGGAGGATCGTTTGATCCCAGGACTTTGAGACCAGCCTAGGCAACACAGTGAGACCCCGACTCTACAAAAAGTAAACAAAATTAGCCAGGTACGCACCTCAGGTCCCAGCTACTAGGGAGGCCGAGGTGGGAGGACTGCTTGCCCTGGCTGAAGGTTGAGGCTGTAGTGAGCCATAATCACACCACTGCACCACTGCACCACTGCACTCCAGCCTGGGTGTCAGAGGAAGGCTCTATCTCTCAATAAATAAATAAATAAAAATTAAAAAACTCTCTCTTTCCTGTCTGTCAGATTTCCACATGGGTCTGGGTCTCTGGAAGCTGTGGCAGGGCAGAACAGCTGCTACGGAAAGGGGCTTGAGGTCCAAATCAAGGACATTCCCAGGCTTTCTAGAAATGCTTTTTATTAATTTTCTAATGTAACTTATGAATAGGTCTACAAAGTCTTTCCTTTTTCTCCTAAAAAGCTAAGATTGCATTCCTATCAGCAATGCCTACAATGCCAAGTCACTTATTTCCGTGAGAAATGCATATGCAACATGAGGCAGGAGCAGCGAAGGGACTTTCAGGGACAGCAGACAGGTCTGTGGTGATGAGGAAAGTCTTTGGTCACCGGAGTGAAGTCAAACCAGGGTTTGAAACTGCTGTGCCACCCAGAAAAATGTGGGCGTTGGCAGCCGTAAAATGGGGTCAATACCCACAGAAATGTGCTGGGGATATTCCCAGGAGGCACCAGAGAGACACCTGGTTCATTCCATCCCACACATTTCTCCTTTTAGGTGAGAGGAAAAGATGAAAGTGAACCCCTTCCTTCTTTCTCACCACTCCAAGACTTAGATACAAAGTTTACATTTTACGTTTTTTAAAGACCATAATTTTGTTTTAAACTTTGCCACCAAAAAATATTTTCTTATAGTCATGTTCACTATCAATCACTAAGGGAAAAAAGTATTCTGTTGTGAACAGAGTACCGCAGAACGTTTTACAACGGTGGCAGACATTGCCAGGGATCACCATTTGGTTCTCCTCTCCCTTTGGAGGACAGGTTACACATTCCAGCCCCCTTGCAGTTAGGGCCACAGGATTAGTTCTGGCCAATATGCAGAGCAGAAGTGCAGCACATTCCTTCTAGGCCCAAGCAGAGAAGAGTGAGTATGAGAACCCATGCCCATTCTTCCCCTGCCTTGGCAAGCGAGTGAGGCTGCCTGTCTGCAGTGGGGCACAGTCTCCCACAAACCGGAGTGTGTATGTCACGTAAGTGGGAAATAAACCTGGTTATGTAAAGCCAAGTTACGCATCAATGAAAACAAGCTGCCATTTCAAAATCTGATTATCCAACAATATTTAAGGATCACTCATTTATTCTTTCTGGGGGAAAAACTGAACCAAACTCAACTTTAGTATGAATTTTACACATATTCCGGGAAGATATGCTTCAACATGCCCTGACGTGCCTTGAGGACGGACATGATCTTGATATGCACGAGGATCTGGGACTTTGAAAATGCCACAAAGATTTGTCTTTATAAACATCTTTAAGTTTCATCTTAAATTTGTCAGTCTGCAAGCTTCCCAAGCCCAGGGTGTGAGACTACCCACCCCAGGTACATCCAGCTGATCCTGAGGTGATGGGCCAGCACTTTGCCTCTCTGTAATGTCCTGCTGGAAAATCTTAAGCTTCTTTATTAATATAAGCAGAAAGAATTGTTTCAAAACAGAACTGCCACTGTCATACTTTGGTGGAGCAGACATTCCCAAAAGATCTAGGAGTGACATGTGATGACTATAAAGGGAATAGAAATGAGTTTGATCCAATGGCAGAAATTCCCAGGGAATGCATTTTAGAAACTTTTCTTCTGAAACAGTTTCAGCACTTGAGTTATTTCTTTGCTTTGTCTACTCAACTGCTCATCACAATGAATTGGACCATGATCACATTCTGTGCAAGTTTCCCCAAAAAGTGTTTCTAAAAGAGAAGCAAATCTTGCAAATGAAACAGTCTCAGGGAAGCGCAGTAGCAGTAGGTGGATTCACGGTTTTCAGAATGGCAATCAAAAACGATTGTTTTTCAATGGCAATATGTTTCCCAAGTGCTTATTACTTTTAAAGCCCACCTTCGGGGAGGCCACAGAATGATTAGCAGTTACAAATGCTGCCATGTGAAAGCAGCAGAGGACACGGTTACTAGAGCACAATTTTGATTTGGAATCAAAACTGCCCTTGTTCATGAAAATCCTCACAGAAACTGAAACCAGGGAAACGGTGAAAAGGAAAAATCGCCCATATATGGCAATCAGTTTTGACACGAGGCTCATCAATAGCCCAGTCTTTCCAAGGCACATCATTATCTATCTGATCTGCCAAACCTGATACTTAACAACATTGTCTTCAGAACAGTTGACATAGCCTGGAAAAGTCTATCTTGTAAATCACAAAGAAAGATGACAGGTTTCACAGATCTCATCAGTGATAAAAAGAAGGGAGGCATAAAAGAGCAGGTGCCAGTATACTTGCTGGCACAATGAACTGAATGAACTCTATGTATTTCAAGGAGGAAAAAACCCTTTACATCCCGATTTTTATTGAGGCCTAGTAAGAAACCACTGACTGAACCTATTTATCTCAGCTCCTAACTAAACCGAGTTTTTGAAAGGTGAAGACAGATGATCAGGGAGATGGCATGATTCTGTAGTATAAAAAAGTGGTGGGGAAAGCCAAATCAGGTGTCGGGTAGGCATGCTGCAGCTTCTTCCACCTATCCTAAATCCACAGAAATAACAAAAAGAAAGAGATTTTTAAAAAGAAAAGGAATCCACAACTATACTGCAAAATAAGTACATTCTGTGAACCAGAAACTACAAGGAATCCCTGAAAGCAACAGTGAGCAGCTGGATGGAGGGAAACCACAGCTTGAAATACTCAAGGAGAGGACTTGCTAAATATGAAACCAGAGGCATCCTAAGCTCAGAGGTAGCTGATGCTGGGAGCTGGAAATGCAGGGCAACTGACCTTATGGGTTCAACCAGGCTTCTGTGAAAGCAGCCAGTCTGGCCAACCCTTCTACACTTCTCCTACTTGCCAACCTTGGACCAGGCAGAGACAGCATGGTATCTACCCCATGATGTGAGTGGTTTAGTGCAGACAGTCTCAAGAAGCATGGCAATGTGCCCAAGGCAAACCAGGGGGCACTCACAACTGGAGATCGGCTGGTGGCAGGCTCATCCCACCCTTCCCTGTAATGGCTCTTTAGAAGTGCTTGGAACTTTAGAAGAGCAATTAATATTCTCAGAAAAAATACAAGAATGGCAATATACTTCCATTTCAAAGTACAGCAATCTTAGAAATTAAAATTGCTATCAATAAAATTAAAAACTCAACTGCTGGGCTGAATGGATGGATACAGCTGAAGAGCAACTTGCTGAGCTGGAACACCAGTTATGTAATTCTTCTAGAAGGTAGCACAACAGAGAAAAGCTAAGGGCTATATAAAAAACAGAAACAGAAGGTCAAATATATCTAGAATAGAGAACTTTTAGAAGAAAAGAATAGAGAAAGTGAAAAAAGGAACACTAACAGCAAATACAGAAGTAAATTTCCCAGAATTCAAAAGATATATCTGACTGAACAGGACCAACAGGAAAAGACCCACTCCTAAACATATTGTAGTAAAATTTCAGAACACCTAGGGTGATAAATATCTAAAAAATAAATACTCAAGCCTGTAATCCCAACACTTTGGGAGGCCGAGGCAGGTGGATCACCTGAGGTCAGGAGTTCAAGACCAGCCTAGCCAACATGGTGAAACTCTGTCTTTACTAAAAATACAAAACTTAGCCGGGTGTGGTGGCGGGTGCCTGTAATCTCAGCTAGTAGGGAGGCTGAGGCAGGAGAATCACTTGGAGCCGGGAGGCAGAGGTTGCAGTGAGCCGAGATCATGCCACTGCACTCCAGCCTGGGTGACAGAGTAAGACCTTGTCTCAAAAAAATAAGAAAATAAATAAAAATAATTAAATAAATAAAAGAGGGGGAAAGAGATTCTAATTAAAATCCCAATACAGTCAAGGCACTGAGATAAGTCCCTGCTCAAATGGTGAAAAAGAGTATAGATGACACCCTTCCTTCCCACCTGACCTTTGAGATCACTCCAGGTAACATCAATACCAACATTAACATCTGGTCACCCATGCATTGGACCTCCACTCCACTGCTGTTCATCTCTACCCACTTCAGTGAACTATGTAAATACAGTTGTTTAGATCACTCTTTGGACCTCATCAAGATCTGGAAATGTTCCACTATATTCCTCTTTGCTTACAAACTCCAAACTTACCACCCTTACCCTTAAACTGGATTTTTAATCTCAACACTTGCAGTCATTTGACTTCACCCCATTTCCTCACGCCATCAGGTCAGCACTGCTGATTCAACTTCCTTCCCCAATTTGCATGGATCCCATGATAACGTCTGTGGATATTTCACTGGGAGCCTCTATTAATTTTTCACATGTCTTTGTGCCATGCCTACCAGTGAATTATCAGCTACAATCAATGTATTTCACATCACGATGGGTCTACACTCCCGGGCTGCTGAGCCCACTAAGACATTGCAGAACAATGTCAATTGGCTCTACTGCAAATATCTGACCTCTATCCTCACATGGATCCTTGATGGCCTCAAAACTGTCTGGCAATTCTTTCTTCATCTCTAGTCAGTTCCTATGTCCATTCTTCATAGATGTTGTCCAAACATCCATCATTCTTTCAAAGTTCGCTAGTTGCCCCAGAACCCTTCACTCCCAATAAAAGATTCAGTATATAATCAGGCTTTTCTTTAAGATATTTTGTGAACTATTTTATTAGTATACAAGGAGGGATTTTATATGTTAAGATATAGCAGGTTAGAAAAACATTTTCAATGTAAAACAACATCTTCTCCTTTATCACCAAGATTAATTCATCCTTCCAATTGTACTTCATTGTACCAGTTACTCTCTGCCTGAAACTTCCTCCTACCTTGGCTTCACCCCATCACTTTTCTGGTTTTCTTCCTACTTTTTTTTTTTTTTTTTTGAGACTAAGTCTCACTCTGTCTCCAGGTTGGAGTACAGTGGCACAATCTCGGCTCACTGAAACCTCCGCCTCCCAGGTTCAAGTGATTCTCCTGCCTCAGCCTCCCGAGTAGTTGGGACTACAGATGCCCACCACCATACCCAGCAATTTTTTGTATTTTTAGTAGAGACAAGGTTTCACCATGTTGGCCATGCTCTCGATCTCCTGACCTCGTGATCCGCCTGCCTTAGCCTCCCAAAGTGCTGCGATGACAGGTGTGAGCTTTCCTCCTACTCCTGATCGCTCTTCTCTTTTCACCATAACATGCTCCCTATGTGATTTCATCCACTCCTAAGGCATCATTTATTACTCTCACATGCTGATGACTCCACATTTACATTCAACAGCCCAGACTCAAATATCTGAGTGCTTATGGCACCTTTATCAGATGTGCCCTACGTAACTCAACCCCAACATATCAAACCAAACTTGTTAACTCTACCCATTCGCCTGCTTCTCTACATTCTCTTTTAGTTTATGGAAACATCATCCACCTAGTTTCTCAAGATAAAAAAATGAACTTACCATTGACTCTTCCTTATCCTTAACCTTCACACCCAAGTCACCAAGTTCAGGTGATTTTATTCCAAAATGTGCCCCTCATTCTTCATTTCCAATGTCACTACCCATCTCATCTCTCTCACTTGGACTCTCCCCCTTATTTTATGCATAACTATACCAGTAAGCGGCAACCTGGGTGGCACATCAGAATCACCTGGGGAACTTTTAAAAATCCTAATGCTCAGGGCATACCCCAGACTAATTATATCAGAGTCTCTGGGGGTGGAACCCAGACACCAGCATTTTCTATAGGTCCCCATGTGATTCCAATATGCAGGCACATTTAAGAATTTTCCAGAATTGAAAACATGAGCTCACAGATTGAAAGTATATACCAAATACCAAGCAAAAAAAACCCAAAAAAACAAAAAAACAAAAACAAATCTACAACTAGCCAAATCATAATGAAGCTGAAAAACATTAGAGGATAGAGAGAAAGTCATGCAAATATCCTAGAGTGAAAAGACAGATTATCTACAAAGGAGAGAAAATTACGGTAATGTCAGACTTATCTGTAACATTAGGTGACAGAAGACAATGAGTTAAAAATCTTCAAAGTGCTGAGGGAGGGAAAAAAACTATGAACCTATAATTCTACAGCCTGCCAAATTATTCTTCAAGAATGAAAAAGACCTTTTCAGACACACAAAGCTAAGACTCTACTATTCAGACCATCACTGGAAGAATTACAGAATATATCTCATTATAAAGGTAAGTGAGCCAATAGGAATACAGAAGTATTTATTGATATTAACCAAGTCTGGCTTCTGCCTGGAAAATACAAGATGTATGAAACATATGCATCATTGAGAGGTCCCAATGGTCTTAAAGAAGGTAAAACAGCTCAGTGCAAATAAATAAATTTTACATTAAAAGTTTTAGCAGGGCTCTGGCTAATTTGAATTGTTTTCTTGCACTTTTGTAGAATTTATCCCATTTTCAACTGTGCAAATTTCTATAACTTGAAATAATCAAAGAAAGCACTACCAATCTAGCAATGTTTAAAAAATGTTTCCCACTTTCTTTCAATGAAAAAAATAGGTTTTATACATTTATATATTTATCAAAATATCAAAACTATTTTTTTGCTATAATTATCTTATTTTCTAGATGACCTGAAAATAATTTAAGAACACCAATGATAATCATTCAATCTCATCAATACTATATAGAGTTGACCCTTGAAAAACATAGTCTTCAACTATGTGGGTCCACTAATAATGCAAATTTTCTTCCACCCCTGCAAAAGCAAGACCAACCCCTCCTCCGCCTCCTCCTCAGCCTACTACTCAAAGTGAAGACAGCATGAGTGAAGACCTTTATGATGGTCCACTTGCACTTAATGAAGAGTAAATACATTTTCTTTTCCTTAGCTTACATTATTGTAAGAATACAGTATATAATATATATACCATACACAATATGTTGCTAATCAACTGTTTCTTATTGGTAAGGCTTCCGATCAAGAGTAGGCTATTAGTAGTTAAGTTCGGAGGAGTCAAAAGTTATACATGGGATTTTCAACTATCTTGGGGAGTGGTGCCCCTAACTCCTGTTGTTCCAGGGTCAACTGTATTTAGTTTCCTTTCATAATTTCTTGGTAACTTCAACCACACATGTTAATTTCATTAATTTTTCATTAGATTAATCCACAGTACCATATTCTAAGACTTACCACAAAGAAGAAACAGACTCTTAACCCAGATGATAATTATGTATTTAATACATGTTGCTTTCAACAGCAATTTTTAAGGTAAACACATCATAGATCTTATAACTTATTAAAGATTTTATAGTGCTTACAAAGTTGATTCTAAAAAATATACCTTATTTGTTCTAAATGAATAACATTATCTGGAAGATATAATAATAAATTATAGTAGTATGTTTTCCACCACAATAGTTAAGATTGTGTACACATATTCAATATGAAATCCTCTTAGGATTTTCACACCTTCAGCCTGAAAACATAAAAGCAGATTAAAGTTTGGCATACAAGATCTCAGTCTGATAGCAATTGTTTTAAAACTCAAAATGTAAAAATATCTACTTGACATTCTAGGAAAGCATGGGCACATGCACAGACACATTCTCTCACTCACTCACTCCAACACACACATGCATGCACACATACACACACTCCAGAGTACTCAGAAGATCTTGCCCTTGTGGATCAGACAACTGCCATCAATTTCAAAAACTAATGGAAAAAATTTAGCTAAGAATATGTTTAAACCATACTTAAGAGGTGCTGGTTGCCATTAAGATCTTTAACATGCAGAGAATGCCATCTCAAAACATTCTTAAACAGACTTGAACTATTCACTAATGGACACACGAATACATAAGAAATTATGTACCCATCTACTCCCCAGACTGCATATAAGATGAAAAACTAGGCATTCCACTAACAATGAGTCATATGACCGAACCCAGCTAAAGCTACAGTGGTTTGCTTCATAGAACCCAATAGATGACAGAACCCAACAGAATTAGAAACCTCATTTTGATCTGTTTGGAGTTTCCTATATGCTCCATGTGCAAAAGCAATGAGATTCTGTATTGTAGATGACAGCTAATACCACTCTGCACTTTTGTGGCACTGCAAGAGGTCACTGTATTTCCAAAACATGTATTTATTCCAATTAAATCCTCTAGTAGTCCTTACTTTTAATTATATATAGTGTTCCAAATTTAGAACCAAAACAATTTAATGCTGATAACCTCTTTTGCTTAGCATATGTACTTCCAGTAAGATCTGTCAAAACAGAAAATTACTCTTTGGGCTGTCTCCAGTAATGCAGGTTTGAAACCAGAAGTCCATTCTCACCCTGTATCAAAACATTCCAAACTCTATGAAACAGCATTAAATTAGAAACTAACCACAAATTAGGGCACTCATAACTCATACTGCTGTGATTACAAAAATAAAAAGGCACAACAGTAAGCTAAAGAGAAAATACCAGCTCCCCATATGCTTTTTGTTTGTTTGTTTTTGGCTTTCTTATTTTATTTCACTAAGTTTACAAATTGTTCAAAGCATTCTTATACTCTGCATGACAGGAACAATATTTTGGCACATTAACATTGTGAAACAATGTGTGGCATGTTTAAAAAATTAATTTAAAAATTTCATCTATTAATCAACACTTTTTTAATGTAGTACATATATATCTTACAGTTATTTAAGTCAAATACGTAAAGGTTTGCAACTGATTTACAGATGAAGCAATCACAGATTGCAGTAATATGTGTGTGTATATGTGTATATTTATCCATATATACACACATGCCAATCAAGGGAAAAACTGCATCCTGGCAATTTTACAGTCTGAAGTTTTGTTGGTATATCTACCACTTCACATCCTTTTCATCTTGTCTTTTTGTACAAAAGATATTTTTTGCCTTCTTCATTCCTGATGAGATTTTTCTGCGATAACTTTACATTCATACTGCAAAAATTAAAAGGTTAAAAGGTTAACAGATGAAGATCTCTTTTGAATAACAGCTTCCAAATAAACTGAAAAGCTCTAAAAATGAACACTTTATTACTATGTGCCCATTTATTCCTCAAATAATCTGAGAGTTACATAATTACTATGATTAAATGACAAATGGGACAGGGAAAAAAATAATTCACCTTCTGGAAGTGAAAAAGCCACAGCCAAAAGCAGAAGAAAGATGAGATTTTTGCATTACAAGCAAATAGTGGCAGTATATGATTTAGAATTTAGATCAATCTTTTAATATGAAAGGAAGCAAAGTAGGTTTCGTTGAGTACTCAATAAGGCAAGTTAGCAAAGAACAGTTCACGAACTTAAGGACAGGGCTGTTGTGGTGAACTCAGATCACTGTATTTTCAAATCATTATATGATATAAAAGAAAAAATCTATTACATTAACAAAAGCTTCTAGTCAAAACAATATTTTTAAAGTACAGCTATAAAAATGTACACCCACAATTCAAAATAAAGGAAACCAATAGGGTAAGATAATTGGTTGGCTATTTTACCAAAAATACAGCAAAGTAAATCACTCAATTCTCCTAACCTGGCTAAAAAGGTAAAAGTGACAGCATTTATTCATAAAACTGCTGTGGCCTCTGAATGTCACTCCCTAACCCTTGCCATCTATGACTGGAATCATCAACAATGTCCTTTTCCTTCATAACTAAAATGATCAAACGTCTTGATTTGTTAGAGATGGTCCTAATTTATACTTATTGTAGCAACATACTTAATAATAGTGACCTTTTTAACTTTCAAAACTGTCCCTTTTTGATATAGTGGAAACCTGTATATTAGTTTTTTAAAAACCACTAATATCCCCCATATGGTCAATAAATCATATTGCCCTATCCATAACACATTTTGAGCTTTTTTCTCCAGTGGCTTCTCAACTTTTAAAACACCTGTGATTAAATTCTTCCAAATGATTTATTTCAATGGAAGTGCAAAAAATCAATCAAAGAATGTTGTCTTCACAAATTGCTTTCCCTTAAAGGACTACCTTTTAGATAAAACTTGTCATACATCTCATTCAGAAAAGTGATTAATAAGCATCAGCTTACCATTGCCAGTTGTCGACCAATGTTTCCCATTGTTATGCCTCCAGCAAAAAATATACATGGTAACCAAGAACGAACATAGAGGAAATCTGGAGATGTATATCTAGAATAACAGACATGTCTTTAATACCCACAGAGGAACTGCAATGACACTTAAGATAATTACAATGAAAATAAACTACTCTGTAGATTAAACTGGCTAACCTCATTTCATAATCTCAATTCTGAAAGCAGTTAACATTTATTTATCTAGCAAACAAGCACCAAAATTTTAAGGATTAATACTTACTGATAAACACCATTATATACTAGTAATTGAGTGACCAGGGTTGCCAAGAAGGCGATTCCTACTCCAAGGCCAAAACCACTTCTAGATCTATCAAAAGTCCACCACAGTCCAATGGATAGCGCAGCCAGTGTGAGAGACAACTGTATGTTGTTATCAAAATCCACTTTCTGAGATCAGTGTTAAGAAGTCATCTTAAAACTTGTAACCAAATAATATCACCTGTTCATTTTTCTAAATAAGAGATGCATCTGTTGAGAAGGGAATTAATTGCTTCTACTCAAGTACCTCAGTCTCTTAGTACAATGTATGAAGCTAGGTGAGATTAAAACTATCTCCAGTATTTACCCAATACCAGATACATAAAAGACATTAATCAATAGATCCTACCAACCTGTAACCCCTCCAAAAAATAAAAAATAAACAGTCTACATACATTCCCAATTATAAGCCATGATTTAAGAAATGCTTTCTTTGCTAAAAATAACTAGAAGCCTCAGAACACAAGTATCACTAAAAGAACACACTTTTGCAAAAAAGGAAACCAATATTACTTCTCCAGCAGGTTTAGAATTACTTGAGAATCATACAGGAACTTGAAAATAGAAGAGTTGACAGCTATTTAACAGGGTACCACATTCTCTCTATGATTTACTGACAGACACATTTTATAATAATGCAGTTCAGAAACAAGAGTACCAAGGACACAGTATCCCTTTCTATTATGTCAACTGTTCTAGTTTTAATTTGTTGAGGATAAAGCCTTGAAGTGAACATTATCTTACAACCTGCCAAGCTATTTTGGTGCCTGAGACTTTCTGGTATAGGACAGTTTGTTCAAATGATATTTTATTTTCATCACCTACTTAAGCATCTATTCACAAAAGTATGGCCCTTTTCTACACCAAAATCTCTGGGTAAAATGAAGCTTTACAGATTCAGTTTTCTCATCTCTTTGCTAGAGGATTACACTAAAGGAATTAATTTCAAGTGCCATTAAAAGGGCATTATCTATGTCCCAAAGGCCACCTCTTGGCTCTATAACCAGCTACTGGGGAAGGCGGGGGAGGTTTTGGAGGAACACATATCACCAAACTGACCACGCTACAAGTACAGAGAAGTCCAAAAAAAAAAAAAAAATGCATACGAAGCCATTTCCCACTACCTTTAACACTCTGTTTTTCACCATTTCCCTACCCCTACCAAGCAACTATCCTAAACACCCAGTTTGCTTATTTCTCAGCATGTCAGGACTATTGTGGGCAACCCCTTCAAGGTCGTTTCTTGTTAAGGCTTGATTTAAAAAGAAACCTACAGTTCATATGGATATGCTTTCTGGAAAAGCTTTTCTTATTCTTTTGCTATCATTATACTTAAAGTTCAAAGAAAAGGTTTAGAGCTCTGATTTCCCTATGAAATAAACACTCATGTAAGGAGTGGAATTTGGTATTAAATGAGTTTCATGTTTGTTAACTAAACTCAATTAAAAGTCACAGCGAAGTAAGGAGGCTTCCAGAGTAAACAGATATATCAGTCTTAAAATAGTGCCATATGGGCCGGGCGCGGTGGCTCACGCCTGTAATCCAGCACTTTGGGAGGCCGAGGCAGGTGGATCACGAGGTCAGGAGATCAAGACCATCCCGCTAACACGGTGAAACCCTGACTCTACTAAAAATACAAAAAAATTTGCCGAGTGTGGTGGCGGGCGCCTGTAGTCCCAGCTACTCGGGAGGCTGCCAGTTACTCGGGAGGATGAGGCAGGAGAATGGCGTAAACCCGGGAGGCAGAGCTTGCAGTGAGCCAAGATTGTGCCACTGCATTCCAGCCTGGGCGACAGAGCAAGCCTCCATCTCAAAAAATAAAAAAATAGTGCCATATGAGTTTGTAAAGTCTAAGTAACCTAATATTAGAAGTGTATGCTATAAATTTGGTAAACATTTTGGACTTTACTTAAAGGACAACAGGATATCTAAGATTGCTATATTTAAGTATTTCATTGAGAAAGAAATGTAAAGATTTTAAACTTAATAAGTTTTTAAAATTTCAGAAAGGCTATTAAGTATTTCATTGAGAAAGAAATGTAAAGATTTTAAACTTAATAAGTTTTTAAAATTTCAGAAAGGCTATTTAAATTTCTCTACAGAAAAATAAAAATCGAAGTGGAAATGTCTGAGAGAGAAGCATCTAATCCACCAGATAGAGAGGAACTGACAGTTTTGAGGCTTCTGTGTAGGCAAATGAGATGTTCCTAGACTTGAGTCAGGCTCTCTCGGGTCTGTTCTCAGCTCTAATGCAATGTCGCAGAATAAATGACTTAGTAAATTACCTAACCTCTCTAGCTTCCATTTGTCTTATTATCTTTACAAAAAAAAAAAAAAAAGTGGAACTAGGTGATTTCTAAGTTCTCTTCTAGATATAATGGTATATGATCTTATCTTTTTAAGCCCTCCTGACCACTAGATTTTTTATAAAATCTTAAATCTCAAAAAGTTCACCAAAATAAACACGTGGAAATGTCCTCAATACAAAAGGAAATTAAAAATAATAAAAGCCACTGAGGGACTTCCAAATTCACAGAACTGCAACAGCCAGCACAACTGTGCAGAGGAAGGCAGATATGTTTTCAGAATCTACAACCCTTCTCTTTTCCATGTTTTTTGCCCCCAAGCTTATCCACAACACCTCAATACTTTCTGTGAAAGACACAGGGATCTACTTGACACATGACCCACCCTCCCTCTCCAGCTAGCTAACTCTGCCAGCCCTGAGTCCAGTGCAAAGTTGTAAGAGCAAACTTTTGGCAGCCTGGGTCACACTTACTGCTTTTCCAAGTACCCAAGGTTCCTGCCACGTTCACTGTCTAAACCACATCTCCTAGAAAAGACAGGAACAGCATTTCCTAGTTCCTCTTCTACCAAGGAAAGTCAGAGCGAATGAGGAGGAAGTAGAAGACAGGAAATAAGGAGGATGACAGGAGAAAAACCTTATGAGGGCAAACATTTTTTTCTGGGCACAGAAGGTAGAAAGGGCAAGAGAAATAGGAGCTGCCTGGGACACTGTAAAAACACTCATTAACCACTAAATAAAATGTCTGAATCTTCAAACAATAAAACTTTAAAAATATGTACTGGGAAAGAAATTTATTTTTGACCAAGGTCTAAGTTGGTATTTCTACTTATGCCATTTACATGGTTTGTCAGTATTGATTAAAACCAATGCGTCTACCTTTAAAAAAAAAAAAAAAAAAAAAAAAAAGCTTCTTGGCCAGGTGCAGTGCGGTGGCTCAGGCCTGTAATCCCAGCACTTTCGGAGGCCGAGGCAGGCGGATCATGAGGTCAGGAGATCAAGACCATCCTGCCTAACATGGTGAAACCCCGTCTCTACTAAAAATACAAAAAATTAGCCGGGCGTGGTGGCTGGCACCTGTAGTCCCCGCTACTCGGGACGCTGAGGCCTGAGAATGGCGTGAACCCAGGAGGCGGGGCTTGCAGTGAGCCAAGATCACGCTACTGCACTCCAGCCTGGGCGACAGAGGGAGACTCCGTCTCAAAAAAAAAAAAAAAAAAAAAGAAAAAGAAAAAAGAAAAACAAAAGACAAACAAAATAGCACCTGAAGCTACCACGTGTCCTTATTAGCAATTATTAAAGAAAGAGAGGAAAAAACTCTTCTGAAAATGTACCTGTTCCATTTTTGGATTAACTACACAGAAGTAATTAAGTAACCAAATTTAAGAAAACAGGTAAATATTTTAAATTTGCAAAGTTTCTAAGTGATATTGAAAAATACGAATTGAAATGAAAGGCTATACCCCACTTTGTAATTGCACAGTTGCTACACTGATGTTTCAACAATATGGTTCACATTCTTCTTCTAACTAAGTGGGCATATCACAATTTGACAACAGTGAAGTTGTAAGGAGCTGTTTAACCTTTGGTTTGTTGGAAGCTTTGTTATCATGCATTTCATTACAGAGTAAAGGATACAGCACTGGCATGATTTATACCAACAAAGACTGCTACACACCGCATTACACTGGACCACTCTCTTTTAAATTTATGTGGTTCTCCTAGATGTCTGTCAATGCAGGGGTATAATAACCCAATCACAGCTGTGGGGAAAAAAGAAAAAAATTAAGTTATCTCCAATGTTGTACTGGCAACACTTAAGCTAAAAGAATCACTACAACCACCACAAGCATTTTAAAGATTCTTAAAAAACAAACAAACAAGTTATTTCACATCAATCACTGATATTTTTTAACTTACCTTCCAAAAGAAATGAAATGAGGATAACACCAATGAAGAAAGTATTGCAAATGATTACAACAACATTCTAAATTATAATAAACAAAACACTCTTCAAATATATGATTCATAATTTAGCAGACTGGACTAGATGATTCATGCTACTTTTCTGCTACTGATACCTATGAGACCTGAAAAGTATCAAACCAGTTAGCAGTTAAGAAATGTTCTCTCTAAACTCCAAACCATAAAATAGGTATTACATGCCACAAATCTAAAGAAAATCTAGAAGCATAAAAGTATACAACAAGCTCATCATACACACAATGTTCTGATGGTTCTGGCTGGCCTCTTACGTAGATCAGTCTCACCCCTACCAGCTTCCCGTCTTAGTCTTCCGCATCTAGCGCCTTTTACTGACACTCCTTTCCACTCTAGCCCTTTAATGAGGCTGTAGGTCATACTGTCAAAGCAGGAAAACGCACAACAGAGATCTACAGGTAGACTCATTCTGCACATAGAAACAATGGAGGAAACAAGGTGTACAGGTATTTAAAATTTTCAGTTAAATTTTAAATGCACTGTTACAAGAAGAAATCATCTTAGTACTTCCCTTAGTTCTGGAAAGAACACCTTGAATGCTGTGTCATTAATTATATATAACTGTATATAAAATGTCCATGATGAGTCCCAAAATATTCTCTCCCTTTCTTAAATATTTCTCAAACCTCAACATTTTATTCATTTAGTGGGAAAGAATTTTAAATGCTAAATTAGTTATTAAAAAGAATATTTAATGAAAACATTCTAATCTTCCTAAAAACAGGATGATTATGTTGTGCCATTCTGGCAATAAAGACACTACTGTCACATCAGTTGAAAAGCATGTTTAAAATATCCAGTACCACTCAAGAGGAATCATGAAATTACAATGCCAAAATCTAAGTGCCTGAGGGACAAGAGGCCCTCCCCTTACCCAATATTAGCCAGCTATATCTCACAGGCAATGCATTCACTCTTCGAAGAAAAACAGAAACCAATTAGTATCAAAAATCACAGGCTAGCAGATCAATGGTGCAGCATTTGAAAAAGGCTGTGTGACCAGCCTTCTATCTCAAGATGAGATGCTGCAATACTGTATGCATTTTCTAGTCCACAACTCTTTTAAGTTAGGCATTTGCTGAGTATAGATGGCTCATAGAACATTAAGAGATTAAGAACTATCTCGGCAATGCAGAGCTCCAATAACGATTTGTAAGTCTAGAAGTTTCACACTATATTCCTATTTAAAAGACTGCTCCAAAATTCCGAGAAGATTTAACTGACAGGATTTTTAAATTTCTATACAAATAAAACGGCAACAAGCATCCCTAACAGTTCAAATGTAACTAAACAAATATCACCTTTTTTTCTCAAGGGTTCATAAAACTAACAGCTCATTTGTCACCCCGGTCCCCCCACGATATATATCCTCCCTTTGCCTGTTGCTGAGTAAAGTCAACTAAGAGCAGACATTCCAAGTCAATTTTCCTGAGCAACTGATGCCACAGGTAAAGAATTATTACATAGAGAATACTGACATGTGTGTGCCAAGATATAAATAAGTAAAATTGACTATATTTTTATGCATGTGATGTCAGACTTGCAAGTGAGAGACAATTGAGGAGAGAAAGCAAAAACACAAAAAGAAATTTAAACTGCCACACTCCCAACCCTGGGATTTGCCAATAAAAATCAAATCCATTGAGTATGCATGGTTCTCAGCTGCTCACTGAAGAGGGAGAATTCAAAGAAGCTTGTCACTTCCCATTAAATGTCTTCGTTCTTTCCCTTAAATAAAGGCATGGCAGAGTCTGATAGCAATACATGCAATACTGTGAGGTTCCACTGTTTGAGAGCTCGACAGAATATGTCTGGGCCTCTTTTCCTCTTCCTGTACTTTTTTTTTCAAAAAAAAAAAAAAAAACAACAACAAGAAAGAGTGTTAAAATCATGGCTGTGCAAAATCATATGCAAACACAGTCCTGCTTATAAATCAAATGGTTCTCTGATGCAAAAATCACATTACTTGTGATATCTTTAAGTTATTTCCCAGTAACTAGTTACAGTCTACCAAAGCCAAACACTAAAGAAGTCTGTAAAACCTCAGTAGTAAGTCATCACTTTTTTATGGGAGTGTGCTTAATGCAGGGAGGCGCTAAAAGGAACATAGTCAAAGCCAGACATTTTGTAAGAAAACAGGAACTGAATAAACGAAAACACTCCATGAGGTATACTTCGATGGAAAACTACAAGATAATATTTTCCTTCAACAAATACTTAAGCCCTGACAATATGTCTGGTTCTTGGTATTTGCTGGAGATTTAAAAAGGCAAGGCCAGGTGTGGTGGCTCACACCTGTAATCCCAGCACTTTGGGAGGCCGAGGCAGGCAAATCACAAGGTCAGGAGTTTGAGTCCAGCCTGGCCAACATGGTGAAACCCTGTTTCCACTAAAAATACAAAAAAAAAAAAAAAAAATAGCTGGGCGTAGTGGCGGGCGCCTGTAATCCCAGCTACTTGGAAGGCTGAGGCAGGAGAATTGCTTGAAGCCAGGAGGTGGAGGTTGCAGTGAGCCAAGATGGTGCCACTGCACTCCAGTCCAGGTGACAGAGTGAGACTCCGTCTAAAAAAAAAAAAAAAAAAAAAGGCAAAAGAGTAAGATATGATTCCAGTTGCAAAGTGACCATAGAAACAAAACAATTAAATACAATCCTGCATTAAGTACAGCTGACAGGACAGAGGGGTCCCAGGCTTCTCTTTGCCTGTGCTGCGGGAAGGCAAGGTGCTGGGCTGTCAGAAAAGCTTCACAGAAAGAGATGACACTTTAGGCAGGAGCATTCAGCAGTAAATGGCGCAGAAACAGTGCTCTCATTAAAGGGAGGTGACTGAGGACAATCATGGACAACTGGAAACTGCTGGTGTTACAAGGAAGCTGTAAGCTTCAGACACAAAGGGAGCTGCAGAGTCCAGAAAGACTCTGAAGAAGATAAAAGCAGGCAAGAGCCATATTATAAAGCCTTTACCCTGCAGACAATGGGCAATCAGGAAAACAATGTCATCACTGTTGTACCAGACAGAGGCCATCTTCTTAGTAGTGAGGGTACCACACAAGGGGGCTGAGAAACGGGTGGGTGCAAAACTAGAGGCAGGAAGAGAAAAGACTCAAGACTCCAAGCACAGCCATTGAGGGATGGATGGACGAAGAAAGAGACAGAGGAAAGATGTAAAACTTGGAAACTGGATGTAGAAAAGGAGACAAAGCAAGAAATCTTACAAGGTTCTACAGGAATGGGGCAATGGACTGTAAAACTAAACAGGAAAGATTTTTCTTTTCTTTTTACATTAGATATTATTTTCGTACGTTTGGACACAACCAGGCTACTTGTGATTTTTGAGGCAACTTCTCTACTTATTTTATCCACATGAGTTGTCTTTTTCTATTTATTCTTTAGAAAGATTTCTTTGTGGCCCTCAATAACGCTGAAAATATTTCTAATTCCAATTCTGGTACATGGCATACATAAGGAAGTTAACTTGTAACATCAGCATTATCAAACTAAAAATATGGAATTAAGAAAAAAAGTCATCAAAATTAGTTTACCAAAGTTCTCTATTAGTTGTCCCTCCAGAAGCACCACTAGCAAATTTTCCAGGATTGTGCTATAGAGAAAGGTGGCAAATAACCAGGAGTACTTTCTACACAAAGAAGATGGTGATTCTGGAGCCCCTCCAAAAGGTAGCTGCTCGATCTCTGAATGTTAGTTGAACAGGAAAATCAAAGGATTATCAGTTTTTCTGACTTAAGATGGTAAGACCCTAGAGAGGTCTTGAAAATCCACACCAACACATATACACAAAAACATATGCATATTACATATACACGCAAACTCAAACACACTATGTTTCTTAAATCATTTACTTCTTTTCCCATGATACTTTCCCTAAAATAATGATGCAGGGGATAGCAGAGCAGAGGTTTTGCGAGAATCCATGTTCCATCTCTGGTAACTTGCACAAATCTGGTATCTTTCACTCTCATCTACGAAACACCATGACTTAACGAACAAAATTGGTAGCAGAATTCGCTGGAATCTAGATTTCCTAATGCCTCTCTTTCTTTTGCCCAAGTACCTCATGGTACAAACTGCTTTCAGAAGAGATACTTAAGCAAGAAATGTAAACGCAAATTCCCCAGATGAAAAGGTATGAGGCTAAGTTCGTAAGTGTGACAAACCTAGTGGCTGGAAATAGGAAGGAAAGTAGCAGCTGAACTGTGGTATTAGCATTAGAAATTTTCCTTTCTAAAATGTAAGTTTATGACAAAAGTGCTGACATTACAGGGCAGAAGGACCAGAAGGACACTATGCAGCCCTGTTACTCGTCATAGTGGAGGTACAATGAAACCTCAGTTAAGTTCCCCTGCCCCAGCCCAAATGCACAACACATGCCAGGGAATTCCATCTAGGACTGACACCCAGTCTGGAGGCTTGAAAAGAGGCATCCTGAGTAGGGGAAAGTTTGAGTAGCTTCCTTTTCCCTTCCCTAACATGTGACATGTGGGCCCAGTCACACCACTCACTGGCTTTCTGGGACCCTGGGCTCACTGGTTTTCTTTCTTCATCTCAGTGAGTGTCCTCTCCCCTCCAAACAGGCACAAAACCAAACATCTCTCTCCCAACGTTGCTCTACAGAACCCTGGGATTACAGGATGTACCTAGCACATTAGCAGACATTCACTAAGCAACAGTTTCCCTTCTCTGACCTTCCCTTTGTTCTATCCTGAAAATACATGTATGTTCTTCCATGTCCCAAAAAGCTTCTACTGGCAGCCAGACTACACCATAGAAGAAAAGAAACAAAGAACTAGAAAAGTTGTTGAGAAAACGTTTTCTCTTCTGAATTTAAATGAAAGAAAAATGTGTGAGGACCAGTACATACAGCAGAGAGTGATACAATTTAATTTGTTTTTTATTTGGACTATTTTGCCTTTTCACTTGGAGAATGACAACCCTGGGGAAATTAAGAATCACTGCCTTCATGACTTCACTTTTAATGTGAACCCCATAATAGTGAGACATCAGTATATAAGCACTAAAGCCTCACTACAACGGTGCCCCTCTAACCGTGCAACCGGATTCTATAATTGTCCAGTAAGTTTCACAAGGCCATTCTAACACTTCTCTAAATTGCAACCTCACCCTTCAAACTCACCCTTCAACCTCCAGCTTTTGGATGGAAGCCAAGGACACATATTATGTTGCAAGATATTCATTCATATATGTTAAGTATGAGACACTAAATGGGTATTTAAAAAAGCAATTTTCTCCTTCAATCAGAATCATCTTCTACCACATGATTATGGTTTCCTTCTATTACTTTATTATTAAAAACAGTATTAATCTATTGGTCTTGGTCATTAGAAAACACCAAAGAGCTATCCACTGTGGATGTATGGCTTCAATAAAGTATTGTGACATGCTCTACTCTATACATTACACATTGCCCACCACCAAAAAAAATCTAAAGTAACTAATAGGATAATAATTTTATGCAAAGAGAGTCTACCTTATAGATCTCTTTAAATATTTCTTATTCTTAAGGTACTTACAAAAATAAGACACCAAGGAAAAAGGCATTTACAACAATCTAAAAAAATACAACATGAAGCCTTAAACTTGAATTATTCAAGTTTTCAAGTTTTTATTACTTCAAAAACAAGACCACAACACAGGCATCAAACCCTTAAAACCAGATGGTGGTGCTCATCCTCAAAATAACTTAAAATAACACTTAGATGAAATGGGTTGAAGAAAGAACAAAATTAAAGGGTTAAATGCTTCATCCCTAAGGGAAACAGGATTGTTTTTTAGAAGTAAATGTTAAAAGTTTACAGGACAGATAGAAATGAGACAGAAAGGAATACATACTTTATGAGTTCATTTATAGTGCATTCTAGAACAGAGAGAAATAATTTATGGCAACAGAAAGCAGATCAGTGGTAGCCTGAGGCTGGGTTGGGGAATGGACCGCAAGAGGACACGAGAGACTCTGGAGGGTGATGGAAATGTTCCACAGCTGGATTGGCAGTGGCCACGTGACTGTACGCATTTACCTAAACACATCAAGTTGTTCAATTCAAACAGGTCCAGTGTATTATATCTAAATTGTATCTCAATAAATATATTTTCTTTTTAAAAAAGGTTTATTGCTCAGACAACATCCATACTCATTTACCCTATTTCCTTTCTAAGCATTACAGAAACATCCTACACATACCTGAAGCCGTGCCACAGCATGGGGGTACCCACCATGCAGAAGAAAAGATGCTTGCAATCACATCAGGTGGAAAGAGCGTCACATTTCTCTGAATCTGAAGTAAGTTTAACACCAATGCAAGAAATACTCCAATAAAAAATAGCACTACTCCTCGAATCATCAAGTTCACACTCTGGCTAGTGACAGATGAGATATATGGGCCACATTTTTTGGGCCCAGGTGACTCTGTCTCTCCTTCCGCCATGGTTTCATAAGTTCAGTAAGCCGTTAAAAAAAAAAAAAAAAAAAAAGGAAAGGCTTCCCAGCTGAAAAGCTCAAGTGTCTGTGAATCAAAGACTGATGCTTCAACAGTACCACCACATCTTGTCCTAAAGTAGGACCTACCAGAAATCCTGAAAGAGATAAGAAAAAAGAAATTAATGAGCATCTAATACATGATTATTGTAATTTTACTGATTTCAATACTAGTTCATTTAAATGGACAAATGAGAAAATGACAAGCTTGTATACTAATTTATTCAAATTATTAACATTTATTGAATAAGAAAAAGTTTTAAAAGTATTTTTATATGCAAGATGTAATAAAAAATAAAGTACTACCGTTACATTTACTAGGACAGAAAAAGTGACCTAAGAGACCTAAAGGTTAGAATCATAGTAGAAACAGCTTGCTCTATCTCTGAGAAAAGCAGAACAGGTAATCTGACACTTCCACTAGAATCTGGAGGGTAAAACCCTGCTCTCTGTTCTCTTCTCCCTAAATCTCTAAGCCTATCAGTACAATAGTGTATTTTATATTTTACAGGTAAGCGTATTCTGACTGAAGACGCTGTATTTTTTGCAATAAAATAAGTCAAGAGGACAACCTCCATAGAAGGACAAAATAACCTGTTTTAATGTTTATTGCTTATATATTTGGTTATCCGCACAAAAACATTCTACAAAACCAGACCACCATGCACACACCTACATATACACCAACCACAGAAACCAGACCTGATTCACTCTCCCCAGGGGCACAACGGTATCCCACCCCTGCCTCAACAGTCTGCCCTTGTTGCAATCACAGAATGGACTATAAAAAAGCTGGAGGGCAAACAAAAGAAAGGAAGTGAAGAAAATGAAGAACAATCTAATGGCTAGATTCTAATGAGTTTTATCCACTTGGTTCCTGACTTCTAAAACCTAAAACTTTGCTACTACAATCAGTCTAGGTATTTGTTCATTCCTCTGACCAAAGTGATCTTTCCTTTTGGGGCATTCTATGTGCTGTTTTAAGCACCTGACATGTGGTAATTCATTTAATCCTCACAATAACCTTCAGAGGTTTAGTGCAATTATTATGTACATTTTATAGGTGACGCAAAAAAGCAAAGAAAGGTTAAGTCACTTGACCTAGTGCACACCTCCAGTAAGAGACCAAGCTGGGATTCAAAAGTATGCAGTCTGACTCGAAAGCCTTCATTCTTGCCATAATGTTCAGTCTCCCAAACTGTCACATATTCGATGTGTTTTCTACGAATACTAAGTTTTTAACTGGGAAAAAATAGTACACAGGTAATTTACTTTTATTCCATCCAACAATGTATCTTCGGCACTTTCATAAGTCGGTACAGAAATAATATTTCCTTTAATCCAAAAGCAGTTTATTTTAAAAAGTGTAGCACCTAGAATGACTACTTTATAATTATAGGTATAGTTGCTTTATGGATTGTAAACGTTTCATGAAGGTCTTATTTATGATTATATTAATATCACTGTGCCTATGCACCCAGAAAAGTTCCTGCTTAGCCCACAGTGGGAGCTCCACATAATCATATTTGCTTAAACTGGGTTAACTCTTTCTGAATCAAACCATATAGGGTAAAGTAGGCCTTTATGAGAGCAAACCTAGCTCCTAATCATCACTTAAAATATATACATTTCCTCTGAGTTTTCCAGTCTCAAACAACCTTTGAAAGAATTTTGGAACAAAGCCCTCATGTAAACTGCAGAGAACGGGGCTGAATTACAACAAAAAACTAGTATGAAAATGAAAATATTTGTTAAGTATTAGTAACCTCCACAGCCTATCAGTTCCATGTGATAAACACTTAGACAACAGGCCTGGGGCTGTGCCACATCAAAGCTGTGTGTTCAACATTCAAGAGGAAATTCTGTTCCCAGGCTAGTAGTCCTCACTGACCTACTTAGACTATAAAGTAATTGAAACTCCACGGCTTAAGGGACTGAAAAAACTAACCCACAGTATAGCTAATTCATGGGAAAACATATTCTAAATACCAACTGAAAATGCCCAGAAACATCTCCTCCTGACCTGGTCCTGCAGACCATTCCTTGCTGTGGAATCCAGGCATATGAGCATGCCATGCATGCTGGTTGCTTTTAGCAAGGTTCAGTAGCTGCAGAACTGTCCTTTATCATCATCATCATCATCATCATCTGGTTACTTTTGGCAAGGTTCAGTAGCTACAGAACTCTCCATCATCATCATCACCTGGTTGCTTTTGGCAAGGTTCAGTAGCTACAGAACT